>NC_091455.1:120814914-121135747 GCF_027789765.1 Dendropsophus ebraccatus | reverse complement strand
TACTTAAAGTGTCACTGTTGTTCTAACTTTCAAAATCTAAATCAGCAGGGAATTTCATATAAAGCATGTTTGCAATTTACTTTTTTTTTTTTTTTTTTTTTTTTTTTTAGATATCACACTTTAATACATAGAAACATAAAAGATTGTCAGCAGAAAAAGACCACTTGATCCATCTAGTCTGCCCTTTTAGTATTTCCCTTCTTATTATCTCAGAATAGTTATATGTTTATCCCAGGCATGTTTAACCCCTTTGATGCACAAAAGTCTGGGTCAAATTAATGCAATGTTCCTCTCCGCCTTCTAAGAGCCATAGCGCTTTTATTTTTCTACCTACAGGGCTGGTTGGGGTGTCATTTTTTTGCGCCATGATCTCTAGTTTTTTTATTAATATCATATTGGTGTAGCAGAAAAATATTGATTGCTCTTTATGAATTTTTTTGTGATATATAATTTGATAAAATCAGCAATCCTGGTACATTTTTTTTTGTTTCCGTTTATGCCGTTCACCGTGCAATAATGTTATATTTTAATAGATCAGACAATTACGCACACTACAATATGTAATATGTTTATTTATTTATATTTTTATAATGGGCAGGGGGGTATTTTAAACTTTTATTGGGGAGGGGGTTTATAAAGGTTTTTTTAATACTTTTAAAAACTTTTTTAGTACACTTTTTTTTAAACACTTTTAACACTGTAAAATATGCAATCATTAGATTGCATATACTGTTCTATGCTATGCCATAGCATAGCATAGATCAGTGTTATCGGCGATCTATGTATAGAGCCTGCCTGAGAGCAGACTCTACACATAGATCGCGGATCTGTCACTGAGCACCTTAAACCGCTGTAGATTGCGGCATTTAAGGGGTTAATGAGACTCAGCTGCGGGATCCCAGCTGACTCTCATTACCTCCGGCTCCGGTCACTGGTGTGAGCGGAATCGCTCTCTCTGCAGCACTCCCGCTCTCATCAATAACTCTGTCAGTGCAGGAATGTATATATACATTCCTACTGCACAGGGTATAGTACCGATCTGTAGGATTATGTAGCCTTGGCTGGAAGCAGTAGGTCCCCCACATCTATCTCTGCCTTCTTCATCTGGACTAAGGGGGAAAACACCAACACTGCTGAGACAACAGTAGCTGTCTGAATTCATCACAATAAGACAGCACTATGCTAGCACCCACTCTACGGCAAAGATGATAAATGGACAAGTGACTAAGTTGATTTCCCTGTATTTCTTATTAAAATTTTAAATAACAAAATCCAAAAATAAATCTACCATATCTTAGCATAATAAAAAATAAATCATAATGAAACACACCATGAGTAAAACATTTATTTCTCCCTACTAACAACCTATATAATTTATATATACAATATATTCCCCCCAAAATTTGACTACTGCTAACCTTAACATATTAATGAACTATATACAATACTGTATACAGCACACTACTATATACTATTAACCAATTGAACTAACTAAATGTTAACTCCTTTTGCATAAACAACAAAAAGGAAAATGGCGTACAGCATTAGCCAGTAGATGTCGACAAGGACCAGACACTCAAAGGGTACCCCAAGGTAGTAGTGGCTATCCACAACAGCCTAGCAGTGCACCTGCTCTGAAAAACCGGCTACTGCGATCAGCGGTTTGGCAGTTCTTTGGTGTTGGTGGTGGCAAAGACCATGCAGTCATCTGTAGCATCTTCGAGCATGAAGTGGGTCTGTTTGGGTTCAAACCCCGGTACTACATCTACAGTACGTGTCAGCACATGCAACGCCACCACCCCATTGCCTGGAAGAACCTGGACCCCCACACCACTTCTTGCCCGTAAATAACAACAGGTGCATGTACCATTAAACAGTCCCATCTCTGCAACTCAGGATAATACAATTTGTTTTAAATTCACTAGGAAAACTTATATGGAAAAAGTTTATGAACTATATACACTACTATATACAATACACAACAATATACTAGTAATAACCAACGTAACTAACTAAATGTGAACTCTATGGCTAATTTGCATTGTGCATAACGAGTACAGTGTGAATGAAGTCATGTCCCTGCTTCTTGTCATGAAGACTGCATTGAGAAACATCATTGCCTAGGGAAGTAGTGCTGCAGTCTACCCTGTGAACATCCATGAAAAAGGAAAAATGATCCAGCATGTTTCAGTAAAACTTCTGCCTTGCTTTATTTAGGATTCAATTAAAAACAGGAAAGTCCACACCATTGTGCAGCACACCACTTAGTCTCTGATGACGTGTTTTGGACGCATATGCCCCTGCTTACAGACCTGTGACCTGACCTGACCCTGCTCACAGACCTGTGACATGTCAGCAAGCAGGGCCGGTTTTAGACTAGATGTGGCCCTGGGCAAAGTTAAAGGTGGGGCCCCAAATGCTGAAATATTTTAGCAACAATTTAAGGTCCCCATACATTTTACTCTTTTGTTGGTGGTACCTGTTGCTCCTGGTAGGTTCGGCCATCAGTGTAAGGTGTATGGGGCTCTCTGGACAGTCCTCTGACAGATGATATCAGTGGACATAGGGTATCAAGCTTGATGGAAAATCAATGCCCAACCTCTTTGTTCTAAGAGAGATAAGCCGCCATCAGATCTGTATGGCTATGGCTTTACCCTCTCATAGAAAACACAGGAAAACTCAGATGTGCCAAATTTCTGTGTATGTGGAGGACGGGACCAGATGGGAGAGATAATTGTCAGCTGAAGGAATGTTCAGCCAGCAGTTATTGGAAGCATACGGCCACTTTTAAGGCCGTATTACACGGCCTGATATTCTGCAGAAGTGAGCGCCAATCTGGTAGAATGGAGCTCGCTTAGAGAGCCTACTACAGCAAAAGCTATGGAGGAGATTTATCAAACTGGTGTAAAGAAGAATTGGCTCAGTTGCCCCTAGCAACCAATCAGATTCCACCTACTTAGAATCTGACTAATGAAAGGTGGAATCTGATAAGTTGCTAGGGGCAACTGAGCCAGTTTCACTTTCCACTATGTTTGATAAATCTCCCCCTATGTGTATATATACAGTATATCATTAGTGATGTGTGTGCAATCCTTGCTGTATATAGTAAACAATAAAGATATATATACTACCTGATCATGTTCCCCAGTGTCCTCAGGCCTTGTCTGTGATATATACTACCTGATCATGTTCCCCAGTGTCCTCACAGAGCGATAGTGTTCTAATTCGGACAATTTTCGCTCCATGTATTAGGGCCCTTTTACAGTTCAGAAGTTTACATGCCGCTACATGTCAGGACTACCGCTACATGCCGGGACCGCAGCTACATGTCGGGACCGCCGCTACATGTCGGGACCGCCCCTACATGTCGGGACCGCCTCTACATGTCGGGACCGCCCCTACATGTCGGGACCGCCCCTACATGTCAGGACCGCCCCTACATGTCAGGACCGCCGCTACATTCTGGGACTGCCCCTACATGTCAGGACCGCCGCTACATTCTGGGACTGCCACTACATGCCAGGACTGCCGCTAAATGCCAGGAATGCCGCTAAATGCCAGGACTGCCCCTATATGCCAGGACTGCCGCTAAATGTTAGGACTGCCCGCTAGTGGTGTAAATACAAGAACTATTTATATGAATTGCTTTAAAAAAATAAATTTAAAAAAAATCACTATAATCAGGACCAAATATTACCTCCATACCGTTATTGAAGAAAACACACTATATATAGGCCAATATTACCACCATAAAAGTGACCGCCCCATAATGACTCTATATACACTATATACAGACCAATATTACCGCCATAGAGTGACCACCGCATAATGACTCTATATACACTATATACAGACCAATATTACCGCTATAGACTGACCACTGTATAATAAATGACTGTATATACACTGTATACAGACCAATATTATGTGGCTGTCACCCTATGGCTGTACTATTGGTGTATATAGTGTATATATATAGAGTCATTATGTGACAGTCAATCTATGGCAGTAATGACTCTACGCTATATACAGACCAATATTATTGCCATAGGCTGACCCCTGTATAATGACTTTATATACACTCTATATACAGACCAATATTACCGCCATAGAGTGACCACTGCATAATGACTCTATATACAGACCAATATTACTGCCATAGACTGACCCCTGTATAATGACTCTATATACACTGTATGCAGACCAATATTATGTGGCGATCACTCTATGGCTGTACTATATATACTGTACTGTGGCTGTACTGTATATAGTGTCATTATGTGGTAGTCAATCTATGGCAATAATGACTCTATATATACGCTATATACAGACCAATATTAATGCCAAAGAGTGACCACTGCATAATGACACTATATACAGACCAATATTACCGCCATAGAGTGACCACTGCATAATGACTCTATATACAGACCAAAATTACTGCCATAGACTGACCCCTGTATAATGACTCTATATACACACTATATACAGACCAATATTATGTGGGCGATCACTTTATGGTTGTACTATTGGTCTGTATATAGTGTGTATATAGAGTCATTATGTGGTGGTCACTGTATGGCGGTAATATTGGTCTGTATATAGTGTCATTATGTGGTAGTCAATCTATGGCAGTAATGAGTGTATATATATACGCTATATACAGACCAATATTAATGCCAAAGAGTGACCACTGCATAATGACACTATATACAGACCAATATTACCGCCATACAGTGACCACCACCTAAGGAGTGAATACCACCTTATTTTTTTCTCAATAAAATACACCGTATTGCCTTAGTGATGTCATCATACACTATACATAGGAGCTGCAGCAATTACATAGGACTGATGAGGCCGGAGAATGGCTGCAGCTCCTATATACAGTCTATTCACCTCAACACTTGGAGTCAGCAGTGCTTATACACACACACCATTATATATATATATATATATATATATATATATATATATACACACACACTCACACACCCATGAAAACACATTATACAGATACAAACCATCCAGTCCACACACTATACACATGACATGTAACACACACTGCATTCATGCATTATACACCTACATTCATACACATTACACACTACATGTAGAGAATACTTACTCCCTCTAGCATGCTGGTTGTAGTGGTGAATCCCCCTCATGTTCCTTGCAGCAGCAGGCTGTCATCCTCACCTGGCAGCCCTCTCCTCCATCGTCCCGACAGCTCCACACCAGAGCAGGAAGTCACGTGCAGTGAGAGGAGCTGGAGGGAGGGGGAGGGGGAGCAGACACCGAGACACATCGAAATCTAAATTGACCCACACAAACATAGGTAGAACATCCAAAATCTTGACAAATGTTGGTGGGATTGGAACCCAGGATCCCAGGGCTTCAAGGCTACAGTGCTAACCACTGAGCCAACATCAGCCAGCAATCAGCCACTGAGCACTTGCTTGTGTGTCTTTAAGAAAAGTCCCCATAAACATATTTGCCCACCAAAGGTATTTACATTTTTTTAAAAAAAATCAAGTAATGCTCCCCCTTTACACCCCCAATAATACGATAATCCACTAGGAAATACTCATAGTCAATTTGCAAACATTCTAAGAACCAGATCTTCAGATTTACTGCCCATTGGCTAGACCAATTAAACCATTTGCAGCAAAGGCATATATTATCCACAGCAGTTCAATGCGTCCACAAAGGGGCACCATGCAACAGATACTCTAAAACAGTGTTATCCAGGCACAAATCCCCATGACTATGTTTCTCAAATATTCTTTTCTAGTTACCATAGCTTTGGGGTTTCTAGTCACTGCCACTTGTAACAAGGAATAGTAGCATTCATGTTCCATTTTTACGGACACGCCTGGTAACTGGCTGATAAATGTTCTTGGAGTTTCTACAATATCAACAGGATATTTAGAAGTGGCACAATGGTTTAACAAAGGGTACTTATTGTTCAACTTTTTATTGCCTCTTGTGATTTCTTGAGTTGTATAAGACTATAGTCATGGGGTATATATCATGGAGGATGATGTCCTCTGTGATAGAACAACCTTCTAAAGCTACCAGCAGCATTTTGTTGCTGAAAAGCAGGTTACCTTGCGTGATGTAGTGTGCATTTTAGTTTACACTAAATTAGGAGGGAGACAAATAATGTATTTATATGGGGGATAGTACCACTACTGGAGCCTCAATAGTATTTTTTTCAATACATTACAGTAAAGATTTACATGAACCAACACTATGCGGTAATGTGACTAAGTAGGAACTCCACTAAGCAGGAACACTGGGTTAACTTCAAGCACTGAACTCACAGACTGGTTTGAATGGACACTGAATTCCCAACACCCACTGACTGATAATAGCAACTGTTTTCACACCACCCACTTAATAGAGTCATAATAGAGGTAGTATAATGCCACACCAGCACCCAGTGACTTGGTGTAATGCACACCCATAAAATTGGTATAATGCCAAGCCAACACCCAGTGACTTGGTATAATGCACAAAACTTGTGATACGGACACTGGAAACCACCCACAATCTACTCACAATCCAGCCTCCTATCCTCTTCTCTCTGTCCCTATTTCTCTGTCTTTCCCCCCTGCTCTGCACTAACTGCTTGCTGTGATCCTGCTCTCCACTACACATACAGCCGACTGGCCACCTCCAGGAAGCGAATCACCTTATATAGGGGGTGAGGTGCTGACATTACACAGGGGCCTGCAGGTGATTGGACAGGGCACAAGGGATTATGAATAACCCCCTGCTCCCGCTGAGTGACTGTGCTGTAAACTAACATGTGAGGCTGATATTGCTGCCCCAATGTTTAGCGAATTTGTAAATGAATAGCTGTAAATTTGCTTTTCTCATCTCCAGTTATAATGAAAGCCTATGGAACTTTCAGTAGATGGAATTGCCAGAAGTTCCATAAGTCACCATTATAATTATGTTGACTGCTACCTACAGCAGTTATAGCTGTTTAGAATGGAGAAGAGGCAGAGTGCACAGTTCTGACACGTCTCTATGACATGTCAGAAGTTTGTTTAAATCATAGGTACACTTTAAATGATCCTGACTGGACAGTCTCAGGTCCCATTATAATTTCCAGGTGTGTTTATTATTCAATAGATACAAATTTAATATAGCATGCATTGCAATTCATTGATTAGAATATGAACTTATAGTTTCGAATAAAAAAAAAATCCTGGAAAAACGTGTACATCATTTTAACCTGACGTTTATATTACCTTGATGTTATATTGCTTCAAACAACAAATATGAATGGAGAAGCATTAAAATTACCCATAGTTTAAACTAATATAATCAACCAAAAAAGATGAAGAGAAGCTTTTTAGAGTCTATTCATTTAGAAACATTAGCGTTGCAATTTGTATTTGATCACTCATATAATAGAGGATTTTTCCACTTATATCCAAAATAGATCTGCTACTTTCTTTTATCATAGTGTAATAGGTAAATTACATCACTGTGCAGTGCAGAATGTCTTTGAGCCCCTTTGTGTCGGATTAACACTCTTTAATTTGAACCAATCTCATTGTTTTCAATGGCACCGCTCAAAGCATGCGGCGTGCAAATAGTGCCGTCGCATCGCCGGACATCTTGTGCGGCAAAACTTATCCTGCAGCGTCCTGACGCTCTGCCAGTCCGGTATCAACGCATGCATTTATTCACTGTCTGGTTTTTGCCTCTTGCACTCCAAGCAAAGGTGTCCCCAACCCCCCCATTAACCCTTGTGACCCCTACCCTGCTGCACTGTGGCCCCTGGCAAAAGGGGCAGCACTCCTCTCCTGCTGCCACCAGTAGAGACCTCCAATGTGAGTTGTCCCCCCTCCCCCCCCCCCTATAGTAGTTCACCTGCTCTGATGGCTCGGATGCTGCCTTCTGTAGCAGTTGACCTTATAGATGTCCCCATGTAAAGGGTTTCAATGTGAGCTGTCCCCCCCTGCCCATCTTTAGTAGTTCACCTGCTCTGATGCTGCCTTCTGTAGCAGCTGATCGTATAGTATATGGCCCCCTGTGAGGTGTACCCCTAAAGTAGACCATCTGCTTTAGGGGTACACCTCACAGGGGGCCATTTACTCCTGTGCTGCTGTCCCCTTAAATAGATACCTTCTGTATATAAAGAAAAAAACTGATCAAAACTGTTATAATAAACTGATGGTAACTAATGCCAGCTGATGGTTTTTATAAAAAAAGGATAGAAAACCTGATGACAACTGATGCATGCAACCTATATATGTAAACCTAGCCTAATTCTGGCTTCTCTGAGAGCAGAGACAGTGACATTCTGATTTCAACATATGAAAAAAGCTGTCAATCAGCCATGGGAGGAGCCTGGACTGTGTCAATCAGCCATGGGAGGAGCCTGCATTTTATGATTACATTGGACGCCTGCCTCATAGTACTCATGTTGTACTGCAATGATTAAACTGGGAGGTCTCCATAATTACTGCATATTCACATGTACATGTATCACTACTTTATAATTCCCTTAAAAAAAACGTAAGAGTTTAGCAATTAGCGTTTTGTGGTAGTTTTTTTAGTCAGAAGTGTACATTATAGAAGATATAAAAAAAGACCTTAAAAAACTAAATGTCCACAAAATCCTCTACAGCAGGCAATATTTTTATTTATCAACACATATACAACATAAAAAATGATAGCATTTTGATGATTTTCACTATAGATGAATGCTGTGACTAAGGTGTAAATCACTGAACGGCATCAGACATCCTAGCTTCCTAAAAGTTCACAAACAAAAAGTATCAAAATTAACGTATAAAGATTTCTAGTAGCTGTTTAAACTGCATTTGAAGGTACAGCAGTACATTGAAGATGCTTTTGAAAGTATCTATTGTTCAGCTCCCTCCATTTGTGGTGCACCACAGACAAAATTCTTAGAATTTCTTGAACAATTTTGCAACAATGAACTGTAAAAGAATATTGAGTAAAAAATAATCTTTGTTCCCACTGGCTGTTTTGGAAGAATATTTAATAGAGGAGGGTGCGCTGGTGTGTGGGTGGGGAACAATAGTCATGCTGACAATGAACCTCATAAAAAAGGGGATTTAACCGAGACTGAATGACCAATATTCAGACTACAACACCTTGAATGACACTGCTACTTGACATTTTGATGATCTATACCAGTGTTGTGTCCATTACCACTCAGAGCAGGATTTTTAAAGGGACAGCTCAATTCACCTGGTCTATTGTATCACATTATTGCTGGAATAATTATTGAGCTGTATGCAACTGTATTTTCACAAAAAAAAATAAATAAATAAAAGAAAGAAACTTAACAAACTTGCTTGTTGTTCTTTGTTTATTTTAGATTTCACTGTGATACCTTTCCAATACATCACAATACAATTTAGTTGCATTCATACTGTATGCATATTCATTAGGCCAGTATATATCCTTTGCAGTAAGTCCTTCATCCATATTCGTTCCCTAACCATTCAGTCTTAAATATGCCCTCGTGCACACAATGCTATAACCACCCAATACATCTCTTACATAGGATCTATTGATCCTAGATCTACTGCTGAAAGGTGGTTAATACTCGTATTCAGCTGTATGCTCGATTGTATTACTCTACAAAAAAAGTTCCATCTCTGTATGTTACTATAAAAAAGGTTTCATTAACCAAAAATGTTTTTCTTTCTATTAAAAATGTTTCTTTCTATTAAAAATCTTAAATCTTCCAGGGCTTATCTGCTGCTGTATGTTGTGCAGGAAGTAATGTATTTTTTCAGTCTGACATAGTGTTATCTGCTGACACCTCTGTCCATCTCAGGAACAGCAGTAGCAAATCCCATAGAAAAACTCTCCTGCTCTCCAGACTGGAAAGAATAACACTTCCTGCAGGACATACAGCAGCTGATAAGTACTGGAAGACTTGATATTTGTAAATTACAAATCTCTGGCACTTTCACCTGTTTTTTTTGTGAACTACCCCTTTAAAAGAACCTTTTACACAGACTATTTACAATGAAATAACTGCCGCCTTAGATATAATCTTGTTGCCATGTTCATTAATGATCTAATGTACAGCTAGAATTAAAACACTGTGTATACACCCTTATGTGTTGCAGCTATAGTTGGGCCCTTATGTGCCAGCTTTCTGAATTGTTGTAGTCAAACTAATCCCTAATTTATAAAATTATCTGATAAGCCTTTTAAGATACTTGATTTACCTTAAAGAAAGCTACTATACATTATCACGTGATACAGGCCATTCGGTTTTAAAGTATCCAGCATGAATGTCAATTGTGTAATCTTTCTTAGCGAAAATGACCCCAATCTCCATGTCTATAACATGATTTGCTATGAGATATGGAAACAAAATAGGAGAAGTCGGTGGTTTAGTTGGCGCACTCCTTGTATGGCTTTCTAGGCCCTGTAGTTCTCCACAGCATTTGACAGGGACTCAGGGTCTGGATAAAGGATGATGTTTTATTAGCTTAGCAGTGCGTTTCGAAGAGGCCACCCTCCTATTTATAAGGCATACAACAATTTTATATTTAAACACATAAATGGGGACCCGGAACAAGTCCCGGTAACCTCATGGCATCACAATTTTTGCTGTGCATGTTAATGCGTAATGTGTAATTCACCTATAATTAAAAAGAATGTGAAACCTTAAAAACAATGAGGGAGTTGTGGTACAGGGGTAACAGTACTGCCCAATGGACCCAAGATTTATACAAGTCCACCACTACTGGACTGGAGCATGTAAACTGCAGTCCCACCAAAAAAAGGCAACATAAGCACATGGTTAAGTGGGTGAGGTGCCGTAAAGGAATTTTCTATATGAACCCAAGGGATCTCCAGTGATATATGTCACCACCTACGCAATGCCGATAGAATAGTAGCTATGTAATATCCTATCATATTAACGACTAACCCTCTCCCCTCGGCCCGGAGCTTATATAGGATCTAAGCATTAACTCTAATTTTTTTACCCGCCCACAAAAACGATGATACCACTGTGCTTTCTTAAAGAAAGTGTTAGGGACATGCATAGGTACTGTCCTCAATAAATATAAGAATTTGGGCAAAGCTAACATTACCCCTTAAGGACAGAGCCTGAAATGACCTTAAGGACCGTCGTATGGGGTCATATGGGGCATCATTTTTTGAGCCATGATCTCTAGTTTTTATCAGTAAATTTTTTTCTAGATCAGACGTATTGATTGATTGATTGCTTTTTATTATTTTTATACATAAAATGTAATTTAAAAAAGCCATCCCTGCATTTTGTTACCGCTTTTTTTTTTTCACGACGTTCAACGTGTGGGAACAATATTGTTTTATTTTAATAGATCGGACGATTACTCACGCTACAGTATATTATATTAATTTTAACTTTACTTATTAACTTTATTATTTTTATGTTTTTTATGTATAAAATGGGAAGGTGATTTTCTTTTATTGGGGGAGGGGCTTCGGGACATTTTTTAAAACTTTTATTGATTTTTTTTTTACACTTTTTAAGTCCCCTTGGGGACTTTTACATTACATTAGATTTAATACACTGATCACTGCTATGCCATAGCACAGCAGGATTCAGTGTTATCTGTGATCTTCTGATCCGGCCTGTGGCCTGTTGCAGAAGATCCGACTGCACGGAGGTAAGCAGTATACCTCCGGCAGTCAGGCCATGCGATCAGGATCCCCGCAGACATGCTGTGGGGTTCCCGATCGGTAAGTGACAGGAGATGCTCCTGTCACTTACACTTAAACGCTGCGATTGCAGTGTTTAGGGGGTTAATGGCGGGTGGCCACGCGATTGCGGCGACCTGCCATTGAGGGTGAGGGCCCAGCTGCTGATAGCAGTCAGTCGGTTTACTTCGCCACAGATAAGTAGGGGCCTGATTACACTTCTCAGTAAGAGCTAGGGTGATGGCGGCAAGGTCTAACTATGTAATATTCTCTATAGTAGTCACAGACGCATAAGGCAAAAGTGAGCTGTCCACTAAAGACTTATCCAGTCTGGAATACATATTGTGAATCTATGAATGAAGGATAATGTCACGCTCTCCCCCGTGCTGCAGTCTCCAGGTATCACAAAGTTCCTCCCTTCATAAGGTATCTGCCAGGGTGGGGTGTTTGAGACAATATGATGTTGAGGTGTCACACCCGTGGTCTACTACAATATTAAAATCTCCACATATCACTAATTTTCCAGACTCTAGTTTCTTGATTTGTGATTACCTTTCTTATGAATGGTAGTTGCCTAGTGTTGAGGGCATACAGGGAGACTATGTAATAAGGCACATTAAAATGCTACACTAATGTATAACATACCTTCCCGCATGGTCACACACCTGTTGCAATAAAGTGAAAGACACTGTGTTCCTAATTGCGATAAGAACCCACTTAGATTTAGTGGTACAGAGTGCTTGATATATATCTGAGAATGCTGGATGTTTTAGTCTTCCCGCATCTTTCTGTAGTAAATGCATCTTCTATACACATAGAATGTCCCATTCTGACGCCCTGGCCTCTCTACAAAAGTGAGATTGTTTATGAGTGTATTAAGCCCTTTTACATTTATGCTAACTAACTTTATAACCCTAACAGTTAAATATAAAGCTACAAAGGGATATTGTCAATAGATTCCCAATACAGTGGTTTCCTGCACCTCCCAGCTGGGTGTAACCACAATGCAGCATGTGTCCCATGAATTGTAGAGGCCATTGTAGACACCAAAACATGAGATTCATTAGAAAAAGCAAAAGCAAAGTAACGCAGGGTAACTCGTAACTAAGACAACTCATGACTGAACTCTTCCGTCAATCAGAAAGAGGTGGGAATATAGTCCACACTGTAACCCGATGTGTAGTGATGAGTGAATAGTGAGATATTCGAATATTCGATATTCGTACGAATATCCAGCGAATATTCGATCGAATATTCGATCCCATTAAAGTCTATGGGAACAAGTATTCGATTAGTGAAAAACATCTATTTGACCATTTGGATGGTAAAACCGGAAGCTGGGGGATGTGAACGCTTATCGAATATTTGAAAAATATTCGCGGGATATTCGTACGAATATCGAACATTTAAATATCTCACTATTCGATCGAATATCTATTCGATCGAATATTATTCGCTTATCACTACCGATGTGTGAAGGCGGTGCGACAGAAAACTCACCAATTTGCACTGTGCATATGCAAACTTATCAGGCAGTCCCAGAATCATTTTCTTACAATCTTCCAGGTGCTTTCAGTCTGCTTAACTTCGCCCAGTTCTGCTCAGATCAATGGCAATGTCCCATGACAATAGGATCTGACGCCTTTCCTCTGCCATTTGAAGCATATGTAGGGTATAGTTCCTTTTAAGGGTATGTGCACACTGAGTAAATAGGATGGAAAGTCTGTCGCGTAATCCGACGCTCGCACATGCACGTAGACAGCGGCGGGCAGGCGTGTATCCGCCCGTGCCATAGACTCCATTCTATGCACAGGCGGATTCCTTCCTCCGCCCAAAGAATGATCGAGTTGAAGTCTATGGCACGGGCGGAGACGCACACCCACCGCTGTCCATGAGCGGGTGCGAGCATTGGATCATGCGACAGACTTTCCGTCCTATTTACTCAGTGTGCACATACCCTAATCCAGGATCTTGGTCAAGAAGCCCCAACAATATGGTATTTTATTGTTTCACAGTGCTATGGTGATAGGTAGAAACTCTCTCCCTGTTTGGAGTGTTGTGACCGAGAGATCTGCGAAAATAGCAATGTGATGGTATGGTGCTTGCAGGTCTACATTTTTCCTAGAGAACTCCATCAGCTTCTCCTCACTCATTCTCTGACTCGCTGCCCAGCCTCTTGGGCTCTCTCTGCCTGCATGGACTACTTGCCGGTGTGTCACATGCTGAGCTTTCCTCACTGCCTGGCACGCTCTACTGCCCTAATGCTTCTCTCCCTCCAAGCTCTGAGGTCCACCATCCGCCCCCGCGACTGGGGCTGTTTCTAAATTTTTCCCCCTTATGGAGGGGTCAGAAGAGAAGTGCCTGCGGTCCCGTGCGGCTTCCAAAGCCAAGTAGGGCAGGCTGCCTAGATCAGTTGCTGGAGATGAAGGTCTGTGAGGTGCACCAGCGCCATCTTGGCTTTAAAACCAAATTCTTTCTAGAGTCTATAGCTTTCTAGAGCAGTGCCTTGTGATAACAAACCCCTTATTTTAGTAATCATTGGGTGTCTCAGCATTAATAAGGAAGCTGAATTTTTACCATAGACATTTTTAGGTATTTATCTATATTTAAATATCCAGTTTCATTAGATTTTTACACCTGTCTATTTCTTGTAAGATAGACATCTTACCAATTTTGACGCTCCAACTAGATGTCTGTGTCATATGTATGTGCAAATTTTTTCTTTTTCTTTTTTTTTTAGCTGCTGATATTTTGAATTTTTCCTTTTTCTGTTTATGTCATGTCTTGCTTAAGTGGAAAAGAATAATGAGGTCACCATACTCCAAATATATCTACCTGCCAAAAGTGCATATTTCCTATAAAAAAAGCAACCTTTTCTGTAGATGCTTACCAATTATTTGGCTGCCTAGAGAAAATATGTTCATATATGTTAATGTATTTTTTCTTTGTTAGGAATTATGTGACGAAAATTAAATGGTATTAACAAACGTAGAATAAAAAAAGTAAAAATGCAATATTAAGGGAAAAAAATGACATTTACTGAAATAACAAGTAACACAATATCACAAGGTCTTCTAATGAGGCATAGCATGGTGTAGATTTTTAACTAAATGGGGGCTTGTATGTTACATGTATCTGTTATCTATCTATTTAGCTGTCCATTAATTTATGATTTCTCAATCTATTTATTATCTATCTATTAATCTGCTTTTCTCCTATTTGATCAATAATATAATTTCATGTTTCTGATATTTTAATTAATTTACAAGCAGATAGAAATATATTCAGACTAATAATCTATTACCTATCTTCTGGCAAATGTTGATGCTCTTTCCCTGAAGCTAAAGTCAGATGAGATGTCATATAAACAGTACAATGCATTGGCTTCATAAATAAAACATGGAATAATAAAATAAATAGTAATACTTGCATGTTATTGAAGTAAACACACAATATGTTTGTATAGGACATCTATCTCTCTTAAAAAAGGCGGATTCTTTAGTTTTAGCTCAAAATTGTACAAGCAGTACAATTACAAATACACAATTACATTTTATTAATAAGGAAAACTTAGAAAAATAGTGACATTTTTCATAGTATACACACCATAAAGGATATTTATCATGGTGCCGAGGCCATTGTTAGGAACCGGACAGCAGGACAAGACAAACAGTGAGCCCTAAGCTCAGCCCCGCCCACTGTCCTCTACCTATTTGCCACAATCCGCCCTAAAATGGCGGCGAGCAACTGGGCGGCAGTCCCTGCGCTGGCTAGGTGGGACACAAGGACAAGACAGACAGACAAAACACAATAACGAATGGTCAACAGTCCGGGTCACAACAAACGGGCAGCAAAAGTACAAAATCACAATCCGAAGGCAAAGTCAATATACAGGCAGTATGGTCAGGGGCAGGCAGCAAACAAGAATGGTCAGAAAGGCAAAGCAGGGTCAGAATAAACAGAGCAAGAATAGAAACACAGAACCAGGCAGAGACAAGCTCAATATCCGGCAATGAGAGCACAGACTGGGTTAGTTATATAGGAGGCCAGGATTCTGGTCCAGAACGTAATTGGACCATCCCCCTGATCTCCAAGCACAGACACCTGAGAACAAGACAGATCCACTGGCAGGATGACCTGTCAGTCACAGCAGAACCCAAACACAGATTAACCATGACATGGCCAGACAGAACTCAGCAGGTGAAGTCGGGTGTGTCTCCCAACAAAGGTGAGCATATAAACCAGTGTTCACACACTGCAAACAAAACACAGAAGCAGGATACAAGAAAATCAGTGCCTTCTCGGCCGAACAGCACGAGCCGAGGGGCGCATAATGCTCTGCAGAGATACCATCCTGACAGCCATTTTCTGGCACCCAGATGAGAATAAATCCATAGGAAAACACTTGTTTAAGTGAAAAATGTATTTGTGTCTCAGCCCTTTGCCCCACTCGTGCCACAGAGGCTTGGAGAGGAAAGAACAGTGAGTGTGGCTGCATCTGCGTGTGCTTTCTTTTTTTTACACTTTTTTTTTATCCAGAAAACTGCCAATGAAATCTACACCAGCTCTGAGCTGGTGCAGATTTCCATGTGTGCGCACAGAAAGGCTCAGGTGTGTACAGGATCTATAAAGAGAATTTATATAGAGGCTAATGGTGAGGGCCTAGACCCAAGCACACTTAACAATTAAGTGGAAAGGTACTTCAGAAACTAAAGTGCAGGTTTACACTATATTCCCTTAATGTCTTTTTTAGGCGAAAATAACTGCAAAAAATAATGATCATGATCATTATTATGGCTGTCATCAAGTTATTTTAAAAACAACAGCCATTATTTTGCTTAAAAAGACGTGGAAACATAGCCACATGCATGGCTTACAGTGGACAGTATCTAAAGTATAGGGCACACATGTCCGAATACTTATTTAAGGAACTCAAAACAATAAATGAGCAGGGACAATGCTAGAGTTTAAAAAGATCGCAAAGATACCAAGACATGTTCGGAGAGAGGACATTGTTTAACGCTACCTACGACTACCTCCCCCAAGCACCAATCTGGCCCACTCCAGTCCAACCCCCTCCATTGATAGCGATTAGAAGAGGCAGGCCAGCATGATTGAGGAGAGTTTCACACCTAACAGCACGGGAACAACTGAACAACGCTGAGGATAAAGGTTTGATTTGTCTAACCTGCTGATAATTCCCCTCTAAAACTAATAGTGTATTGTCGATACAGAAAAGTACAAAGGACACAAATAAAAAAATAAAAACTTGCTATGAAAAAAAGGATGCCAAATTAAAAGAGTTGCCAGAATATGATTATCCCCTTCTTGCTGCTGCAATTTTGGTCTGTGTTCAGTGATTTTTATTGAGTAATGGTAGAGAGGTATTATTCAGTCGCAAAGTGGTGTTACATATGGTTTTGGTGTGGTGGTATTATTATCTTCTGTCTAGTGGTAACATTGTTTTTTTTTATATATATATTTTTCAGTAAAATTATACAGGTAATAACATTTGCTTCTTGAATATCAGTTTTACTTGGTAATTTAATGGCTATTATTTAGAGGTTTAAGGGTAGCTTCACACGTACTGCATTCAAATCGGATTTCACGCTGCGAGTTTGCAGTGAAATCCGCTGTGGATCCTGGTAGTGTGAACGTCTATGGGGTTATATATATGGAGCGGAATTTTCATTTCACTGCAGATATGTAAGCCGGCCCCTTTAACCCCCCCCCCACCGCCCACAGCCTCTGGCCCGAAGCATACATTACCTGCTCGGCATCACGGCTGTGTGTGAGGCTTCCAGCTTCCGGCTCCCCTTGCTCCTCTTCAGCCAATCAGTGCGTGGCAGAACTGATTGGCTAATGGGGAACGAGGGGAGCCAGGAGCCTCACACACAGCTGCTTTACCGAGCAGTTAATGTATGCTCCGGGCTGGGGGCTTGCGGGTGGTGGGGTGTTAAACAGGCCATATTCGCAGGCAATGTATGTGTGGTGAGCTAGTACTAGGCCAGTGATATTGATGTTTTGTTGTGACGTCACCACTGTACTAGTGCACAGGTGTGATGTTGATACCTATTTTTTGGCCAGTTTATATCTCCAAATGGTTAGTAACCTCCTGGTTTGTTGCGGGTCTCTCGGGCACTTGTCACAGAAACCTGGGGTGGAAGTAGACCCACCCGGGATGTTGGTACCGCCACCCACAAAGAAGGGGGAAAATAACCCAAGGTAGACGGTGGTGTGTGTAAAGGTGCAGGTGCAAATAGAGGAGGCAGAGTCCCGTGTGTTAAGTCTAAAAGATAAAATACTTTACTGGATAATGTTGTAGGTAAACAGTCTACTTAATACAGGTAGTGCAATTTTTCATAAACAGAGCTGCTGACAATAAATTATGGATTAGTGCTTTCGGAAGTAAGTGCTGGTAGCAGCAAGGGCTTTTGTAGAGGTAGTAAGTGTTTTGTGAAGAGAAGAAAGAGGAGAGGATTTGCCAGAGGGGCCCTGCCCAATGTAGACTCTGTACTCTGCCGGAACTGAAGTTTAGATAAGAAGTAGATAAGTGATATTCATACTCACGTTTAGACTAAGTCTGACTGTCTCTGCCCCCTAGTAGAGTGGAACCCATCCTAAGTGGGTAGCACGAGCCCCAGTTATCGGTTATCTGGGTGCCACAGACTTCCACTATTACCTGGCTGTCTTGCACTGCACAGTAGGATACATAGACCTTTACTTCTGGTAGCTTTGTCCTACTAGAGTCAATTCCTCTTACTTTCAGGAGATCAATCTGCATGTTTTAGATGGGTTCCTGGCATGGGGTAGGGTGATCATAAGTGGCTTCTCTCCCCTACTTAGAACTTAGCACTGCATAACTGTGATAACTGCTAGTCTCTCCCACATCTGTCTCCTTTTACCACCAACAACTAACTCCCTGTCAGGAGTCCTGGATGGAGCCAGGCCCTGGTTTAAATTCTGCAGGAGCTGTTTTTTTTTTTTTGTATGTCCTCTCTCACTGAAAACTAAGTCTCAACTCCACTACTTCCTCCCCGGGCTAACTCCTTCTACAGGAGTACCCTCCCTTGGGTGGAGGGGCTGAGTATGGACGAGAGAGAGGCTAGATAGGATAAGACAGAAAGAAAGAGCACTTGTGACTGATCAGCAAAGAAACACATAACATAACAATTACCCCAATATCCTACAACTGTGCACAGTAGACACAAAGTAGTGGAGACATCTAGTGGGGAAAATATAATACCTCACCTACCACTTAAACCTGAGTGAACGACTTACTGGGGTGCATAGACAACACCCGTGGTGGGACACCACATGTGCCTATGGCTGTTTCTATGTTTTCCAGGACACCTTAGGGCTGGACTAGTTCTAATTGCAAAACTGGTATATATCCACTTATTTCTGAAGGGATTTTTTAAATATATATATATATTTTACAATGTAAAAAAACCTGAGTACCACTTAATGCTCAGTCAAGCATCAAGCACGATTTAGCACCCTAATGCAGCATGACTCAGCATGCTCACTCAACACTAATTATTAAAATGAGGAAAATCATGTTTTTAGTAACTGCATCAAATTAAAGGGGTTTTCCAGGATTAGAAAAAAGCAACTAGTTTCTTGCCAAAAAAGCAACTCATCTCTCCTCAGGTTGTGTGTAGCATTACATTATAGCTCATTTAATGCAATTTAACTGAGATGCAAAACCACGCCCAAGCTAAGGACAGGAGAGGTGTCGTTTCTGGAAGAAAGCAGCTATGTTTATCTAAGGCTGGATGACACCTTTAAGTAACTTAACATTTGGTAGTATTTACAGTTACAATAGACCATTTTATTGTTACATCCTTGGTGAGGGTTAACTAGTACACAAACTAGTGCAGGACACAGCAGTTGTGGTTACCTGTGGCAAACATTCAGATTTTGTACATATCTTGTATTAATGATCTGATTATAGATCTTTTGCCAGATTTTATGTTCAGAATTTTTACTTCTTTTTATATTCCCCTACATATTTTCTCTAATGATGATCAATATAGAATATTTTATACCCCACTACTATACAGTGTATAAATTGTGATTATTACTAGTCAAAATGGTATTTATTTTACAATATAATTACATAATAATGTTTATATCACAAATGTCATAATATGTCACTAGCAGGCATAAAACAATAAGTAATAGAAAAGCAATGATTGCTTTTCTGTCCCTTGAAATGACAGTTATCACCTCAATGACCTGCTTCGGGCGTGCCTATCTATACATGACACTCTAAGGGATAACATTACCAAATCAATACAAAATGCATTTCAAAGATACTTGAAAGAATCCAGATCAAAATTAATTTATTTCATTTGCATGATAAGGGTACAACAGTATCTGAATCTAAGTCAGAGAGTATTATTGACAAAAACTGTGCTTTTAATTTGCCTAAATTTGCACCATGACACAGGGTTGTAACTAGAAATGACTGGGCCCCATAGTAACTTTTGATTGAACCCAACCCTCTTCTCTTATCCACATACATAGGACAATTTTCCATGCATGATAACACTTACTGTAAATACGAAAGAAAACAAAAAGGTGGGAGCTGCTGTATATCTACAAGCGGGATGCTGGCTGTGTTCCAAATATGGCAGATGGACAATACATTTAAAAACCAATAAGAGTTAACCATCTTCACAGGAGCACCACATGAAATATACATGTTGTTCCCACCGCAGCCCCCCCCCCCCCAAAAAAAAACAAACAATAATGCTGCTAGGCCCTGTGTCTTATATATGAAAATACATCTTAGTAGCCGACACTAATAACAAATACCTAAATAAAGTGCAAGTGCTCATGTGAATACATCCATAAATAAATATAATCATCAGTGAAAAAATATGTACCATATAAATGTATAAAAAAATGAGTGTATGCTGAAACACCTGTATGCAAAAATAGAGAGGCAATGAATATCTTATCACCCAGGGCTCTTGAAAAGGGGGCTCCGGACTGCAGACCCTACGTGTATCGTCACATCACGTGACTTCGTCAGGGGTAATGGTCTAAGGGTCCTATTCCACGGGCCAAGGAGGGGCCCGATCAGCGATGTAAACGAGCTGCAATCTGCTAGTTTACTGGGCCTATTCCACGGCCCGATGAGCGTTGAGCCAGGGCTGCAGGGACATCGTTACCGCTGTCCTTGCAGCCCTTGCACATTACCTGTCCAGGCTTCTTCTCCACGCTGTCTTCATCCCCGGGTCCCGCGCGCTCTATCTTCAGAATGGCCGGTCAGCTGACAGGCCACACTCAGCCAATCACAGGCCGCGGTGGTCCCGGCCTGTGATTGGCTGAGCGCTCCGTCAGCTGACCGGCCATTCTGAAGATAGAGCGCGCGGGACTCGGGGATGAAGACAGCGTGGAGAAGAAGCCTGGACAGGTAATGTATGATGCTGCTGCTTCTCAAATCGTTGGTCACCCGCTGTGCACCGCTATTCAACCGTAGCGATGTGCAGTGGGGGAACGATGATTTTAGGTCTGGCCCTAAATGAACGATCAGCCGATGACACGATCATCGGCTGATCGTTCTCTCTATTTCACCGAACGATAATCTACTGAATCGGGCCAAATGGGGCCGATCCGGCCGATTATCGTTACTGTGGAATAGGGCCCTAACTCTACACACATTATTTTATATCCATCTGCCCAGAAATTGAAAAAACATTTACAAATTACACTTATTTCAGGTGTCCGTTACCTGGTTACTTACTGTCCGTTACTTACTGTAAATACAGCTAACAAGTAACCCCACTATATAATTCATATAATTACCATATTTATTACACAGGAAAAAGGCTATATGTGAATGCAGGCTCAATAGTAGAAAAAAGGTCAGATCACTAGACTAGGCAGGGAGAGAACACATTACATAGATGCACACAACAAACATACTATACACATTACATACGTATTCACACTTTACACAGATACATACATGCACATTATATACACACATCAACAGTACTTACACAGAAATAGGCACATACTGGATAGATGCATACACAAATAAGCACACTACATACAGTAAATACACAGTATGCACATATACACTCTTTATGTAGGGAAGCTCCAGGGCTGTTCATGTTGGTTACAGTGACTCCTGTTCCCCAATAGCAGCTGTCAGTGTGTGGATGTGTGGCTTCTACCCTCCTCCTCTGTTCTGACATCAGAGGGAAGCTGGAAGCAGCCTAAGCCACTTACCTCCAATCTGTCGGATCGGCATATTGAACTGTAAAGAAAAGTGAAAAAAATAAAAACTTTAAAAAAATATTTAAAAAAAAACATTTATAAAATTAAATCCCAATAAAAGTTTAAATTACCTCCTTGCTCATTATAAAAAAAAAATGTAAAAAAATAAATAAATAAATAAACATTTTACATATCGTAACATGTGGAGTTGTCCAATCTATTAAAATATCACGATATTTTTTCTTTACAGTGAATGGCATAAACGAAAAGAGGGAAAAAGACACAAGAATTGCTTATTTTTTAAAATTATATATCAGGAAAAAAATATTAAAAAGTGGTCTAATTTTTTTTTTTTTTTTACACCAGTATGATACCAATTAAAAATAGAGATTGTTGGGCGAAAAATGACATCTCAACCAGCTGTATAGGTGGAATAATAAAATCATTATGTAATGAAGGCTTTGGTTCATAAAAAAGTACAAGAAAGGCTATGTTCACACAAAGTTTTTTTCTTGTCCGTTTATAATTTTAACCCCTTCAAGACCAAGCCTATTTGCACCTAAAAGACCAGGCTCATTTTTCAAAATCTGACCTGTCACTTTATGCGCTTATAGCTCAGTGATGCTTTGACGTATGCTAGCGATTCTGAGATTGTTTTGTCGTCACATATGGCACTTTATATTAGTGGCAAAATTTGGTCACTACTTTGTGTGTTTTTTGTGAAAAACATCAAAATATCATGAAAAATTAAAAAAATTAGCATTTTATGAACTTTGAAATTCTCTGCTTCTAAAAAAAGAAAGTCGTATCACATAAATTAGTTACTAAGTCACATGACCGATATGTCCTCTTTATTCTGGCTTCATTTCATAAACATATTTTACTTTTTTAGGGTGTTACGGGGCTTAGAAATTTATCAGCAAATTACCACATTTTCGTGAAAGTTTCCAAAACTGATTTTTTTAGGGACCAGTTCTTTTCTTAAGTTGATTTAGGAGGTTTGTATACTGGAAACCCCCATAAGTGACCCCATTTTGGAAACTAGACACCTTAAAGAATTAATCTAGGGGTATAATGAGCATTTTAACCCTACAGGGGCTGGAGGAAAGTATTCACCATTAGGCTGTAAAAAAATGAAAAATTAAAATTTTCCAATAATATATACGTTTAGATTAAAGTTTCTAATTTTCATAAAGCAACATGAGAGAAAAAGCACCCCAAAATTTGTAACGCAGGTTCTCTTGAGTACTACGGTACCCCATATGTGGGCGTAAACCACTGTATGGGCACACAGCCGGGTTCAGAAGGAAGGGAGCGCCATCTAGCTTTTCCATTGCAGATTTTGCTGAAGAAGTTTCCCAGTGCCAGATGCATTTGCAGAGCCCCTATAGTGTCAGCCACTTTGGAAAGTACGGCCCTCAAATAATTCATCTTGGGGTAGGAGGAAAGTATTCAAAATTAAACAGTAAAAATGAAAAAAAGTATCCTCTTGGGGTAGGAGGAAAGTATTCAAAATTAAACAGTAAAAATGAAAAAAAAAATTCCAATAATATGTTTGTTTAGTTTGAAATTTCTCAATTTCACGAGGAACAAGAGAAAAAAAGTACCCCATAATTTGTAACGCAGGTTCTCCTGAGTAAAAAGGTACCTCATATGTTGGTATAAAACACTGTATGGGCACACAGCCGGGCTCAGAAGGGAAGGAGCGCCAAATAGCTTTTTTAATGCAGATTTTGCTGGAGAAGTTTCCGAGCGCCAGGTGCGTTTGCAGTGCCCCTGTAGTGCCAGCGGAGTAAAATCTCGCCATAAGTCACCCCATTTTGGAAAGTGCACCCCTCAAAGAATTCATCTTGGTGTGTGGTGAGCATTTTGTCCCCACAGGTATTAGAGGAAAGTATTCAAAACTAGACAGTAAAAATGAAAAACTCAAAAATCTGTAACGCAGGTTCTCCTGAGTAGAACGGTACCTCATATGTTGGTATAAACCACTGTATGGGCACACAGCCGGGCTCAGAAGGGAAGGAGCGCCAATTTGCTGGAGCAAAACCGCAGCTAGTAATAGTTATTAGAATAGTGCAGTTACTAAAATAAAATAAAAAAAATAAGATTACAGGTAAAATGGGGTGGTTACGGACAGTCTGGGGTGGTTACGGACAGTCTGGGGTGGTTCCGGGTAATCTAGAGGTGGTTACGGGAAGTCTGATGTGGTTACAGGTAACCTGGGGTGGTTACGGGTAATCTGGGGTGGATACGGTCAACACGAGGTGGTCACGGGCAACCTGCTATGGTTACGGCAACCTGGGGTGGTAACAGGCAACCTGGGATGGTTAGAGGCAACCTGGGGTGGTTACGGGCAATGTGGGGTGGATACGGACAACCTGCTGTGGTTACAGACAATCTGGTGTGGTTACAGGCAACCTGCTGTGGTTAGAGGCAACGTGGGGTGGTTACGGACAATCTGGGGTGGTTACGGACAATCTGAGGTGGTTACAGACAATCTGGGGTGGTTGCGGACAGTCTGGGGTGGTTACGGACAGTCTGGGGTGGTTACGGACAGTCTGGGGTGGTTCTGGGTAATCTAGAGGTGGTTACGGGCAGTCTGAGGTGGTTACGGGTAATCTGGGGTGGATACGGGTAATCTTGGGTGGAAACGGTCAACATGGGGTGGTCACAGGCAACCTGGGGTGGTTACAGGCAACGTGGGGTGAATACGGACAACCTGCTGTGGTTACAAACAATCTAGGGTGGTTACAGACAACCTGATGTGGTTACGGGCAACGTGGCGACGTGCGGTGGTCAGAGGCAACGTGCGGTGGTCAGAGGCAACGTGCTGCGGTCAGAGGTGACGTGCGGTGGTCAGAGGCGACGTGCGGTGGTCAGAGGCAACCTGCGGGGGTTGCGTGCAATCTGGGGGGTTACATGTAATCTGGCATGATTATGGGCAAATTAGGGTGGTTATGCGCAACCTGCGGTGGTTACGGGCAACCTGGGGGGGTTACAGACAATCTAGAATTGTTACGGATAGACTGAAGTGCTTATAGGTAATCTGGGGTGGGTACATGTAATTTGGGGTGGTTACAGGCAATCTGGGGTGATTACGGACAATCTGGAGGGTACTGGCAACGTGCGGTAGTTACGGGCAACGTGCGGTGGTTACGGGCAACGTGCAGTGGTTACGGGTAATCTGGGGAGTTACGTGCAATCTGACGTGATTACGGACAACCTGGGGTGGTTACGGGTAATCTAGAGGTGGTTACGGACAGTCTGGGGTGGTTCCGGGTAATCTAGAGGTGGTTACGGGCAGTCTGAGGTGGTTACGGGTAATCTGGGGTGGATACGGTCAACATGGGGTGGTCATGGGCAACCTGCTGTGGTTACATTCAACCTGGGGTGGTTACGGGCAATCTGGGATGGTTACAGACAATCTGGGGTGGTTACAGACAATCTGGGGTGGTTACGGGCAACCTGGGGTGGTTACGGGCAACCTGGGGTGAATACGGCCAACCTGCTGTGGTTACAAACAATCTAGGGTGGTTACAGACAACCTGCTGTGGTTACGGGCAACGTGGCAACGTGCGGTGGTAAGAGGCAACGTGCGGTGGTCAGAGGCGACGTGCGGTGGTCAGAGGCGACGTGCGGCAGTCAGAGGCGACGTGCGGTGGTCAGAGGCGACGTGCGGTGGTCAGAGGCAAGGTGCGGTGGTCAGAGGCAACCTGCGGGGGTTGCGTGCAATCTGGGGGGTTACATGTAATCTGGCATGATTACAGGCAACCTGGGGTGGTTATGCGCAACCTGCGGTGGTTACGGGCAACCTGGGAGGGGTTACAGACAAACTAGGATTGTTACGGATAGACTGAAGTGCTTATAGGTAATCTGGGGTGGGTACATGTAATTTGGGGTGGTTACAGGCAATCTGGGGTGATTACGGACAATCTGGAGGGGGTTACTGGCAACGTGCGGTGGTTACAGGCAACGTGCGGTAGTTACGGGCAACGTGCGGTGGTTACGGGCAACGTGCTGTGGTTACGGGTAATCTGGGGGGTTACGTGCAATCTGACGTGATTACGGACAACCTGGGGTGGTTACGGGCAACCTGCGGTGGTTACGGGCAACCTGCGGTGGTTACGGGTAATCTGGGGGGGTTAGGGGTAATTTGGGAGTAAACTGCAATTATTACTATAATAAAAAGTGTGTGTTTTATTTTTTTGTATGTTTGTCACTTTTTGTACTTTACACATTCATTTTCACTGTATTACTATGATTACTGTGATATTTTTCATCACAGTAATCATAGTTTAGTGACAGAGACCAAATTGGTCTCTGTCACTTTAAATTTTCAGAGCTGGCTGGTTGTGGAGCGCATGCGCATCTCAATACCAAGCCAGGACACCAAAGAGAAAGGAGTTCCAGGATCAGGTAATGTATAAGGGGTAGGGGGGGTGACTGGGGGAAGGGGGTGACAGGGGGGGTGAGGGGCGACTTGGGGGGTGGGGGGACATCACTTTTTATCCCCTGTCACCATGAATGATTGGTGACAGGGGATAAAAAGTGATGTGCCTGGAGCACATGGCACAAGCGATCAGGGGTATATACTATATATACCGCTGATCGCTTGTACTGGGACCCCACAGGGGGGGTCCCGATGACTGCCCCATGCTCTCCGCTACCTCCGGTGGCGGAGAGCATGGGGCTTTCATTCACTTTTACAACACTATCACTGTGAACAGACTTTACTCTGTTCACAGTGATGGCGGCGGCCATCTTGGATCCGATGGCCGCCGCGGGGAGGGGGGATAGTGACTGGGGCACTAGAGGGGCTGGTCTGGGGTCTGATTTTACTTATTTCATCTCCCCCCACCCTGGATTCACGGTGGGGGGAGATGAGATACGGCGGCGGCACCGGCCCTTAGTGACCGCCGGCGGCGGTCACTAAGGGGTTAATGGGGGTCAGCTGCGGGATCGCAGCTGACTCTCATTACCCCGGGGCTGTACACAGATGAGAGCGGGATCGCTGTCCCTGCAGCGATCCCACTCTCATCATAAAGCCCCCTCAAGTCAGGAATGTATGTACATTCCTACTGCACGGGGCATGTGCAATAGGAACGTATATATACAGATTGCTGACGTGAAGGGGTTAAAAATGATGTCCGTCATTTTCAGTCCATAATGACTCCAGTTATTTTAAAGATTGGCTGCCCGTGCAATAACATCTGCTGTTACATTATTCTAGTTTAGGGTCCATTTACACGGATTATCTGACAGATTATCTGCCAAAGATTTAAAGCCAAAGCCAGGAACAGACTATAAACAGAGATCAGGTCATAAAGGAAAGCCTGAGATTTCTCCTCTTTTCAAATACATTCCTGGCTTTGGCTTCAAATCTTTGGCAGATAATCTGTCAGATAATCTTTCTGTGTAAATAGTGGACTAATTGCCCTTGGATGTGCCTTTAATTGAAAAGTTAATTGAATTTAATAGTGAAAATTGAGATAGGATGGTGAAAAAAGAAAAAAACGTGTGAACAACAAAAAATGACGTCCACTGTTTGCAAAAAAACATCTGAAAATAATTGTCATGATCATTATTTTGACATTAGCGCAGATAACAATTATCATTTTATACACTGTGTGCATTGGACGTCTGTCATCCCATTGACTTCAATGCAATGCATTGCAGCCAGTTAAGTCGCAGCAATAACGGACGTCTTTTTGAATCGAAAAGCGGACCCCTTTTCTCTTTATTTTTACATTGTGTGAACATAGCCAAAGACAGCAGGATTTGTCGAAAAATGTGAAAAATGTGTATAACACTGGCTATGTTCACACAATGTTTTTTAAAGTGAAAAAATGGCCATTATTATCAACCGCTTAAAGGCCGAGCAAATTTTTTCCCTCTTAAAGGACAACTCTGGTGAAAAGTTTTTTCCCAGTAATTGAAACACATTACAAAGTTATATAACTTTGTATTTTGCTTCAATCACCTATCTGCCCCTCTTCCCTATCTTTTGTCCCCTCAACCCCCCACCAGGAAGTGAAGTAAACTCATTCTTACCTAATGACTATTGACCCCAGGCTACTCTGTGGCAGCCATTTTGTGAAAATGACATGGTCAAGAGGGAAACTGGTCTAAGCCCTGTAACCGCCCCCCCACCCCCCGGTCAGATGACTCAGGTTGCTCAGCTCTGATTGGCTGAGCAAGCTGTTAGCCATCTAACAAATCTAGTCAGTTAGACATCACAGGAGACAAAGTGCAAAAAAAATTAAGACACCAACTGGAGCTTCAGTTCGGATTTATTTTATCAGCCCCGGAGTTGTCCTTTAATAATAATAATTTTTATTTATAAAGCGCGATCAGATTCTGCAGCACTTTACATGTTTAAAAGGCCATATCGCTTGCATTTTTTTCTTCTATGGACCCACATGAGTACTCAAGTCAGTACTATTACAAAGATAGGCAACTTATAACTTTTATTCTATTTGACATATGATCAGCATCCTTGCGGAGCTGACCCTTGACTCGGGCCGAAGCAGGGATCGCTGTGGGCGATTCCACCACTAAACCACCATGGATGGGAATAAAAGCCATTAAAATGCAGCAGTCACGACAGGACCACTCTATGAACTCATCAGTCCTTAACCCATTAACAGCTACGGCCGTACATGCACGCCCCCACAGGCTTGGCTTTAAATCAAACAGGCGTACATGTATTTCCTGCCAGGGGGGAGCACTGTGAAGCGAGCTCAGGAGCGACCGTGCCATGACCGCAGTGTTTAAAGGACAACTCCCATGAAAAGCTTTTTCCCAGTAATTGAAGCACATTACAAAGTTATATAACACTGTAATATACTTCAATCACCTGTCTGTCCTCTTTCCCTATCTTTTCCCCCCTTAACCCCCCACCAGGAAGTGTAAGAAACTCACACAGACCTAATTACTGTTGTCACCAGGCTCCTCTATCAGCTCCTTCTAGTGACAATGTGTCATCAGCAGGAGGGCTGGTCTAGGTCCTGTTACACCAGCCTCCCCCTCCCCTGCCTGGTGTGGTGACTCAGCTTGCTCAGCTCCCATTGGCTAAGCAACTGTAAGCCATCTGACATTCTGAAACTCAATATTGACTCATGACTGACTCCCGGCACATAACCAGCTACAGGACCCCCTCCCCCATACTCCCTCCTGCTGCCGAGTGGACTCAGTGAGTGAGTGAGTCATGTCACTTGCTTACCTTTCTCCTCACTCCCCATGTCAGCTACACAGACGTCTTATCTCTCCCCTGCTGCCCTGACCTAATTAGGGACGGCCATCCTGCAGAATGTACACTAGTGAAGTGAGAGTGTGTGTGTGCAGCTTCAGTGTGTGTATATAGCAGCCTGACTGAAGAGAGCGAGAGAGGGGGTCATGTTTAGTGTATGATGGGAGTTGTAGTGAATGGAGGGGCAGGCACTTGCAGTGTCACAGCAGGGGGCTGGCTTGTCACAGCAGCCAAAGTGCATCATGGGAAGCTGAAACCAGGAAGCAAGGAAGAAATGAATAACAAGACTAGAAATCAGAAGGTACACAGACGGTGGGAAATTCAAACAGGAACAGCTCAGGAGGTATGATAAGTATAAAAGCTATGTTTCTGATTGTTTTTTGTTTTTTTTCCTTAGCGAGGGAGTTGTCCTTTAAGTGTAAGTGATAGGAGCAGCTCCTGTCACTTACCGATCGAGACCTCTGCAGATTTCTGCAGGGGTCTCAATTGCATGACCTGACTGTCGGAGGTCTGCTTACCTCCGTTCAGTCTGATCTTCCGTCATCTGATAGTGTCTGCCACAGACAGGCTATCAGAGGATCGCAGATAACACTGATCCCTGCTATGTCATTGCATAGGAGTGATCAGTGTATGAAATCTAATGTGACTGTGTAATAGGCCCTGGGGGGACTAAAAAAAAGTGTACAAATAATCGGGGAGATTTATCAACAAGGGATATTTCTAGGTGTGGTCTATTTCTGCTTTGGCAAGAATAGACTGGTCTATTTAAGGTGCAATTTACTATCAGGGATAAGCCTGGTCAATTTTCTGTGGTGCTGATTTGTTTGGCTCAGAATTGTCTCTAAATAGTCTGAGAATTGTCTCTAAATAGTCTCATTGGCCCTGGTTTGCCTCCTAGGTAATGAGCATTTTCTTCTCCCTTTCTTTTTCAGATACCGACATGCAGAGGATTACGTCGGATTTGTTTGGACTACGTCAATGACCGGCGGACTTTACTGTTCAATAAAATGGTCAACGAGGGGTGTGGGGGTGTTTTTATTTGAATAAAAAAAAAATTCTAGGTATATTTGTGTTTTCTTACATTACTTTACAGACTTAGTAGTGGAAGCCGTCTAATAGACAGAATCCATTACTAAGTCGGGGCCTAGTGTTAGCCAGTATAAAATGGCTAACACTAACCCCCCCATTATTACCCCAGTACCCAATGCCACCAGGGGTACTGGGAAGAGCCGGGTGCCAGTGGTCCCGGAGCGTCAAAATTGGTGCTCCTAGACTGGGCGGCAGCAGGCTGGTAATATTTAGGCTGGGGAGGGCCTAAACCAATGGCTCTTCCCACCCTGGTGTTACCAGGCTGCTGTTGCTTGGTTTTTAAATCGGCTGGTTATGGAAAGGGGGGGAATCCTATTTTTTTTTTTTTTTAAATAAATAAATAATAATAATAAAAAAAAACGCATAGGATTCCCCCCTTTTCCATAACCAGCCGAGTTAAAAACCAAGCAACAGCAGCCTGGTAACACCAGGGTGGGGAGAGCCATTGGTTTAGGCCCTCCCCAGCCTAAATCTTACCAGCCTGCTGCCGCCCAGTCCAGGAGCGCCAATTTTGACGCTGTGGGACCACTAGCACCCGGCTCTTCCCAGTACCCCTGGTGGCATTGGGTATGGGGGGTTAGTGTTAGCCATTTTATACCGGCTAACACTAGGCCCCGACATAGTAATGGATTCCGTCTATTAGACGGCTTCCACTACTAAGTCTATATAGTAATGAAAGAAAACACAAATACACCTAGAATTTTTTTTTATTCAAATAAAAACACCCCCACACCCCTCGTTGACCATTTCATTGAATATAAAACTCTGCCGGTTATCGACGTGGTCCAAACGAATCCGACGTAATCCTCTGCATGTCGGTATCTGGAAAAAAAAAAAAAAAACAAACAAGCAAAAACAAACAACAAGTAAGGGGTTAACCCCCAAGGAGCCAGACTGTAACTCCCATGCCGATGCTGGAGATCACCCAGCTTTCCCAGCAGTATCCTAGGAAAGCTGGGTGATCTTCAGCATGGGCATGGGAGTTACAGTCTGGCTCCCAGGGACTTAACCCCCTGGGAGTCTGACTATTCTGGCACTGCATCTGCACCAGCAAGGAAGGGGGTTAAGTGCCCCCTTCCTTGCTAGAGAAGATGCAGTGCACTCTCCAATGGGGGGGGTGATAGGGGCTGGGGGTTACCTGTTCCTACTTCCTCGCTGTCCCGGTAGGCTCCGCCTCCATGACAGTAAGCCCCTACCCCATCGTGTGTCGGTACGGGGGTGGGGCTTATCGGGACTGCCGAGGAGGCAGCAACAGGTAACTCCCAGCCCCTACCATCACCCCCCTTGGAGAGTGCACTGCACCAGCAAGGAAGGGGCACTTAACCTTATTAAAGGCAAACTTTTTTGTGTTTTTTTTTGGGGGGGTGTTTTGTGGTCTCCCAAAAAACACCAGTAACACTACCAAAGATTATCTTGGCTTTTTTTTCTGGCTTTTTCACTTCAGTTGTGATTGGCTTTTTTATTTATTTATTTTTTTTTTTTTTTGAGACAAACAGAAGGAACTCCATTGAACTCAATAAGAGAGAAACGCCAAACCCTTACCATGGTTAATTTTGGAAAAACTGCCATAGTGGCATCAAACAAACAAATAAACAAAAAAGGCAATTAAGAATGGCATTTCACATCCATTGACTCACATCTAACATCTGGCTGAGGCATTTTTTGCTCAAAGGACGTAGCGGTATTTGTGTGTGTGTGTGTGTGTGTGTGTTTTTGTGGTGGGGGACAAAAAAAATAATTGCTGTACTTATTTTTACACTAGCTTTACTGTATAAACAAATGACTTATTTTAAAATTTGTGAACACAGCTAAAAAGTGTATAACTGTTAGGATTGTACCTGGTAAAACCACGTTCTTGAGCTTTGGTCGCCGGCTACGACCTTGGGGGCAAAATTCATGTGCATGTTAGTTGTTTTCAAGTATCATTTTATTATTTTATCAAGTATCAAATTTATGTGCATGCTAGTTGTTTTCAAGTATCTATTGATTTAGGTTAACTCCCTACTCCCTATTGTCTGGGAAGATTTCTTCCAGCAGCTATACGGTTAACACCTTGCCTTGGAAATCGACTGACATCCTGGTCCTCCTTTCCAATCTCTTGTTTCTTTGCTCCAATCGTCTCTGAGACCGGGACCTGGTTTCACATAAAGCTCAGTCATTTCCTAAACCTGATGCCTGCTATAGGTTTACACCTTGCTTCTATAGGTTTCAGGCTTGCTTCTGACTATTCTTTGGCTCTGTGATTTTGATCTATATTTTGATTCTCCTGGTTCTAACCCATTTTTTGCCTGACTATCTGCCATTATGTTTTGTCTGACTTTGTTATCATCTTTTGTCTTGTCTCACATGTCACCCTATTTCAGTGCATGCAACGTCACCTGGTTGTCCGTCATCATTTAGGGTGATCTAGTGGCAAGTAGGCAGAGACAGCGAGAGTGGGACAGTGTCAGGGCTTCACCTGTCTGTTAGAGCATTTCCATTGTGCGCCTTGGACTGTCCTGACAACAACATACACTATGATGTTCCAATAGGTTTCTATTAGATCCACAAATTCCAAAGTGTACATTTCTAGTTATTGTGTAGAATTTCTTATTAAAATTTATAATTTAATATATTTTTGTGATGATCCTCAATAAACTCTAAACCTAAACACATTTATTTCCTTTTTTATGATAGTGTATGTCCCAGATGTGTTACGACCATAGCCATACTGGATTATTTTTATTGACATTTTAAAAGATATCTGAATTTCCTAGTATTGCAGCAGTATAGCACATACAGACCATATATAGACTCCCCTCACCATACTTCTTTTGTTTTAGAATTTGTTTTTGTTCTTTTAAATACAGTACACAAAAAGCAATTCAATACAGTATTGGGAAAGAAATATACATAGAAACTTTGCAAATCTCAGTTTTATTAAAGACACAAGTGGCAATACATCTGGAGAGGAACATTTGTGTTATTTTCGCTAATAAAAAGGCTCAAGTCACATCTGTAGCACTGTATGCGGGAACAAGGTAAATGTGTTCTGCCATGGATATACCTGTAAATCAAGGTAATCAGCCCAGTACATTACAGGGGAAATTTTGAGCCAACAAGCCTTACAAACAGAATAGCAATCAGTAGATTTAATGCATTTCTGATGTACATTTAAGGAATTGACACTGGGCCACAGATGTACACGTGTTGTGTTTTATATTGCAGAGATATAGCTTGTGAGAACCTATTATAGCATATCATCACCAACAACTAGTAGGCTCGGGATGGGAAAAATTCCATCACACATTACTTGTGCAGATGTATTAGGGAAACAAATTGCACTCGGAATTGAAAAGTCACAGGCTTATTCTGTCTTAATAAATTCCTGCCAAAAGGCTAAGTGCAAGGCTACAGACACTTCCCAAATGTTGTTACTGTATTATCATCCTTGACATCTCAAGGGCTGTCTGTGGTATCATCCAGATATCTCTTCAGAGTTTTCACAATAAATCTGTTCTTTTAACCTATTGTATGTTATATAGAATGTCTTTAACTTAACCTGATTGGCAGGAAGCAATTCCTTCTAGTCCAGTAGACATAAAATTGATATATTCAGCCTATAGCACATTACAGTGTACAGTTATTATGTATTAGCATTCAGATGTAAATGTTCCTACGTGCACATTTGTAATGGCATAAGGAAGAAAAAAATATATAAATGTAGCAGAGCTAAAGTCAACTGGCATAAGTTGGTAAATGACAGGGTAATGTTAAATTAATTAATTATTAAGGGGGATTACCACTAGAGATGAGCGAACCGTCGGACTTTTGGTCCGACGGCATCTTTGCTCCATTACAATGCCTGGGATGCCTGCGATCCCGGGAGTGTAGTTGCGCTCCTGGGAATCTGCTGGCAGGATCTTCCAGGGAATTCAAGATACATTCCCTGGATTTCCAGGAAATGTATCTTGAATTCCCTGGAAGATCCTGTCCGCAGATTCCCGGGAGCGCAACTACGCTCCGGGGATCGCAGGCATCGCACTGGAGTGAGCAGCTTTCGGACTGAAGGCCCGAAAGTTTAGCTCATCTCTAATTACCACCTCTTAGCCCTGAAACCCACACCATTGCCTCGATCAGCACCCTGCTGTGCTCTCCACTCATGGTATCTCCGGATTGCAGCAGGTCTCAGCAGTAAGATGATATCAAAAGTAGGGATAAGCGAACCGAACCGTAACAAACCAGATTCGTTACGAACTTTGCAAAATGTTCGGTTTGTCACCAAACCGAACTTAAAATAACAATAACAAATAAAATCAAAGACATCCAAGACATCTTTAGAAAGTGATACAAACACCTCTGGAATGCATCTGGGAAAGCAGGGAAACAGTATTACAGGAATTGGCATTACGGGGTTAGCGATCCTCTGCAATAATGCCGACTCCTCTAATGGTTAATATATTTAATTAATAAAACACATTTTCGTTGTAATAAAGTCACTTTCGTTGTTCAATAATTAAATTTAAACAAATCCATCATTGTGCAATTAAATATACTGTTAATTTATATATATATATATATATATATATATATATATAAATAAATACATATTTATATATATATATATATTTATTTTTTACAGTATATTTAATTGCACAAGTATGGATTCGTTTAAATTAAATTATTGAACAACGAAACTAATTTTATTATAACGAAAATGTGTTTTATTAATTAAATATTAATTATTACATTAATTATTACATCAAATGTTACTTCTAATTATGTTATCACAATAGCATTATTAGAAGAAACATTTTGAATCATATGTGTGCTCAGCAGAGAGAAGATCAAGACATCGGAGAGTGAGTATACAGCTCTCCCCACCCCCTCCCCAGCACTGCACCCATCCCAGCAAGAAAGGGGGGTCACTTAACCCCTTCCCTGCTGGTATGGATGCAGTCTGACATCAGTCTGGCCCCCAAGGGGTTAAGGGGGATGCAATGCATCCTCCCTTAACCCCTTGGGGGCCAGACTGTAAGCAGAGATCTGTAAAGATGCTGCATACTGTAAGGTGCAAAACACCGCTCACAATGATGGGTGTTGTGCTCCTGTTTGTGTGGATTCAATGGACTATGTCGTTGACCAGAGGTTGTTTGGATTTTTTTTTTTTTTTTTATAAAATGGTCAATGAGGGGTGTGGGGGTGTTTTTATTTGAATAAAAAAAATGTCACTTGTGTCTTGTCTTTATTTCTTTACTTTATAGACTTAGTAGTGGAAGCTGTCTAATAGACGGAATCCATTACTATGTCGGGGCCTAGTGTTAGCCAGTATAAAATGGCTAACACTAACCCCCCATTATTACCCCAGTACCCAATGCCACCAGGGGTACTGGGAAGAGCCGGTTGCCAGTGGTCCCGGAGCGTCAAAATTGGCGCTCCTGGACCAGGCGGCAGCAGGCTGGTAATATTTAGGCTGGGGAGGGCCTAAACCAATAGCTCTTCCCACCCTGGTGTTACCAGGCTGCTGTTGCTTGGTTTTTGACCCGGCTGGTTATGAAAATAGGGGGAACCCTACGCGTTTTTTTATAAATTATTTTTTTATTTAAAAAAAAAATCGAGTAGGGTTCCCCCTATTTTCATAACCAGCCGGGTTAAAAACCAAGCAACAGCAGCCTAGTAACACCAGGGTGGGAAGAGCCATTGGTTTAGGCCCTCCCCAGCCTAAATATTACCAGCCTGCTGCCGCCCCAGTCCAGGAGCGCCAATTTTGATGCTCCAGGACCACTGGCACCCGGCTCTTCCCAGTACCCCTGGTGGCATTGGGTACTGGGGTAATAATGGGGGGGGGGGGGTAGTGTTAGCCATTTTATACCGGCTAACACTAGGCCCTGACTTAGTAATGGATTCCGTCTATTAGACAGCTTCCACTACTAAGTCTATAAAGTAAAGAAATATAGACAAGACACAAAACCCCCACACCCCTCATTGACCATTTTATTTTAAAAAATCCAAACAACCGCTGGTCATCTACGTAGTCCATCGTAATATGAATTAACTGCTTTAATAGAGCTTCCTGTAATAATTAATATTTAATTAATAAAACACATTTTCGTTGTAATAAAATTAGTTTCCTTGTTCAATAATTTAATTTAAACGAATCCATACTTGTGTAATTTAATATACTGTAAAAAAATAAATATATATATATATATATATATATATATACACACAGTGGTACCTTGGTTTAAGAGTAACTCGGTTTAAAAGCGTTTTGGTTTAAGAGCTCACAGTTTTTCAAAATTGTGACTTGGTTTAAGAGCATCGCTTTGGTTTAAGAGCTCCCTGTACTGGGTGAGAGGGGCAGTGGGGGAGGGGCATGGTCTGCATAGCAGGGTCTACAGCACTGTACTCTGACCCAGGAAGTCTCCCTCACCTTCCAAATCATAGCAGATTCACTTCAGGCTGGGGATAACATCAGAGGACAGGACTGTGGAGGTAATCTCTCCATAACTATAACCCCTCTCTCCCCGGACAGAGAGTGCTGCATGTATGTGCCCACATCTGCCCTGCTCATTCCTTCATGCTCCCTGCAGTCTCTGTCAGCCCTTGTGTTTCCCATCCTCTCCATTACTGTACAGTAACTTATAATATCACATATTCTGCTGTTTCTGAATGTTTGTTTCATTTGTTTTACATGTTATTCAGAATAATAAATCAATATTTTGGGGTGGGGAACCAATTGTCTGCATTTCTATGATTTCTTATGGGAAAATTTGCTTTGGTTTAAGAGTGGATTTGGATTACAAGCACAGTCCTGGAACCAATTATGCTCGTAATCCAAGGCACCACTGTATGTATATATATATATATATATATATATATATATATATATATATATATATGTGTATATTATTTTTTTTTAACAGTATATTTAATTGCACAATGATGGATTTGTTTTAATTTAATTATTAAACAACGAAAGTGACTTTATTACAACGAAAATGTGTTTTATTAATTAAATATATTAACCATTAGAGGCATCGGCATTATTGCCAATTTGCCGGCTATTTTTTTTTTTTCACTATTTTTGCACTTTGATTTTTTTCCACTTTTTTCATTACAATAGCAACTGCAACTACACGAAACTATACCCTATCACACTCCCACTATTGTAGCTGCAATTATTCAGCCGTTATTGCAAGGTTTGCTTTCGGTTCGGTTCGTAAGAATCCGAACTTCAGGAAAGTTCGGGGGATCGAATCGAACCAAAAGTTCGCTCATTCCTAATCAAAAGTTTATTACAAGTGACAGTAATGTTTAAACTTCTTCCTGACCCATGATTTACATGCCCACACTATTCCAGCGGGTGCTTGCAGCTATCTGTGGCAGACTGTACTAGTGAAGCACTGATTTAATTGAACAGTGTAATGCATATATATTATACTGATTAGGGATGAGCGAACTTTTGAAAAGTTCAGTTCGGTTTGATCCGGCGAACATTCGTGAAATTCGGATTTGTACGAATCGAACCTAAAATGAACCTTGCTATAACGGCTGAATATTTGCAGCTACAATAGTGGGAGTCTGATAGGGTATAATTTTGTTTAGTTGCAGTTGGTATTACAATGAAAAAAGTGGAAAAAATCAAAGTGCAAAAATAGTGAAAGAAAATTTGCTAAGGTGTAAGTGATTACACGGGTTTAGGGATGGTCCGAACCGAGATTGGTTCGGGTTCGTACGAACCCGAACCCTCGGTAATGATTCCCGCTGTCTGCCCACTCCGTGGAGCGGGCGGATCAAGCGGGAGGACCGCCTGGAAAACTGGGATACAGCCATAGCCATAGGCTGTATCCCAGTTTTCCAGGCGTTCCTCCCGCGGGAGTTTGCTGCCAAGCGTTCGGGTTCATATGAACCGGAACCTCGGCAGGTTCGGATCATCCCTACACGGGATATAGGGCACAAAGTTCCTTGGACCCAGTAGGGGGGGAAACAGACATTTGACAGTGGAACCAGCAGCAGTAATAGTACTGTATTGGACCCAGTGTGGTGGAGAACAGACAATTGACAGAGGAGGAGGAGGAGGAGGCAGCAGCACTTGATTGCACCCAGCCCAGTATGGTTGAGAAGAGACTATTGGAGGAGGCATCACCACTTGATTAAAACAGCCCAGTATGGTTGAGAACAGACTATTTGAGGAGGAGGCAGCAGTACCTGATTGCACCCAGGCCAGTATGGTTGCGAACAGACAATTGACAGAGGAGGATGTTTAGCCTTCGAGTGGTGGCCTGGGAATCCTCACTGATGATGATGTTCAGCACACTTTCTAGAACACGGACGAGTGGGATGATGTTGTTGAATCCATAGTCAAGCCTGCTCACAAACAGTCGCGTCCTCAAAAGAGATAAACAATTGGCAGGAAATGTTTGAAGAAACCTGTGCACTATGAATGAGGTTTATCACATGTGCCATACAAGGTGCCCTCCCTGATGCACTGCAGAGAAAAGGTTCCTCCCATTGTAAGCTACAACACTTCCCACCGTTAGTTGGCGTAGGGTCAGCCATTCATATATCTCCTCACTGATGGTCTGGAGGAGCTCCTGCCCACTGTGGCTCCTTTCACCCAGGCTCACAAAATGGAGGACAGCCTGAGAGCGCCGGGCCTGACATCCTTGTTAAGACACCGGGGCAGGTTGGACTGCAGTCAAAGCGGTGGATGGTTGCAAGCTGGTGGAGGCAGAACTTTTGAAGAACTGGCTCCCTAAAGCATCGGGGAGGTGACACTGGCAAGAATGGGCTAACTTTCTGATGGTCTTCTGGGAGAATGTTGACCCAATGGGCAGTAACAGACATGTACTTCCCTTGCCCATAAGTAAAGGACCAGACATCAGCACTGGGGTGCACAGTATTGGACACCAAAAATCCCAATGAGTCCCCAACATTTTTCTTTACAACTGTGCAGTGATGGGACAGCTGATGGGACTTTTTTTTTCTGGGACAGTGATGGGACTTTTTTTGTACTGTTTTTTATTTTTATTTTTTGTTGTTGTTGTTGCGGCTAAACGGGGTTCTCCTATTTTTTGAACCTTTATTGTAAAGATATGAACTTAGATTTTCACTTAATAAAGTAGATCAGTTTGAACACTGAAGTTGCTTTCATGTGTCTTGGTTGATACTCACAGACAGCTGTCACATTACATTTTTGATTAGGCAGCACCCATGTATATCTGAGGAGAATAATTTAAGGTCTTACCCTAACAAGGGTGACGTCACACATCTTGATATTCACAGAAAACCAGGATACAAGAGATTATAGGAGTAATAATCCCTTGTATCCTGGTCTATTCTGTGATTTTATTTGTTATTGTTATTTTAACCAGATTTGTTACGAACTTTCTCAAAGTTCGGTTCGGTGCCGAACTGAGCTTTTTCCAAAGTTCGTAACGAATCTTGTTTGTTACGGTTCGGTTCGCTCATCCCTAATACTGATCTATTTAATCCATCAAAAGTGTAAAAATAAATGACAGAGGTAAAAAAAAAAAAAAAAAAACATAGAAACTGCCAGCATAGCGACCCAACCTGATCCATCTAGTCTTCACTTATAGTATTTCCTTTATTATTATCTTAGAATAGATATGTCTGGTATCACTGTGTGAGTAATTGTCTGAACTATTAAATTATTACACTCCTGATCATGCAAAGACAATGGCATAAATGCAAAAAAAAAGAGGCAATAGATAGAAAGCAAACTTTTTCTTCCATCATTGCTATTGCTGCTATTGTGGGGGGGGGGAAAGGTGCTGCTTGGTGAATTTTTATTCTTTTTTTTATATTCCTATTGTTCCAAAATGGTTATTGCTGGATTTTGAAGTGCTTTGAAGTTTAGTTTTTTTTTTGTTTTGATTGCCAATTTTTCTCCCATTACATCCCAGAAAAAAATGAAATAAAAAGTAATCATAAAGTAAGATCTTTGCAATTGTGACTACAGATCATGGTGCAAACACACAATGCTGCTAGACAAGGTTATGAAATAAAAGATTGTTAATTTTTTAAAAACATATTTTGAGGCTATGTTTTGTGTGCATTTTGTTACTCTGAGTTTGACTATGTTTGGGGCCAATGCATAGCTTTCTTCCAGAGAGAGACCGGACACCCACTTCTGTGACAGTACCTACTCCCCTTGTCCACCTTAGTCCTCCCGGAGAGTAGGAGTACGCCCCTTTGCGGGAACCACACGAATGGTGTGCTGCTGCAAACATCCGGAACCTTGTTCCTCAGTAAAAGGATCTGAAATATCTGAGGGTCTGTATCTGACACTGTTGCCAGAAGCAGAAGCCATCCTTACAGCAGCCCAATCCATCTTGACAGTTCCTTCTACTTCCAAGGGAGTCCCCAAGTTGGCAGACAGCATCTCAACTTGTCTTTATGTGGCAGGGGTATCTTCTACCATAATGGCTATAATGGCAATTTCTACTGGCTCCTGGTTTTGGGACCAAAAGTAATGCTTGAGTTAATGTGTGGAGCAACATGTTAATAGCTTTGTTGCTTTGTAATGTTGAAATCCTGGGATCAAATGCCACCAAGGATAACAGCTCCTTGTATGTCTCCCAATGTCTACATGGATTTTAGCACTCACTCCAAAATATTGTGAGCCCCAATGGGTACAGGCATGTAAATAAAGAACTCGTCAGAAGCGACATGTAGACCTTGTCCTATGTTGGACTGATGTATCTGTGACCACAGCTGCCTGAATAACAAGAACTACAACTCTTAGAATGGCTTGCACTTATGAAGCACTCAGAGAATGATGGGAGTTGTAGTTTCCAAAAGGACAACCCCTTGAGTTGTCTGCTCATTTGTACTTCAAATCCCAGCACATCCTGAGGACTTCAGACTGCAGTAAATGCTGGGAGTTGTAGTGTTTGCAGCTGTTGTACTTGGAGGGTCCTGGATGCATTATACACTGGATGCTGTGTGGGGGATGAGAGTATATAGCTCAGAGTGTGGAAGTGACCCCAGAACAGCACTAATAGGGGAAAGAACAAATGGGCCCTTAACCCCTGTTGGGGCACAGGTGGTAGACCTGTATGTATGTGGCTGCACAGGTGGGGTACATGTACTGTATGTGGCTGCACAGGTGGGAGACATGTACTGTATGTGGCTGCACAGGTGGGGTACATGTACTGTATGTGGCTGCACAGGGGGGGTACATGTACTGTATGTGGCTGCACAGGTGGGAGACATGAACTGTATGTGGGTGCTTAGGGGGAAATGAAAGATAAAAAAAACATGCTGCAGGGGGGAGGGGGCACAGATATTGGCTAAAAGGCATAAACTTACAATAAAACATACAGCACCAAAAAAGGGGGGATCTGTGCTTTCTTTTACACAGTCCACCCTCTAACTTACATCTTCCAGATGCCTGACAGACATACTGACAGTAATCACTCACTGTCCCTCCAGCCCCTATCATCTCATGCTCTCTCTTCTCCTCACAAAAGGTATGCTGGACAGTGGAGAACAGGAAGGAGGGGGTCTGTCATCACATGCTCTCTCCTCTCGTCCTCATACAAGGTATGACAGACAGTGGAGTACAGGAGGGGGTGGAAGCAGCGTGCAGGAGGAGAGGAGAACCAGCCCCGACCAGGCGTAGCATTGAGTCACTAAAGGGGCCCTACAGGAGCATTGAGCCCACATTTCCCGGGTGCTGATGTTGCCTGGGGGGCCCACTACAGACATGTGCCATGCGGAGCTGACACTTTAGAGTTTGAGCCTGGCGGGCCCCTCTATTGACATGGGCCCCTGTGCAGCTGAACAGGCTGCACAAGTGATATGTCCGGCCGTGAGTACATGGATTTGTCTCTCCAGCTGCTGTCATAGTGTCATATTTTCCATTTATGCACCCCGGTTTATGTCTGCATGATTTTGATTTGCTTTGATTGCTATTGTTGCACTGTAAGGATCCGCTCACATTATGGAATCAGCGCCGAGATTCTGTGAGGAAATTTTTTTCGCCATGATGTGTTCTTTCTATCGGTACCTTGATTGCGTATATGCGACTTTTTGATCGCTTTTCATTACAATGTTTCTGGATTTAATGCGACCAAAATTGCGCAATTTTTGCACTTTAGCGGGTCTTTGCGCTTACGTCGTTTACCGTGCAAGATCAGGAATGTGATAAATTAATAGTTCAAGCAATTATGCACGTTGTGATATAAAACATGTTTATTTATTTTTTATTTATAAAATGGGAAAAGGGGGGTGATTCAGACTTTTATTAGAGGAGTTTTTTTTTTTTATTAGTGAAGAATTTTTTTTTCCACTTTTACATTAATTAGAAGTCCACCTGGGGGACTTCTAATACAACTACCCTGATCTCTCATAGAGATCAGTTTAGCTGTATAAGGGCAGGTTCAGACTACGGAATTCTCACGGATAAATCCTGCGGAATTCTGACGCCTGTAAGCGCTCACGGCAGCGCGCCTTTCAGCCGGCTCCATAGACACCATTCTATGGGCCAGCTGATTCCACATTCCGCTGAAATAATTGTCACATCAATTCTTTCGGCAGAATGCAGAATCAGCAGGCCCATAGAATGGTGTCTATGGAGCCGGCGGAAAGGCACGTGGCTGTTAGAGCATACAGGCGACGGAATTCCGCAGAATTTATTCCATAGTCTGAACCCACCCTAACACAGCACCGCTCCATCAGGTTGGTGCTCTACTGTTTTGGTCTGCTGCAGACCATTGCAATAGAATACCGAGCCGGGATCAGCGTCATCCTGACGCTGAGGCCCGACTCGGAGAGATGAAGGGATCCCCCCTCCGCGACCACATTGTGCAGGGGGGGGGATCCCGCCACTAGACACCAGGGATGGGCTGCATTTAAGACAGTTAGATGCAGCTTTTAAACATGACCATCTTAATTAGCGGGTTTGGCGATTGGCCCGCTCCCGCTAATAGCTGCGGTCCCGTGCTGCAGATAGCAGTTGGCATATGTCCGTAAGAGGTTAAGCCACACCCTGATGAAACCCCACCCACCTGTAGGTTGAAAATCTGTAGTGTATATGTATTACAGGTAGAGATAAGCAAATCACTCATCTAAACGAAGCAAAGTGATTAGTTCAATCAGCGCTACGATCATCAAATTGGCTGCCTGTCATCACTAAATGTATGTCCTAAATAAATGTGTTTGGTATCACTACATGCAAAATCGCCTGAACTATTAAATTATCTCATTCCTGGTCTTGGACAGTAAATGGCGTAAGTGCAAAAAATTCCAAAGTGCAAAATTGGGCATTTTTGGTCACATCAAATCCTGAAAAATTATGATAAAAGGCGATCAAAAAGTCACATATAAGCAAACAAGGTATCGATGGAAAGTACAGATCATGGCACAAAAGATCACACCTCACACAGCCCCATAGACCAAAAAATAAAAGTGTTATAAGCATGGTAATAGAGCAATTTTAAGGAACATTTATTTTTTTTTAAAGGTTTTAATTTTTTAAAAGCTGTCAAATAAATTAACAGTTATGCAAGTTACATATCGTTGTAATCGTACGTACTTGAGTAATATGTATAACATGTCAGTTTTACCCTAGGGTAAACGGCGTAAACAACCCCCCCCCCCCCCAAATAAAGTGTATTTTATTTTCAATTTCACCACACATATATATTTTTTTCTTGTTTCACGGCATATTTTATGCAAAAAGTAAGTCTTTCATTGCAAAGTACAATTAATGCAACAAAATATACGGGCTCATCTGGGTCTATAGGTGAAAAAAATGCAAGCACTAGGGCCTCTTAAGCACAAGGAGGAAAAAATAATTTTAAAAAATCAAATCACCATGAGCCACACCATAAATAAAGGCTAAAACCATTGCCTCACCACACTCATTCCTCCCCACTAACAACTTATAAAACTGGCTTCCTGTTGTGGTGCAGGGATGAGAGGAGCTAGAAAGAGAGCAATCTCCTCTGGAAACTCGCTTATCCTGCCGCCTACACCCATTAAAAATTAATCTGGAGTGTTACCAATCTGACAGCCATCTCCCCCACATGGATTGCTTCACCTGGGGCTTGGAGCAGACGCCATCATCAGGTGAGCAGTGTGCAGCAGAACGAGTCTCAGTCAATATGACCGCTGGACAATCTCTAGGTGACTTTACAGCAGCTGCTGAGAGTGTGGCACTGAGCTGCAGGCTTTTACCTATCTCCATGTTGATGGGGAACGCATACTCAGGTCACAGCCATTGTTACCTTCACAGGTACAGTGGTACCTCGGTTCTCGAACTTAATTGGTTCCGGAAGGCATTTTGAGAACCCAACAGTTTGAGAACAGAGCAGTGTCTTCCCATAGGAAATAATGTAAATGTGTTTAATTGGTTCCAGCACCCACCAATAATTACCTACAGTACCCATATATTACATTGTATAGTGCCCAGTTTATTGTCTACAGTACAGTACAGAGCATAATACTGTACAGTACATTATAAACAAGAAACATTCAACAAAACCAGCAATTATAGTACAGTAGTCACTAACTCCTCACTCATCCTGTACTGTATAAAGTCCCCCCATTCCAGCACTGTAAAGTATGGGAGATGGTGGTGCTCTGACTGTACTACTACTGTACTGTATATGCACTCCAGCAGTCATATACAGTACTGTACTGTATGAGAAGCCTCTCCAGTGCTAAACTCACCAGGTACAACCCACCATCAACGCTCGCAAAAACGTTCAGATACCGAGTACCTCAACACTGGGAACCCAAAAAGTGTTTAAAGAGGATGTACCACCAGGTACATCCTCATTAACCTGAAGCCACGGATCGAACGTCGCCGGAACGGGGAAGCCGGTGCCGCGGTCCGTTTTCTGTATGACGCAGCTCCATTCATTCTAAGGGAGCCGCGTCATACAGGGGAGGGAATTCCCTCCCACTGGGGGCGGGCCGGCCAGCCCCCAGTGCTTGAGCACCAGCCGGTTCCGGTGCATAGAACGGCACCATGCACGGGAACCGGGCCTCGGTCCGGAAAACGGACCGCGGCAACGGCTTCCCCGTGCCGGCACCGTTCGGTCCGTGGCTTCAGGTTAAAGAGGATGTACCTGGTGGTACATCCTCTTTAAGAACCGAGCAGAGTTTGAGAACCAAAGCAAACTTTTCTTGAAAATACAGTTTGAGTTTCAAGCAGTTTGAGAACCGAGCAGTTCAAGAACTGAGCTACCACTGTATTTCCTATATCTCAAGGGGAAGCAATACAGACCTCTTTCCCTATTGATTTTAAAGTTCTAGCAATCCAAGTGGCTGAGCGACTTTGGTCATTCCAGTATCTACATTCATGCAACAATTGCAATTAGAAGTGGCTCTGTGGGGGCTAGCATAGGGGATTTAAAACCGAGTCCAAAGTAACAAGGACTTGACACCTGAGCACCACATTCAGTAGCAAAATTTGATGAAATACAACCTCTCTGTTGCAGCTGCAGCAGGTCTGTGAAAGTGAATTAACTGAGGCGTTGGAAACTTCTTGCTGATGCTGAGTAGAAACAGTATACAGAATGGGCCCTCCTACACTGAGGGCCTAGAGCGCAGACTGCTCCTTAATTTATATGAGAGGCCAAGGTACTCCTCTTAGTAGATTATTTGGCTGAGTTCACCCGTCAGCGCAAGGCTTTTATCCCTATCTGCACAGCCCTGATGCCAGAAGATGCCAGTATCCTTCTACAAAGCTTGAACAACCAAAGGAGGACTTGGACAGTTCTTCAATGAAGGTGTTATGTGTTTCTACTACTACCAGCCCCAAGAAAAAGCGTCATAGACAACAAAGTCCCGGCAACCTCTTACACGCAGCTCAATATTGCTCCCCCCCAAGGAACAATGACTACCACAGAAAGGAAACTGACTTACATTACCCTACATTTTTATGGGTGCCATTGTATGGCCTGATTCTTGATCAGAGGTTAAGTGAGTTAACTGAATGGGGATATCACTTGTTTTCAGTGCCTTTTTCTGATTTTATTTACTAAGTTAGGTAACTCAAGCTGAATGCATATATTACTATATGTTTATTTTTAATAGGAGGAGCATCAGCTGTAGGCATTTCGACCTTACAGGCTTAGCCCTGCTTAAGAGCATGGCGCATTGTATTGGTTCAGTGACTTTAAATAATGGTTATGGTTTGGGTGGAAAATATGTTTTTCCATTGTGCAAATACCTACCAAGCACTTCCTAATTAGCAGTCTACCTTTCTGGTCTAAAATGGGAAAGCCCATTTTTTACACTGTTTAACCCGTGCGTATATTCTCTTTGAACACTTAGGGTCCACATTCTGACCAAGGTTCTTACTTTAGGAAACTAGAAACTTCCTTTTTGACAGATCAGAAATATTTTAAGATTGCAGAAGGCAACTTTAATTTTGTAATCAGCCTGATAGAAGATGGAATGACTGCTTCAACTATATCGAGCAGAGAAGGGATTGGCCATCACAATAAATATTTACAGCCACTTATAGATAGTGCTGGTTTGACCGATACCTGGAGACTAATGCACCAAGAAGATAGACTACATAATTTTTTATGCATCACTTGTGGTCTATGATAAATAATTTCATGGTCTCCTATTCTTTGTAAAGTTTCGGTAAGTTGTTAGCAACTGCAATAGAAGATCTGGTCATATGTGTGTGGGGAGGCAATGGTTTTACCCTTTTCTTTTGGTGTGATCCAGGCAAACTCTTAACGTGGATTGAGTGAAGTAACCTACTACACCTATCATGCACTCTCTATACGACCTACTTCATCCATGCTGAGAGTTTGCCCGGAACAGCGAGCTGTCAATCTCCTGCAGAAGCACGCTGTTATTGTCATGCTGTGGCCATGGCACGCTGTCCAAATTGCGGCCCTCCAGCTGTTGCAAAACTACATTTCCCATCATGCCTGGACAGCCAAATCTAAAGCTTTACCTGTCCAGGCATGATGGGAGTTGTGGTTTTGCAACAGCTGGAGGGCCGCAGTTTGGAGACCCATGAGCTTGACTGTTCAAATGCTAGTGAGTATACATCACAAACAGCGGTCCTGTGCCATCCTACACAGCAGACTGGTAAGCCAGTGTTTACCTATTCATTCGGAAACAGTTGTATACAATCATAAGAATTGCTACCTTCTAATGTTTTCTGAAGTGGACATTATTTATTAATTGATATCTGTGTATAGTCAGCATCTGGAACTTCTCTTATGTTACATTTAACAATTTTAAACTATTTGTTTTTATTAAATGTTTTTATTCACTTAATATATAACATAGTACCCTCTACCACTGAGTTTCCGTTATACCCTCCTTATCCTACCAGCTTTTTCCACCCTCTCCTGCCTGCCCAGATTGAACCACGTACCATCGTGACAGGACACATGTAATGCCCCTGTTTATGATGCTCTGATATTCCTGGCAGCACGTCATCAAACTGCGACCTAGCCTTGCTTGATCCACATGATCAGGATGCCGCCACCACCCGTAACTGCGCCCTCAACATCCTCGCCCGTACTTCATTATACCTAGTCCTTGCACTCACCTATCTCTCTCACATCCAGCTTTACTCCTGAGCGTGCCAATAGGCTTTCCACCTCATCTGTACTGGGTTCTGCTGCATAAAGGGTAAATATTAACTCCCAGCCCTCTAAAATTGCTTCCACATATTTTCCTTGACTCACCCCAGAGCTCATATCATCTCTTTCAGCAGCCCAGCTACTCAACCATTATATACATTGCCGATGATTCTAATCTACATCTACTACACAAGTATTCTGTACACCCCTCCTTATTCCATATTTACACCCTATCCTACCTATGACCTCTGATGCTGTCTGACCTCTGGATGGCAACTGTCCTGTTATCACTTGATACTACATCTTTACTATGACCTCTGAATATAGTGTACTCATCAGCCTATACTAACATATGTATGTTTTTATTTTTAGCAACTCGGTATCAACCATCTGCTGAATCTCTGCATCAACATGTACTGAAACATATGCTCTCCTACATTGTTTTGTACAGTTCTTTTGTCTCTCATCTCTATATCCCACTATGCAAGTTCACATCCTGGGGGACTATTCCCCATTAACATATTGTAGTTACTAATATATATATATATATATATATATATATATATATAGCGTGTGAGTGTGTGTGTGTACCTAGATAAAGGTGTCACCATCGAAATGTTGGTACGTTGTGTCTGTGATTGCACTTTTTTGAATAAACCAGTCTCCCTCCATTTATTTACTATGGGCAGTGAGTGGGTTTCTTACATTAACTCATCCAGTAGTCTAACTCTCCACTAAGCAGGAACTAGACTCAGCATGAACACTGGTTTAACTTCACTCCCACAGGACCTACACTGGGTTAACTGGAGACTGGCTTAAGTTCACTCACACTGGGTTAACTGAACACAGACTTAACACTGGAATAACTTCACCCACAGCACCCACACTAGGTTAACTCGACACTGGAATAACACTGGGTTACCTTCACTTACAGGACCAACCCTGGGGTAACTATACTGTGTTAACTTCAGCCACATCACCCACACTGGGTCAACTGGACACTGCCTTAATACCGGGTTAACTTCACCCATAGGACCCACACTGGGTTAAGTTGAGACTGACTTAACTTCACCCACAGGACCCACATGGGATTAACTGGACACTGGCTTGGCTTAATGCTGGCTTAACTTCACCCACAGGACCCACACTGGGTCAACTGGACACTGGCTTATCACTGCTTAACTTCACCCATAGGATCCACACTTGGTTAACTGAAAACGGGCTTAACTTCACCGACAGCACCCCCACTGGGTTGACTAGACACAGTCTGAAAACTGGGATAAGTTCACCTACAGTACTGCACCCACACTGGTTTAAATGGACATTGGCTTAACACTGGAATAACACTGGAATAACTTCACCTCATCACTCCCACTGAGTTAACTGGACACTGGTTTAACAATAGGTTAATTTCACCCACAGCACTCACACTGGGTTATCTGGGTTATTTAGCTGCACACTGTGGTGATCGACTGCTGGCAGAAAGGGGACAGCAGGTGTTGCATACAGACCCCAAAGAAGTCCTCAGTACTATTATATTTTTTTGTGGCTGGTGCTGCCGCTGTTGAACATAGTATTGCTGTGATTTGTAGCACAGCTGCATAGAACCTCACTGCTCATTGTCCTGTGTAACAGGTGGCATACACTATGTACAACCACTTACACACAGACTATACGACAACTTCCAAAAACTAGTGTGACCAGTATATTTTGTCATCTACAGCCAGTCTACAGGGTTGCTTTATTTTTTAGTGCAGTCATATCCAAGCTCACTTCAGATTGTCCTGTGTAAAAGGGTGGCATACACCATATAGCAGCACTTATAGTACAGTATATATATTGCAAGAAAAGTGTAAACAATTTACCACTCAGAATTGATGATTGTGATAATAAATATAGCAATCAGAAAAATTAAAATTCATAAAAAACGCATCAAGTGAAAAAAACGCATGTAAAAAACACATCATGTGAATGAAAGTGAAATTATTTTATTTACATTTTTTATACATTATACTGTGTAAAGACAATGTAAATATGTATCCCTTGACATATGATCCATCCCATAAAGATATCAGCCAGCCAATATAATAGATCTCCTAAACATCCGTCCCAGACTCCGGCTATTTTGAGGTCCCATAACCTAAAACAGATAGAAAACCTTTAAAAAATAAATAAATTTAAATAAAATAAATAAAAATAAAAAATAATAAACAAAGAAAGAAATATAGTACAAAGAAAAGGAGAAAAGGGAAAACATTAGTACCAGAAATTTGTAGAAATAAGAATACGGATTCATAAAATGTAACAAAGCTACAATTCTCGTTTAGCCCAGAAGGGGCCACTGTACCTAATAGCCTTATCCAGTGGCACTCCTTTTGGGCCAAGATCTTCCTCACATTGCCTCCTCTAATTCCCATCTTGACCTTTTCAATCCCCCTAACTTGGAAACTTTTTGGAAACTTGGAAACTTTTTTTTTTACAGGTTTTCTATCTGTTTTAGGTTATGGGACCTCAAAATAGCCGGAGTCTGGGATGGATGTTTAGGAGATCTATTATATTGGCTGGCTGATATCTTTATGGGATGGATCATATGTCAAGGGATACATATTTACATTGTCTTTACACAGTATAATGTATAAAAAAATGTAAATAAAATAATTTCACTTTCATTCACATGATGCATTTTTTACATGCGTTTTTTTCACTTGATGCGTTTTTTATGTATTTAAATTTTTCTGATTGCTATATTTATTATCACAATCATCAATTCTGAGTGGTAAATTGTTTACACTTTTCTTGCAATATATATCACTTTATTTAATTATTGGTAGCACTGATGTTTGTATAAATATGTTATATATTCACAATATATTTATTTATATCTTATAGTATTTACACTGTAAATTATTATTTATTATTCATTATGGTTCAGGTTAATTAATCATAGGGTATCTGGCCACCGCTGTCCCAGCAAGGTTAGTGTTAAATGGGGATTCCTCTGCTGATGGATGTGCGTGCCAGATTGGTTGTTGATGTATGGGTCACTTCAGGGTGGCCTCAGTACCCTCCGTGCGCATGTCCGTGACGTCAGACGCCGCGGCCATGCGTACGTGGGGTGAGCTGCTGACCCGGAAGTGACGCGACCTCGACTTCTGGTCCGGCGCGCTGACAAACCCGGAAGTAGAATGGACTAATAATGAGGCCCAACATATTTAAGGGAGACCGAGTTAGAGGGGGGCAGTTCCCTGAAGAAGTCTGTGATGGCGAAACGTGCGTAGGGACAGCTGTGACCCACATAGTTAAATTGGTGAGTGTTAATGTTATGGAGATATTTTGTCTATATATATATATATATATATATATATATATATATATGCTGCCTAGTTATTGGTTACCAATACTGGGGCTATGTTTACATATTCTTGGCATTAGACATTTCCTGGCACCTGTAGCTTGATAAATAATTTTTCTATGTGGTCTATTTTAAATATATGTAGTTTTACTTATGAGTGGTTGTTTTTAACATTTTTAGAGAAACAGTGATTTTTTTATCATGTTGTGCAATGTATCATGGTAAATAAATAAAAAAATTCTTTGTTATTATTCAGACTTTATGCCCATATTTTCTTCTTGTATCTATCTTATTGATGGGTTGTTCTGGTTGTTTGGTAGAGTGATATCCAGGGTGGCAGCTTGTGATTGTGCCCTATACACTAATACAGGGTTACTCTTTCCCTCTACTGTGAGCCTTTGTGTGTATATGGGTCCTAATTAAGCATCCTTGTGTTGTCCATTTCGAACCATACTATCTGTGGATGTCAACTTGCGGGTGTCCTCTGCCATTCTTTCATTTTGAAGCTGTTTCAAAGGCAGTAGTCAGCTGCTCTTTAAAGGCCATTTTATGGTCTTTTTTTAAACTTCAATTTTAACTTTCAAATCAAATCGACTTCAATTTGACTAATAGTCTGATTCAAATTCAACAATTTTTCAGGGCTATCTGGTCATCTATTGTATCTCCAAGATACATGCCACAGTTAAAAGGAACAGACCGTCAAAATGGTGGATCCTAATTTAGGATCCTAGTGTTTCCATTTCGAGAACCATATAATTGGTGGATGTCAACTTGCGGATGACCTCTTTAAAGGATTAAAAGTGTATTCATTCAAATCCCGGGGCCTCTTACAAAGACTGTATTGTTATTTCTTCGTCCCTACCTCCAATGATTTTGCCTCTCATGCACAACTGCATGAGGGTGTGAGGCTAAATCTAGCCATAATCCGGCTATTTTTATTGGGTGATTGTATTGTCCATTTCATACCATGTTATAGACAAACTCAAAATTTAAACTAAATTGAATTCAAACTCAAATTTTATTTCAAACTCAAAACCAAATTATAATTTAAATTTCAAAATAATAATAATAATAATAATAATAATAATAATAACCCCTAGACGACCCAGGGCGTATAGTTACGCCATGGAAGTCTGTCCCTAGACGACCTAGGGCGTAACTGTACGCCCTGGGTGTTTCTCCCGCTATGAAGCGTGCTCCGGGAGTCCCCTGTCACTTACCGATCGGGACCCCCGCAGTGTGACTGCGGGGGTCCCGATCGGTAAAACGGACTGCCGGAGGTCTCTCACCTGCCTCCGTGCGATCCGATCAGATCGCCAATGACACTGATCAATGCTATGCCTATGGCATAGCAATGGTCAGTGTAAAAATCCAAGTACTGGATGTAAAAGTCCCCCAAAGGGACTTCAAATGTGTAAAAAAAAAAAAAGTTAAAAACACTATTACACTACCCCCAAACCCCTCCCCCAATAAAAGTTGAAATCACCCCCCTTTCCCATTATATAAATAAAACATATAAAAATAAATAAACAAATAAACATATAATATACCGTAGCGTGCGTAATTATCCGATCTATTAAAATATAATAAGCGTCATTGCGAACGGTAAATGGCGTACACGGAAAGAGGGAAAAAAGTGCGCGGATTACCGATTTTATGTTACATTATATAGAAAAAAAATTATAAAAAGTGATCAAAACGTCCGATCTTCACAAATATGGTATTAATAAAAACTAGAGATCATGGCGGAAAAAATGACACCACATACAGCCTCATAGGTGAAAAAATAAAAACGTTATAAGCGTCACAATAGTCCCATTTTATTTATAATTAATTGCCAAAAAAAAGGATTTCATTTAAAAAAAATATATAACATTAGAGAATCTGGGTAAACCTGCATATGGTTGTGTTCGGACTGACCTATAGAATAATAGTGTCATGTCGCTGTTACCATATAGTGCATTACGTAGACACAGGAACCCCCCAAACGTTACCATATTGCATTCTTTTTTGCGATTTCACCAATTTATATCTTCATAAATAATATATTTGGAATTCCATCATACATGTTATGGTAAAATGAATGACGCCATTACACAGTACAACTATTCCTGTAACAAATAAGCCCTTACATGGCCTTGTAGATAAAAAACTGAAAGTGCTAGAGCTCTTAGAAGGGGAGGAGGGAAAAACGGAAACACTAAGATTAAAATTTGCGCGGTCCACTGGGTCATTTTGGGCCTGGTCCTCAAAGGGTTAATAATAATAATTATAATAATAATTTATTTAAAATTCGGTCGCCAGAATAGAAGCAGTGGGGAGAAGTGGTGAGTGACATGATACTGGAAAAATTACCACAACTGTTAAAGTAGTCAGGGGGTGTCATGCCCCAGCCCTGGTCAGTCTAGTAAATTAAAAAGACAAGTTATTAAGCGGGAGGGGGGGGGGATCTGTCAGCTTGTCAGGCACTGGCAGTGGAACACTCTCCAAGGCCTTTGATCTTCAAAGTGACCTATAGGCCTTTGACCTTGGTCGCATGTGCCTTGTTCATCTTGGTCTGGGACAGCACTCTTGTCTTGAGGTTGACCACCAGGCTTTTGCCAAATTTGGCATAATGGTGCGATTAGTTAGCCTCAGAGGCATCCGTGCATGCTGCCCCTGCTGTTTCCTGTCCATTTCCGTGGTGTTTGTCGTGTCAAGTTTTTGGGTGCTTCATATGCTACCTCTGTTTTAATGGTTCCATGTGTTCTCACTGCCATGCTGTGTCAGGCTAAATTTTAGGGTGGTTCATATGCTACCTCTGTTTAATGGTTCCCTGTGTTCTCACTGCCATGCTGTGTCAGGCTAAATTTTGGGGTGGTTGATATGCTATTACTTTTAATAAAAATAGTAAAACATTAGAAAAGCTATATTAAATGCATATCGCTGTATTCAGGCTGACCTATAGAATAAAGATACAGTATCGTGTTAGTTTTACTGTAAAGTGCATTACAAAAACACGGAACGCCCCAAAATTTGCAGAATTGTATTTTTTTCCCAATTTTACCCCATAAATGATATTTTGGTTCGGTCATGCACGGTATGGTGGATTAAAAGGTTCTCAGGTTACTGATGTTCCGCTCAGCCAATCAGTGTGTTGTTCCAACACTCACTTATTGGCTTAGCAGGACGTCAGGGACGTTAGTAATGTATTTGCTTGTTAGCCTGGCAGCTGTTAAGTTAACTACAATGTTGCTAACAGTACAGAGTACCGGAGGAAATTTTGCTACGGAACTCTCTGAGTGAAAACCACTGCGATACAGCACTCTAAAGGGGTTTTTCAGGACTTCCAGTAATTGATGGCCTATGAGAAACATTGTAATACCAGGCACAGCCTATAGACGTGCATTTCTGGGGTGGGAAACAGCATATTCTTTTATGTACTCTTCGATAAACCCCTTTAAAAAATACTTCATAGAGGTATCTAGAGACATTTTTTTCCCAAAAAAATAGATCTCTAAGAAGATATTTACATAGTGAAAAGAACTTGTTCAATGCAAATGCTACAAAAGATGATACTAGATTCATGGAGAATTGTAATAACAAAATGTATTTTGATATGTGTCCAAAGTGTAAAAGTGGTTAGTTTACCAGTCTACACTGGTAACTACTGCTCCATTTTGACAGTACATTCAGTATAGGTCAGAACAGTTAATCATTGCTTGGCCTCAGGGGAACAACATACAGGTTTATTTATGAGCAAATCAGGAAACTAAAACACTCAACCGTGCTTGATTAGCTTCACTAATATGCTACTTGTGGCTAATTTCTGAGCTGGTTAACTCACAGGTGTTTGCCCTATAATATAAATCATGTTTCCCACCTCCTCTTTGTAGTCATGCAACCTGCCCTGCATATGAGAACACTGTTTAAATGACACACATGAAGTTATTGATGGTTTACTAAATCACCCTGGCATTTATGACAAGTGAACTAAGTTTCCTTTGGATTTAATCTTACTTGTTTCCCACCCTTTTGTTCATTTCTTTGTTATTATAACCTGATCTTACTACATAGCTCCATGCAATCTGCAATACATTCAGTGTACATTTCCACTGATTTTATTTGTTTGGCCTCTTAAGCAAAAGTTATAGGACTATTAAAGTTCATGGATTAGCTGTGAACGGACTTCATATCTCATTATTCACAGATCATTAATATGCACAGTGCAATTATATCACAACAAAACAGCTCTATTTTCAAAGGATCTATTACTTTGTGTTGGGTAGGGTTAAATTTCAGTGAAAAGGTAGATATTCCTGTTAATACAGGATTAAATCAGAATAATTCTAAACAGCAACATGTGTACACTGAGGTGTTTCATCTTCCACCTTATGTAACAAAATGTTTATATTCTGATTATGCACTGTGAGGCTATGTTCACACAACGTAAGTTCCGTAGTAATCAAGGCCGTTGTTGCAGCGGCTGTGATTAGTACTTACGTTGTGCTGAAGGCTGAGGGAATCCTGGCCGGAGTGTATAAACATAGAATACACTCCCTAGCAGGGTCGCAAGAAACTGACATGTCAGTTTCCTGCGGACGCTATTCATTGAATAGTGGCTGCAGAAAACCCTGTAAGTTTACACAATGGAGCGTGCAGCTTTGTCTGCATGCTCCATTGTTTGCAGTGGTGAATTCTGATGGGAGGTGAAGATCATTCGGCCGGTACTGCAGTACCGGCCTGGATGATCTTTTCTGAAACCGGCTGTTCTGTGACCCGGCCGTGTTTTTGTGTTATATGTGTGTGTGGGGGGAGGGGGGGGTTACCTACTGTACAAATATTGTACTGCCCTATTGGTCCTTCAAAAACTTCCTAGACAGCACTGTGCTGTTATCAAAGGACAGAAACTGTAAAACTATTGTTGTGACATGAATACTTTTGTGACATGAATGCTTTTGTGACATGAATACTTTTCTTTTTGGAAGATATACAGATCTTACTGATTGATTCTAGTTATGTTTCAAGGCTTTTTAAGGGGTTAAGCACAAATATTTATTTCATAGTTAATGCTGTAGAAATCCCCCACATAGTGTCATAATTAGGGAGGGGGTGGGGGTTGTATGCTACCAAACAACTGATGAGTTTTTTAGTACAATATATAATACCTTATATTGAATTAAAAATAGAACTTGTCCTGCAGACAAATGGCTATGTTGACGAAAAATATAAATAGTAATGCCCTTTAAATATACATACATACATAATATATATATATATATATATATATATATATATATATATATATATATATATATATGTCTTTAAGAGTCTAAGGAGGATTAAGGCTGGGCTATTAAGTTTGATAAGTTGCCTATGGGCAAGGGCCAGGTAGATGTCAGAATAGATAAGCTCATTGTCCAAGCTGGCTGATAAGATGGGGAATAAGATGTGAAAAGAAAGTGAAGAGAGAATAAATATTATAGATTTTATCTTATACTCTATATGGTCTACAGAATTCCACATCCATACAAAATAAGCTAGCTTGATATTGAACTCTTCTATATCAATGCTGTATTGTTTCTTTAGGCTCTGCAATGCAAACATTGATTTAAATAAGGCCACAAAGTAAGTAGGGGGATTAATGAGATGAATGAATGAATCTGATTTTATCTACAGATATAAATATGAGTATACTGTTGTTTTATTGTGAGTTAGGCCAATCCTGTGTATTCTATAAATACAGTCCCAAAATGTTTTCAAACAATAATAGAAGAATAAAAAGTGTAATACATGGGTTGAGATATCACAATGAATATCTGCAAAAATCATGCCACAAACCCCATTCCTGCATTACAGAAAAAAGACATGCAGATTTGGAGATATTTTCAAATCCATACATATCTACAGATTCCTCCAGATTTTTGCAGTGGACTTAAGGCTTGCAATGCAAAGGCTAAAATCTATGGGAAAATCCACATGTAAGCATGTGGGTGCAATAAATCTGCTGCATATTCTCATGTTTATTACACAGGAAAGAGCAGAATAGCGTAGAGTTAGGGTGCGTTTACACAGAAAGATTTATCCGACAGATTTTGGAAGCCAAAGCCAGGAATGGATTTGAAAAGAGGATAGATCCCAGTCTTTCCTTTATGACCTGTTCCCTGTTTATAATCTGTTCCTGGTTTTGGCTTCAAAGATCTGTCAGATAAATCTGTCTGTGTAAACGCACCATTACTCTAAAAATAAAGGTTCTTATGAACTGTGCTGCTTTGTGAATTAGGTATTCTTTAAAGTGACTCTGTACCAGCAAATTGCCATCCCCATCGCGTTGTAAAGTTCCTCACGCCGTGCCCAGTTCAGGGGTCAGCCTGTCTCCTGGAAAGTATTTAGAAGAAAAACGACTTTTAGCTATGCAGCGAGGCAGGGTGGGCAGTCAAACTGACATGGCCTAGAGCATCAATGCCCTAGGCCTGTGGCACCTCTCTCCCTGCCTCCATCCAGCCCAGAGGCATTCTGAAAGGGAAGGGAGGTGGGGAGAGAGTTGCTACAGGCCTAGGGCACTGATCTTGGCCATGCCAGTTTGACTGCCTGCCCTGCCCCGCAGCACCAGATTGATAAAAGTAGTTTTTCTTCTCAATACGGTTCGGGTGCGTCAAGGTGCCGGTACAGATTCGCTTTAACATCTGCCACAAATCTAAAAACTCAAAACATTGTAAAAAGCTGGCATGGTTAGATTCTCAATCCTATGCCCTACCTTCTCACTGTGTATGCGCCGGCAGAATGGAATGAGATATTAGAGAGCGGTCTCTTCGTGTACACATTGTAGCAGAGACACTGTAAGAATTAGGTGCAGAATTTTAAAAAGACTTAACGCTGTAAGCTGAGCCCGATCTTTCTATTATGCTACAAGGAGAATGAGATTTTCAGCACAGAGGCGTTGCAGGACTTGGACACAGCATACCCTAGGCCACGCCTCTTTGACTCTCATTTATGCTTCATAAAAGTGTGCTTTTCTGCCAAATAAAGACAAAGATTAAGGACACAAGTGTATTATCTGTACTGTTGCTTTACCATGTGTACATATAGAAACTGCTGTTAGTTTCTTAGCTATTTTGGGGGTGACAGATTTACTTTAAATAAGTAGGAAAATATTATTGTAGTTTCAAACATATTATTCTCACCTTGTTATGATATGCAGAGGACACTGAATATTTGTATAAACTGAATTATAACAATGTTGCACATTTCTATGATTTGGAAAGAGTCATTAAATTGGACATGTACAAAGGCATTTTTATTATAATTATCTTGACAAACTAGAACAAAAATGTGTTTTTGCAACTGAATGTCACCAGTGTGGAAATAATGGTATGCTTTTAATTCTGTATTCCATTAGTTAAGCTCCTTTATGCTAAATATTCTTGAAATATGAATCCATGACAGTGAAATTTAAACATGCAGCATATATTATACAGTATCTTATGTCTAGCTTACAATGATAAATGCAACTTATAATATGTGAAGTAAAATAAATCCATAGAACTGGGACTCTGTCACAGTAAAATCTCACATTACAACATCCCTTTTTATGGAAAGAAAAATTAAAGCAAAAGGAAACTTATTGTTATTTTGTGACTTTTTGTCTCTGAAAGAAAAGCTCTGGCCACATAATAGTTGGGACACATTACCTAACCAAAAAAGACAGGAAATCCTAAAAATATAGTAATCTTGTTTAAAGAGTCACTGTCGTATTTTTTTTTTTTTTTGCAGAAATCAATAGTCCAGGCGATTTTAAGAAACTTTGTAATTTTATTAGCCAAATCTGCCATTATCTGCATGTAAAAAGCCTTTTCCCAGGTCCCCCCCTCCTTCCTCTTTTTCATCCACTCTGAAAAATCTGAAAATTGTGACTTGTTGCAGGAGACGTCCCCTGTCTGCTCTAGGGAGAGGGGAGGGGGGAGGAGGAAGGAGGGAGTTGGCTGGCAGCAGAAAGCAGATAACAGAGGATTACAGGCACAGAGGTGGGTGACAGCTGTAATCTGAGCTCAGACAGGTCACTGGTGACTGTCACAGGAGATATCAGGTGAGGGATTTGTAGATTAACTCTTTGTTGTCCTGTTTTGGTCTTTTCTTTAGCTCTCTCCATAGGAGAACAATGAAGACAGGGGGGAGAGCTTCAAACTGCTTTTTCATGATAAAAATGCATTTTTCGGATAATAAACCCAATTACAAAGTTTCTTAAAATCGCCTGGACTATTGATTTCTGCAAAAAAAAAATTCACGACAGTGACACTTTAAAAAATTTAATCTTATTTAAACTTACATCACAAAGATCAAATGACAATCAAGTGACAGCTGTAAATCAGAGCCATTGTATTGCGGATATGATAAGTTGTGTCCATATGATTACAGCACCCTAAATGTACAGGACTTGGAGTTTATTACTTTTAACTAATGGTGTAAAATGCTGATTAATACTTGGGTGAGTTGACATAATAGGTCGGTCAGTGACTGTAACAGCACACTAATTAGCTGAGCAGGACAGATAATGTGGTAGCCCGGCAGCTGGTGGGTTAATAGGCCAGGGGCTAAATTCTCGCAGCAGAATGAAAATCCGCTGCGAGAATGTAAAGCCTTAGGGAATGACACTACAGAGTATTGCAGCAGATTTCGCTGAGATACTTGCAGTGTGAAATCCGCTGCAATATGGCATGTGTGAAGCTACCCTAAAAGACCTATCAAATTTTAAATTTTTTTGTTTACTCCTTGTCACATTTACAGAGCCATAACTTTCTATTTTTTCTGTTGATATAATTGTTGTTTGAAGGCTTGCTTCTTGTGGGACAAGTTGTGTTTTCAGTGGCACCATTTTGAGGTACAGACATTTTATATATTAGATTTTATTGTGTTTTTATTTGTGTTACTGATTTTTTATTTGTCTTTTTTAAGTGGCTGGTTAAAGTTTTGGTATAATTTTTAAGGTGCATAACACTGCATATAATTTATTAATTTCTTTGTGTTTACTATGTGGTAAGTTAACTTAGATGTTAACTGTGGCGGTATTCAATATGTATTATAGTATTGTAAAAAAAAAAAAAAGAATAGATAGATAGATACATTTGGAAGGGTAGGTGGCAGTCTTAGAGCAATGATTGTTTTTATATCCTTTTATCCGTACTTTCCACTGTGAAACACTTTAGGTGACTGCATTCTTTAAGGTTTAAGCAAATGGAGACCAACTTCACTACACTTCAATCAGTACCGTGTTGCTCAAGGTTTTTAGCAGTAGCCTGGGCATTGAGATTGTATAGCACATAGCAGTGCAATCATCTGAAGCAACACCAAAAAATAGAAGTGCATCAGAAAAAAAGAGAATGACCACAGTGAGAAGTGTGGTGGTCATTAAGGAGCTAAAATCCCAGAATATAGTCCAGGTAAGTATTATTTTGGAAGTTAGGTCTTAGCAGATCTTTTTTTTAACAGACTCAGAAATTAAACAAAGCCTCTGTTTACCTTTGTATGAAATTGAAATACACAGGGAAATAAACTAAGGGGCCCCATATACTTGTATGTGTGTCCTAATATGGCAATGAAAAAAACAAGCACCCCTATGGATATGTGCATGAGGCCTATAGTAAATCTTTTACTATCTAGGGTATTGTACAGCAGTGTATGGTGGCTGCACAGCCAATGTGTGCTTAAAGGAGAAGTCCATCGAAAATTTGAATTAAAGTACTGTGTTGCCCCCCAAAAGTTATACAAATCACCAATATACACTTATTACAGGAAATGCTTATAAAGTGCTTTTTTCCCTGCACTTACTACTGCATTTAAAGCATAACTGTCATATTTTTTTTTTATTGCAGAAATCAGTAGTATAAGTGATTTTAAGAAACTCTGTAATAGGTTTCATCAGCCAAAAAAGCCTCTTTCTGTACTCAAGAAGCAATTTTCCAGCCTACCCCCCTGACTTCTTATCTGTGCATTATGAGGCAAACACGTCTTCATTACAGAGAAGCCAGTGAAGACGGGTTATGCTCTCTCCATTGTAAGCCTATGAAGGGGGGAGGGGCTGAGGGAGATGAGGGAGCAGGAAGAGGTGACATGAAGGTCAGCTGTTTGTAGACTCTCTGGGCACCTAAAACGCTAAATTCAGGTGTCAGAAAGGTCAGTGCTTATCTATGAACTTACTGAGAGAAGATTGCAGGGTGTTGTGCTTTGCAGAAATCCTCCGTGCTCAGTCACTCCTAACAGCCCCTCCCCTCTCCATAGCCACATAATGGAGACAGAAATCCTGCTTCACTTGATGTGAGGGGGGAGGCTGGGAGATTGCTTTTTCAGTACAGAAGGAAACTCTTAGTACATAAAACCTATTACAGAGTTTCTTAAAATCGCTTGTACTGTTGACATTTAATGTTTTCAGAAAAATTACCCTGAAATGACAGTAACGCTTTAAGGCTCCACTTCCTGGATAACATGGTGATGTCACGACCCGACTCCCAGAGCTGTGCGGGCTGTGGCTGCTGGAGAGGATGATAGCAGGGGGACACTGAGGGACACAGGGCACTGGAGGGACACTGAGCATCCCCCTGCTATCATCCTCTCCAGCAGCCACAGCCCGCACAGCTCTGGGAGTCAGGTCGTGACATCACCATTTTATCCAGGAAGTGATGCCTTGATGCAGTAGTAAGTGCATGGAAAAAAGCACTTTATAAGCATTTCCTGTAATAAGTGTATATTTGTAATTTGTATAACTTTTGGCGGGAAATACAATACTAAAATTTTCCCCAGACTTCTCCTTTAAGAAATGCTGTTGAGTTTTTTTTTTTATAACACTTGGAAAGTGTAATGAATTAATTGTATCTTGAATAATTGGAATAACTTATGTTGCGTTTACACGGAACGATTATCGTGCGAATTCATGCGATAACGGTTGAATTCGAACGATAATCATAAGTGTAAATGTAGCGAACGATTAAACGACGAGCGAGAAATCGTTCATTTTGATCTTTCAACAACTTCTCAAATCGTCGTTGATCGCAAAAAATTTGCAGATCGTTCCGTGTGAACAGTTGTTTGCCGATTTAACCAATGTGTGAGATAGGCTTAAGCGATCGCAAAACGAATTTTCCGTACGTTATAGCCTACCGTCTAAATGCTGATTGTTATGAAAAAAAATCGTTACTCCGACATCGTTAATCGTATGATCGGGCGAATTATCGTTTCGTGTAAAAGTATCAACTAAACTCCTTAAAAGGGTGTACACAGCTGTAAAGTCTCTGATGGTTCATACAAGTTTTTTTCTGTTTGATTCATAAGGCTTTAATTAAACTGGAGACATACTGAGGTACAGTAGAGGCCTCATTCACCCATATAGCAGCCCTACTAAATTTCCAAACATTAATTTGTAATGTAACAGAAGCGTTGGTGTTATGCTTTCATGATTTAACTAATATCCTGTAAGTTCCTGTTAACTTGTGAGCCATGCTGAATATGAACACCAGCACCATGTTAACTGCTATTGTACACAGCTAAGAGTTGTGGTCTGCAGCCATCACTCCGGGGGGTATAATCGACCACTATCTACAAATCTCATTTTATTTAGTAATTCATTAGAATATGGATAGATCTGCTACAACATTCTGCTCCATGTGGTTTCCTGACTAGATTGAACTGTAACTGCTGTAGGTATCAAATTGTACTAGGTTTCATTATTTTAATCTAGATGTGATTTGTATCTCAACAGCATATTGTACATAATACTGGCATACTGTATCTGGCATTTACTAAGATCCTCTTTTAATTCCCTGGCTTGATCCCTACTGTTTGCATCAAATGACTGACATCCAATGACTTGACTAAGACAATGCACAGATGCCAAATAACTAGAACACTTAGGCTATTATTATGTATTAGGTATTTTGCTTAGTATTTCGGTCAGTATTTTTCAACCAAAACCAGGAGTGATTTGAAAACACTGTAATTATGCAAATCTTCCCATTATAATTTTTCTCTGTTAGTTCCACTCCTGATTTTGGCTACACATAGTGACAAAAAAACAGACTAAACAGTGACCAAAATACTGTGTGCAAACATAGCCTTAAACATTGGGGTATGGAGTAAAACTTAGGGATAGACATTTTGGTTTGAAGGACACAAAATACAAAGAAAGGAAGATGATTTATAAAATAAATATATATTAAGCAATTAAACTACTACATGTTTTTCCTTTATAGTATTTATTTACTTATTGGATATGCCTCCCACCATTGCAGTACTTTCTAATTAAATTTTTTTGTGTATATTTCTAATATGTGTTCACATTCTTTTAATGATTTTATAGCAAATCCTACTATCTATGAATGATTTACTATAATAACATCCACATTATATTAATCGTATCACTCAAGTAAAGTTTTTACCTTACTAATAACTTTGGTAAAATTAGATATAAAGGTACATATATGATAATAAACATATACACACAGGTTTACTATTTTATTACACAGCAATGTATGTACTCTATAAAATATGACTTACCTAGTAAGGTTCCACCAAGTTTCCTTTTCATACTTGAAGATTAGAAAATATATATAAGTGAGAGCAAGTTCACATCTGTCTGGGATGTATTTAGTGCATAACGGCAGAAAACAAGACCAACTGGTTGTTATAGCCAAAATTCACAGTAACATTATTAAAGAAATCTATAGAGAGCTTGACAAACAGTTATAACATATATTGAAAGAGAGTGAATAAGTGAATGCTTATATTATAGGCAGTGAGTTTAGTATATCATCCAGTAGCTATGTCTTTGTATCGAAAGTTTAGCCATAGCTTAATCCCTTACAGAGCGATACAATAGGCATGAATTTTGCTAAATAGATCAAACAATATCAGATAACCACAAATCCGTCATTGGGAGCTTTTTATAGAGGACACCTGATTCTTGATTTATTTGGAGCTGATGGCATGTAATGACTATGCCAATATGTGCTCGGATTTTATATGAAATACAATAACCTATAGCTGACCCCACTTTGTTAAGTAAAAGACTGAAAAAAACCACAATACCAGTGTAAACATTTATTGTACCTCATATAAATCTGTAATATGCTAACAATACATTCAATATGTAGCAGAGCTAACTTTGTCAATAAGGGACAACATACTATGTTACATAGGGCTGCTCTATTAGCTCAGTGAAGTATTGGTAAAGTTTTTTTCTCATAGAGTATTTTAAGGAAAGGCAAGCAAAATTTTTCAGTTCAGCATTTTATAATGAATTTAAATACACTTTAAAGAATATACATTTCTGTACATATTTATTTTGTTTCTTTGCTTCTATGTTTACCATATTGTTAATAAACTTTTAATTGTTAGGACTACAAATTATATATATATATATATATATATATATATATATATATATATATATATGTACTTTCTTTCGTGTGTGTGTTAAAATGTTGTTTGGGCTAATTATGAACGTAGCAAACCTAACACTTGCAGCTCTCAGAAATGTCATCCTTAGATAAAACCTGTGTGGGACTGGGAAATTCTCTATTAAACTATTCAGGTTGTGTCACACTGTAAAAACAAACAGCAAAAACGTATAATGCAGTCGAGTCACCAAGAGAGCAAGAAATCTCCAATTACTCAACCGAGTCACAGACGATGCTTGCAAGTAGAATAAGTTACTTCCACCTAATGGCACTCACTGGGGGTGACAAATTTATAAAAGGTCAAAGTACCTTCATATGTAAAACTTGTGAGAATAATGTGTTGCTGTCACTGTGTACACATCTACGGTAGTCCCTTGGCAATGCTGCCATCTGATGGTAGAAAGTATTATTTGTAAGAGATTAATATCACGCATTGAATGGGAAATCAGCTACATCTTTTGTAGATGGCCTTTTAATTTTTGTTCTCATTTGACTCAACGATTATAATATCCGTGGTGCCAGGCATCATTATTTATCACAATGATTTTATTTGTATCCGTCTTATTATACATACTTACTCCAAGGTCAAAAAGAATTAGGTTCGGTCACGTAAATAGAGCAATTTCAAGGTTTTTTGAGTTTGAAATAATGTTTTACATGGCTGTGTAGTTCTGCCCATGAAATCAAATATAGAGGTGACCTATAAATGAATTTTAAATTAGATTAGGAACATAAATAATTAAAAGAGAATAACAAGGGAATAACACATGTTTAGTGTTTAAGATCTGCCACAGCATTTTAACAGGGGTTTCTGACATCTTCCCAGGATAAGGTGGGGTAAATTTAACACCTAGGGGACTTTCCCCATCCAGATAGCACAGGAGAGAACAAACCTTTGTTTACGATGCACTTTACTGTACTTTATCTGAGTCAGTCCTCTGTTCCTTACAGAATAGCTATTACCTAATTAGCAAAGTGCATTAGGTAAATTAATGAATTTGCTACACATAAGTGCTCCTTTTGGAATCCCAAAGAAATACGTAATTCAGCTTATTGCTTTTGCTGGCATTTTGTAATTCACATAGAGTGGTGCTTTAGCTATTATTCTCACTGGCAAAATTGGAAGGATACTGATGAAAAGTTCAACAATTAATAGAAAAAAAAGAGAAAAACAAATATTTAGCTAGTAATCAAGCAAACATAACTATAATAAATAAAATAAGTCAGTGTGTATATACAGTTTACAGTCTTGTTCATATGTATATTACATAACCTCACAATTCTTGTTGGGAGATTTTTTTCTCATATCTTTATTATAAATTTAATAAAGTTAGGAGTTTTAGGGTATGTTCACACAACATCTTTTCAGCTCCGTTTAAATTTACATCCGTCATTTTGAGTCTAACGGACGTCATTTAGCAACCTGGCCTCGCCCCAATTCAATTACTGCTTTTTGTACATTATTCTAGTTTGGGTTACTGATTGCCCTTTTGGGTGTGGCTTAATTGAAAAGTCCATTTAATTTAATAGTAAAAATGGAGTTATGCGTGAACAACTAATAAAAACGTCCGCTGTTTGCAAAAAACGTCCGAACATAATGACCATATTCATTATTTTGATGTCCTCGGTAAAATGTCCGTTATTCAACACATTGTGTGCATTGGACGTCCGTCTTTCCATTGACTTCAATGCATTGCCATAGCACTCAGTTAAGTTGCGGCAATAACGGGCGTTCTTTTAAATTTAAAAATCGGTCGCCTTTTTTTTCTATTTTTGACGTTGTGTGAACATAGCCGTAGGCTATATTCTAACTTCCATAAATTGGTCCGTAATAGCAGATCAGTAATTACGGAAACATCTGTAATTTCTACAAAAGGAACGTCCATAACATTTGTAAATGCATAAAAATTATGGATGAGCAATCATTTTATACAATTCCCACTTATTAAACTACTCTCTTTTCCTTCTTTGCTAATCCAAAAAAAATGCAGATTACAGATGCAATACGGATGCATTACAGACGATTTTTTTTTTGGGGGGGGGGGCAGATTGACGATGAAGATTGCAGACGAATGCAGACTTCATATAGGGTCCTAAAAAACCACTGACTGTGTGAATGTAGCCTAAGAAATCTCCTAGTTTTTCACTCTTAGGCCACATTTACACATTATATTTTGTAGTTGGCTGGTTGCAGGTTGTAAAAATGGATGTTGTTTAACAGCACTGCTTAATTACTTAGTAGTTTATGGAACAACAGCTGTAGTTTACACACTACGTCCGTTGGTCTCTGCGACCGCACGAAATAATTGGCAGGTCTATTTTGTACGGCCGCAATTTGTAGAACAGCGACCGTACAAAATAGGCTGTGCTCACAGTGTAAAGTACGGCTCCCATACTTTACATTGTGGTTTATAGTAAATTGGAGTGCAGGCACACCTAAATGTGTCAGAATTCCAATTAAAATCAAGTGATGTTCATCCAGCTGATACTGCAGTATCGGACAGGTGAACATGTCAGACATTATCTGTTGTTTGACACAGCCATGTCAAACAATGTCAGATGTTCTCACAGAGCGTGATCATGGCCTTAAAAGGGTTTTCTGACTTATCTTTTATCTTTTTAGGAAATTAACTTGCCCCACCTAGAACTTATTATGTTTAATTGGGTTATTTTAACAATTCTGGCAGATTTGTGAGCTTTGTGGGTTGGTCACAGTAACCTCATTGACCCAGCCACATGCTTGTACAGGGGTGTAAAAGACCTGCCTTGTAAATAGATCACACCAATGGCAATGGGTGTATGGGATGTGTCTGTGTACACTAAAGAGAGAAGCCCTGTATATGGAACTAAATGATCCTATACTGAAGTTAAAGAGTATGGAGCAGGCTCCACCAAAGGGATACCAAGTGAGGCTGCTATGTGAAGGAAGATAACAGCAGGCTCACTATACAAACCTACTGTTATCTAATGCTGCCCAACTGTCCCTGTATGTACACCTCCCCCGAGAGCAACATTAGCGACACCCCCCCCCCCTTCCTGCCCAGTGCCGCTCCTTCATACTCTGAGAAGTACTCGGGGAGCAGGATGGCTGAGAAGATAACAGTAGGTACATGTTCATATTGATCTGACACTCCTGCAGCTATAGATGGGTGTACACAGTATTTGGGAAGGGGAAGGTTGCTAATGTTGCTCTCTGGAAAGGTTTACATACAAGGATGGCTAAGCGGAATTAGATAACAGCAGGTACATACAGTGAGCCTGCAGTCATCTTCCTTCACATAGCAGCCTCAGCCAGGATCCTTGCTCTGTCCTCTATATCTTCAGAGAAGCCCTGTATATGTTCATTTAGTTTCATGCTAGTCACTTCCATTTAGTTCCATGCTAGGCAGGGCAAGTTAATTTCCTAAGTATAAAAATAAGTCGGAAAACCTCTTTAGGAGAAATAAGATGATCCTAACCTACCAATAGATTTTAAAAGGGCAGGGAACAGGAAAGCTATACATATCTTTATTATATTGGTGCCATGTAGCAGTATTATTTAATCCTAACATGTAAATGAGGAAGTTACGTGAAGTGAAGTCAGGGTGGACGCGGAGAAGTCAGTAAAAGGGGCTGCTGCTACACCTCATGACAAAGGCAGTCATCCTGCATCTCTGAGGTTTCATTCGCACGTTCCGTGCATAATCTTCAATTATGGATAATGTGCTACAGAATGGGCTTCAGAACTCGGGAGCTCCGAAACAGTTAAAATCTTCAAGCTACTGTACTGACACAGCCACAGTCATATTACTGTAGACAATCAGTATAGTGTATGCCAGATGGCAGTTTTTTTTCTGGCTCAATATCAGTACCAGTAACCAATATCAGCTTACTGTATAATGCTGGTATAGTCTGATTTTTTCTGGTATAATCTAGTTTTTCCTAGTCCTGAAAAGGACTTTTGGGCTTCTATGGGCCCACTGGCCTGCCTAACTACTTAAAGTATTCCCAACACTAAAGCTCTCCCTCTTCCAGCATCTGCCCCTGCCTGCTAAATGCCAGCATCTAAGTTGAGCATCAGGTAACCCAGGTCCATATAGACCCAGTTCACCCGATGCACTTTGACCCATGCACCACAAGGTGCTTGATCAAGCACTATGCACTAATGATATCTTATAACAGAATCTACATTTTTTTGTGGAGCAGCCCTTTAAAGAAAATGATTTCATTTCAACTTTCTCTGGTCTAAAGATCACATTGTCAGATGATGATTTTCCCAAGAGCCACAATGATATTAAAATGGCAGATTGTAAGCTGGGGGTTTAGTGGTTTTAGTTCTGCAACTTTTACCTTTCGAAGAATGGAGGTCCTCCTTTTTCCTGCATTATCTCAAACATTTATGACATATACGTGTGAATGCCATAAATATTTGATAGGTGAGGTTCCAATAAAGGCAATGAGACTCCTCATCCATCGCTATCTTCCTTGTAAATTACAGGAACTACAAAACAGCTTAACTCATAAACTATCTCAGTAAAAGCTGCACACATGCACGACAATGTTGTCTCTTCTCAGAAAAGCCTAACAGGGTTATAGGGTACAACAATTCACCCCAAATGTGGAAACTCCATCTTTCAATCAATGATTTCAAATTCTCTAGATACACCATAAATGTCTCAGATGGGCATTCCTTGTAAAATAAACACAAAGTATTACACCTTGCATAGTGCAACAATTTTACCTAAACAGGAAATCCTAATTCAGACTCTAGGATTGTTTCTTGTAGACTTTACATTTTTTACTGCAGTAATGACTGTGCTAATCCCACAGTGCCCACATAATAGTACCTGAAACAGCTATGTCATGTAACAGTGCTAGCCACGCAATGACCTTCATAACATTGCCAACCATACAGCACCACTCATAACAGTGCTACCCATACTGATTAAGTAGTAAGTACCCTTCATCTAGACCAGTGTTTCTCAACCTTTTCAAGCCAAGTACCCCCATGCGACGAGATGCTCCAGCCGAGTACCCCCAAGGAAGCCATCCATTAATAACATTGCCCGGGGTAGATTTACGTGTACGTTTCACAGCAAAATCCACTGCTATACTCTGTACTGTTATGGCCTATGTATCTGCATTCTCACAGAGGATTTTCAATCTGCTGCGAGAATGTAGCCACAGCCTATTTACCTAATTAGCTGCCGGCCCTTAACAGATCCTGCTTACCTGCCTGTACTTCCACCTGCTTCTCTGGCTCCCGGCTCACTGACAGCCCGCTCACCCAATCAGTGGTTACGGTGGGACAGTGCACTGATTGGCTGAGCCTGCTGTCAGTGAAACGGGTGCCAGAGAAGCAGGTGGGATATAACCCACAGAGATGGATATGTCCCCCTGCAGCCAGATACCTCCCCCATGTAGTCAAGAGGCCTCCCCCATGAAGCCAGATACCTCTCCCCCATGTAGCAAGATACCTCTCCCCCATGTAGCCAGATACCTCTCACCCATGTAGTCAGATACCTCTCCCCCATGTAGCTAGATACCTCTCGCCCATGTAGTCAGATACCTCTCGCCCATGTAGTCAGATACCTCCCCCATGTAGTCAGATACCTCCCCCATGTAGCCAGATACCTCCCCCATGTAGTCAGATACCTCCCCCATGTAGTCTGATACCTCCCCCATGTAGTCTGATACCTCCCCCATGTAGTCTGATACCTCCCCCATGTAGTCAGATACTTTCCCCAATGTAGCCAGATACCTCCCCATGTAGCCAGATACCTCCCCCATGTAGCCAGATACTTCCCTCTATGTAGCCAGATACCTCCCCCTATGTAGTCAGATACTTCCCTGTATGTAGCCAGATACCTCCCCCCATGTAGTCAGATACCTCTCGCCCATGTAGTCAGATACCTCTCGCCCATGTAGTCAGATACCTCCCCCATGTAGTCAGATACCTCCCCCATGTAGCCAGATACCTCCCCCATGTAGTCAGATACCTCCCCCATGTAGTCTGATACCTCCCCCATGTAGTCTGATACCTCCCCCATGTAGTCTGATACCTCCCCCATGTAGTCAGATACTTTCCCCAATGTAGCCAGATACCTCCCCATGTAGCCAGATACCTCCCCCTATGTAGCCAGATACTTCCCCCATGTAGCCAGATACTTCCCTCTATGTAGCCAGATACCTCCCCCTATGTATCCAGATACTTCCCTCTATGTAGTCAGATACTTCCCTCTATGTAGCCAGATACCCCCCCTATGTAGTCAGATATCTCCCCATGTAGCCAGATACCTACCCCCTTGCAGCCAGACATCTCCCCATGTAGTCAAGATACCTCCTTCTATAGCCAGATACCTCCCCATGTAGCCAGACATCACTTTTCCTTTGCTTCTCCATCTGGCCCAGACCACCATGATGATTTCTCGCAGCTACAATTTACCTCTTGCCAGAGAACCTGCAAAACATCTTAGGCGTTTTCCTTTAACTTCCCTCCCTTTTTCCTACCTATAGGCTCCCATACAGTAATAATTCTGCTGTTTGGTGTCATGGGCAGTAAAGTGAGTAGGTGTGTGGGTTGTCCTCATATTTAGGATCCCTCATTTAAAAATAATATCCCCTTCTATGACCCCCCATATAGTAATAATGCCCCCTGCCCTGCCCCCATAGTAATGCCCACCATTCTACTCCCCCCCCCCCCCCCTCCTGCCCCAACAAACAAAAAAAAAATCATACTTACGTTATCCGCGCATGGAGCGGGTCTTGTTCTCTTCTCCAGCCTCTGAGCCACGAGGAGATCAAGGGGAGAGTAAGGTCTGAGGGGGGAAAAAAGGAAAGTGGGGGATAGAGGAGGTGAAGGGGGAGAAGAACAGAGAGGAGGTGATGGCGGGGGGAGAGGAAGAAAGAAGAGGGGAACGGGGAGAGGAAGAAAGAAGAGGTGTTGGGTGGGAGTGGAGGTGAAGGGGGAGAGGAAGAGAGGAGGTGATGGGGAGAGGAAGAGAGAGGAGGTGAAGGAGAGAGAGGAGGTGAAGGGGGAGAGGAAGAGAGAGAAGGTGAAGGAGAGAGAGGAGGTGAAGGGGGAGAGGAAGAGAGAGGAGGTGAAGGGGGAGAGGAAGAGAGAGGAGGTGAAGGGGGAGAGGAAGAGAGAGGAGGTGAAGGGGAGAGAGGAAGAGAGAAGGTGAAGTAGAGAGAGGAGGTGAAGGGGGAGAGGAAGAGAGAGGAGGTGAATGTGGGAGGAAGACAGGGGAGAGAGGAGGTGAAAAAGGGAGAGGAAGACGGGAGAGAGGAGGAGAGGGGTGAGAGGAGGTGATGGGGGTAGAGAGGAGGTGGAGGGGGTACGGAGGAGATGATGGGGTGATAGAGATGATGGGGTGATAGAGATGATGGGGTGATAGAGATGAGATGATGGGGGTAGGGAGGAGATGATGGGGGTAGGGAGGAGATGATGGAGAAGAGAGGAGATGATGGGGGTACAGAGGAGGTGGAGGGGGAACAGAGATGATGATGGGGGTAGAGAGGAGGAGGAGGGGTACAGAGGTGATGATGGGGGTAGAGAGGAGGAGGAGGGGTACAGAGGTGATGATGGGGGTGAGAGGAGGTGGAGGGGTACAGAGGTGATGATGGGGGTAGAGAGGAGGTGGAGGGGTACAGAGGTAATGATGGGGGTAGCGAGGAGATGAGTTAGTGGTGCACCGGGTTACCCCGCCAGGGGCTCCTGCTGCAGTGGATTGTGGACCGGGAGATCGAGCACCCCACTTCCACAGGCAGCAGCGTCAGTCGTAGGATGTGGGGGGCCCCATCTCCCGGTCCACAAACCACTGCTTGACCGTGAGAAGCGGCGGCAGGTGGATATGGGGGGCGCCCCATCTCCTGGTCCACAATCCAATGCAGGAGCTCCGGACGGGGTAGCCTTGCGCACCACTACCCCCTCGCAACTGACTGAGTCTGAGGCCCTGCTGGTCCGGCCGCCTGCAGGGACATCAGCCTGCCGCCGCCGCATCTCCTCTTCACCGGGTCACCTCAGGCAGCCTGTTCGGGATTCGTCCCCAGGCTGCCGCATATCCTCCTGGAGCCCCCGGCTGGACGCTGCAACCCGATCCGGCAGCCTCACGCTCTTCCCCCGAGGCTGCCGGATCGGGTAGCAGCGTCCAGCCAGGGGCTGCAGGAGGATATGCGGCAGCCTGGGGACGAATCCCGAACAGGCTGCCTGAGGTGACAGGCTGCGGAGAGGAGATGCGGCGGCGGCGGGCTGATGTCCCCGCCGGCGGCCGGACCAACAGGGCCTCAGAGACACAGTCAGTTGCGAGGCTGCTGGTCTCGTACCCCACAGAAAGCTGGTGAGGCTGCTGGGGGAAGGATGTGAGAGCAGCGACGGGGATAGGTGCCGGAATACTGCTGGGTGATAGCAGTGTCCCGGCACCCAAAACTATTTTTTTCCCCCCACCTCCCGGCGTACCCCCTCAGCCTGCGGCGTGTACCCCCTGGGGTACGCGTACCGCAGGTTGAGAAACACTGATCTAGACCATGTTCTAAACATTCACATGCTGCAATTATATTTAAAGAGACTCTGTCATTAGGTTTCTTCTGTCCTATCTCAGGGTGGCATAAACTACTGACAGAGAAGCTGAACAGACAATATTAATACATACATACATACATACATACATAAGGCTTCATGCATACAGCACTGCTACATATGCAGTCTGTGCACAATAATGCGTTCTGATAAGTCAGCTGTACTGTGCTACTTAGAGAGATTACCTCCATAATACAGCATGCGATGGACCTAAGCAAAACATTTTTTCTCACAAACTGTAGATGAATCCATGTATGAGCAGGTAATGATTGTGTTAGGAAACTGCTCAATACGGAGCTGTAAGAACACAATGTACATGAGCTGTTACTGTACTCCCTTCTCACTAATTTATATGTATATTCCTGACATACTGTTTGTAATTTGCTATTCTCAGCACATTATTTACTGAATATGGCAGTTTTTATATTTTTCTTTAGTTGGAATCGTCTTGCAGTAGCATAGCAGAATAAATATTAAAGTGATTTGGAAAACCTGATACTCTTTAGATCACAGCATCATGTAGAGCTGAATCAATGACTCATGAAGAGGAAATCCAGAGAGGAACCCTGAATTTATTAAAGATGATTGTGATTGGGTGCCCAGGGAGACATTTGACATTCACAAGAATACCTGACACTTCTGAACAAGTTGTACAAGGCTTGCTGAAGTTTGACATTTATGACTATGAACTTTGACCACTTTAGACCTGTTCTCTTAGAATGCTGCTTTTGAAGCAGGAATTAAATCAATGTCCTGTCATCATGATATTCTTGCATTGTCATTTAACCTACTAGCCATGTAACCAAGTGGTTCCTGATGACTATCCTGCCAATAAGTTTTTTTTATTCCATTCTTCAATACCATGTTGCTGCAAAATAATCATGCATCTTGATATTATAACTTTATCAGTGTAACCTTGCATTTTACTTGCAGTGTTTATGCTACCTCATCTATGAAATCTGAAGTATGAATTTTGTAATAGTATGATCTGCAGAAAACATATAATAACATTTTCTTTGTCAAGCAGTTTAGCATTTTACAAATGAATTTTACCGAAAAGACTTTGCAGCTATTTTAAGTATATAACATGTCATATACTTTCCTCTCAACTCATAAATTTCCTCTTACATCTCTGGAAGACTAGATCAGTGAAGGGGTTAATATAGTTAGTGTATGTGTTAATGTGAGTGTGAATGTGAATGCGTTTATAAATTTGATGATAAATTTCTAATTGATCCAATGTAGACTAGTAAGGGGTTAACTACAAGTAGCATGTGTCTATCAATATATACAGGACTCTCAATGTATTTATCCGAATACCTTGTTGTGATACCTAGTCAAGGATTCTGATCCCTGGTACTGATATTTTACCCCTGACTCTGACAACTGACTCTAATACCATTTATGACAACCGACTGATGCCGGACTCTGATATGTGACTGACACTAGGCTTTAAACTGACTATGATATGTGATACTAATAACTGACTTTGATACCTGACTGTAATACCTGAATATCTGACATCTGACTCTCATACTTAAAGTGACACTGTCACCCCCTTTTTGCATTCTGACTTCTCTTCATAGATGTAAAGGGTAAATGTAGCAGTTTTCATACCTTATTTTACATAATACGTTATGGTGCTTGTTCAAGTAAAAAGTGATCTTTTATCATCTGCAGATTATGCTACGTGGACGGGGCTTCACATCAACAGTGCCACTTAGCCCCGCCCACAGAGCCCCGTAGGCCCACCCCTCTGTGATGTCATTGGAACATAGGCCCTGCCCCCTCGTCAACCATTGGAACAGACTGGCCTAAAGGTCTAGGCCTATGGTTGTGTTGTGGGCAGGGCTAAGTGGCACAGTTACCGTGAAGCCCGCCCACTTAGCACAATCTGCAGATGATAAAAGATCACTTTTTACTAGAGATGAGCGAACTTTTCAAAAGTTCGTTCTGAACGGACATCCAGATTTTATTGAAAAGTTCGGTTCGACCGAATTTCAGATTTCTTCGGATTTCATAGTTTAAAGCATCTATATCAGTGTTTCTCAACCTTTTCAAGCCAAGTACCCCCATGCGACGAGATGCTCCAGCCGAGTACCCCCAAGGAAGCCATCCATTAATAACATTGCCCGGGGTAGATTTACGTGTACGTTTCACAGCAAAATCCACTGCTATACTCTGTACTGTTATGGCCTATGTATCTGCATTCTCACAGAGGATTTTCAATCTGCTGCGAGAATGTAGCCACAGCCTATTTACCTAATTAGCTGCCGGCCCTTAACAAATCCTGCTTACCTGCCTGTACTTCCACCTGCTTCTCTGGCTCCCGGCTCACTGACAGCCCGCTCACCCAATCAGTGGTTACGGTGGGACAGTGCACTGATTGGCTGAGCCTGCTGTCAGTGAAACGGGTGCCAGAGAAGCAGGTGGGATATAACCCACAGAGATGGATATGTCCCCCTGCAGCCAGATACCTCCCCCATGTAGTCAAGAGGCCTCCCCCATGAAGCCAGATACCTCTCCCCCATGTAGCCAGATACCTCTCCCCCATGTAGCCAGATACCTCTCGCCCATGTAGTCAGATACCTCTCCCCCATGTAGCTAGATACCTCTCGCCCATGTAGTCAGATACCTCTCGCCCATGTAGTCAGATACCTCCCCCATGTAGTCAGATACCTCCCCCATGTAGCCAGATACCTCCCCCATGTAGTCAGATACCTCCCCCATGTAGTCTGATACCTCCCCCATGTAGTCTGATACCTCCCCCATGTAGTCTGATACCTCCCCCATGTAGTCAGATACTTTCCCCAATGTAGCCAGATACCTCCCCATGTAGCCAGATACCTCCCCCATGTAGCCAGATACTTCCCTCTATGTAGCCAGATACCTCCCCCTATGTAGTCAGATACTTCCCTGTATGTAGCCAGATACCTCCCCCCATGTAGTCAGATACCTCTCGCCCATGTAGTCAGATACCTCTCGCCCATGTAGTCAGATACCTCCCCCATGTAGTCAGATACCTCCCCCATGTAGCCAGATACCTCCCCCATGTAGTCAGATACCTCCCCCATGTAGTCTGATACCTCCCCCATGTAGTCTGATACCTCCCCCATGTAGTCTGATACCTCCCCCATGTAGTCAGATACTTTCCCCAATGTAGCCAGATACCTCCCCATGTAGCCAGATACCTCCCCCTATGTAGCCAGATACTTCCCCCATGTAGCCAGATACTTCCCTCTATGTAGCCAGATACCTCCCCCTATGTATCCAGATACTTCCCTCTATGTAGTCAGATACTTCCCTCTATGTAGCCAGATACCCCCCCTATGTAGTCAGATATCTCCCCATGTAGCCAGATACCTACCCCCTTGCAGCCAGACATCTCCCCATGTAGTCAAGATACCTCCTTCTATAGCCAGATACCTCCCCATGTAGCCAGACATCACTTTTCCTTTGCTTCTCCATCTGGCCCTGACCACCATGATGATTTCTCGCAGCTACAATTTACCTCTTGCCAGAGAACCTGCAAAACATCTTAGGCGTTTTCCTTTAACTTCCCTCCCTTTTTCCTACCTATAGGCTCCCATACAGTAATAATTCTGCTGTTTGGTGTCATGGGCAGTAAAGTGAGTAGGTGTGTGGGTTGTCCTCATATTTAGGATCCCTCATTTAAAAATAATATCCCCTTCTATGACCCCCCATATAGTAATAATGCCCCCTGCCCTGCCCCCATAGTAATGCCCACCATTCTACTCCCCCCCCCCCTCCTGCCCCAACAAACAAAAAAAAAATCATACTTACGTTATCCGCGCATGGAGCGGGTCTTGTTCTCTTCTCCAGCCTCTGAGCCACGAGGAGATCAAGGGGAGAGTAAGGTCTGAGGGGGGAAAAAAGGAAAGTGGGGGATAGAGGAGGTGAAGGGGGAGAAGAACAGAGAGGAGGTGATGGCGGGGGGAGAGGAAGAAAGAAGAGGGGAACGGGGAGAGGAAGAAAGAAGAGGTGTTGGGTGGGAGTGGAGGTGAAGGGGGAGAGGAAGAGAGGAGGTGATGGGGGAGAGGAAGAGAGAGGAGGTGAAGGAGAGAGAGGAGGTGAAGGGGGAGAGGAAGAGAGAGAAGGTGAAGGAGAGAGAGGAGGTGAAGGGGGAGAGGAAGAGAGAGGAGGTGAAGGGGGAGAGGAAGAGAGAGGAGGTGAAGGGGGAGAGGAAGAGAGAGGAGGTGAAGGGGAGAGAGGAAGAGAGAAGGTGAAGTAGAGAGAGGAGGTGAAGGGGGAGAGGAAGAGAGAGGAGGTGAATGTGGGAGGAAGACAGGGGAGAGAGGAGGTGAAAAAGGGAGAGGAAGACGGGAGAGAGGAGGAGAGGGGTGAGAGGAGGTGATGGGGGTAGAGAGGAGGTGGAGGGGGTACGGAGGAGATGATGGGGTGATAGAGATGATGGGGTGATAGAGATGATGGGGTGATAGAGATGAGATGATGGGGGTAGGGAGGAGATGATGGGGGTAGGGAGGAGATGATGGAGAAGAGAGGAGATGATGGGGGTACAGAGGAGGTGGAGGGGGAACAGAGATGATGATGGGGGTAGAGAGGAGGAGGAGGGGTACAGAGGTGATGATGGGGGTAGAGAGGAGGAGGAGGGGTACAGAGGTGATGATGGGGGTGAGAGGAGGTGGAGGGGTACAGAGGTGATGATGGGGGTAGAGAGGAGGTGGAGGGGTACAGAGGTGATGATGGGGGTAGCGAGGAGATGAGTTAGTGGTGCACCGGGTTACCCCGCCAGGGGCTCCTGCTGCAGTGGATTGTGGACCGGGAGATCGAGCACCCCACTTCCACAGGCAGCAGCGTCAGTCGTAGGATGTGGGGGGCCCCATCTCCCGGTCCACAAACCACTGCTTGACCGTGAGAAGCGGCGGCAGGTGGATATGGGGGGCGCCCCATCTCCTGGTCCACAATCCAATGCAGGAGCTCCGGACGGGGTAGCCTTGCGCACCACTACCCCCTCGCAACTGACTGAGTCTGAGGCCCTGCTGGTCCGGCCGCCTGCAGGGACATCAGCCTGCCGCCGCCGCATCTCCTCTTCACCGGGTCACCTCAGGCAGCCTGTTCGGGATTCGTCCCCAGGCTGCCGCATATCCTCCTGGAGCCCCCGGCTGGACGCTGCAACCCGATCCGGCAGCCTCACGCTCTTCCCCCGAGGCTGCCGGATCGGGTAGCAGCGTCCAGCCAGGGGCTGCAGGAGGATATGCGGCAGCCTGGGGACGAATCCCGAACAGGCTGCCTGAGGTGACAGGCTGCGGAGAGGAGATGCGGCGGCGGCGGGCTGATGTCCCCGCCGGCGGCCGGACCAACAGGGCCTCAGAGACACAGTCAGTTGCGAGGCTGCTGGTCTCGTACCCCACAGAAAGCTGGTGAGGCTGCTGGGGGAAGGATGTGAGAGCAGCGACGGGGATAGGTGCCGGAATACTGCTGGGTGATAGCAGTGTCCCGGCACCCAAAACTATTTTTTTCCCCCCACCTCCCGGCGTACCCCCTCAGCCTGCGGCGTGTACCCCCTGGGGTACGCGTACCGCAGGTTGAGAAACACTGATCTATATGATACGGGGGTGGTGTATTTGGTTGAATTTAGGGCTCTACATGTCATTAACATTGTTATCTTTTCAATATCGCAAAGTCATTTTTTCGTTTTAGACTTCAATATTTACCATTACAGGGTCTATGCAGGAAGTTCACCATTACAGGGTCTATGCAGGAAAAAGGTTTTATTCTACACCCATGCACGAGGTATATATTTGTGCCTCAGGAAAACACCTATGTCATATACACTCTCGCAAGGGTGCCACTATAGTACTTTTCTATCTGTATAGCACTTTTTTTTTTTTTTATAGTTTTATGCTACACACATGCACCAGGTATATTTGTCTCTCAGGATAAGGCTATGTTCACACAACATCAAAAATGGAGAAAAAACGTCCAATTTCGCTATTTAAAAAACGTCAGTTTTTGCCGCAACTTAACTGACGGCAATGGCACTGGATTGGTCAAAATAATGAACATGAACATTATTTTCGGACGTCTTTTATTAGTTGTTCACACACAGTTCTTCTTTTGTAACCGTTCTTTCTCCGTTTTTACTAATAAATTCAATGGACTTTTAAATTAAGACACACCCAAAGCGCAATTAGTAACCCAAACTAAAATAATGTGCAAACATCAGTCATTGCACTAAGGGGAGGCAGGCTGCTAAAAACGTCCGGACGTCATTTTAAACGGAGCTGAAAAAAACGTTGTGTGAACATAGCCTAACACGTATGTAATAGACACCATCACAAGGGTCCAACTATAGAAATTGTCTATCTGTATAGCACTTTTTTTAATAGTTTTATACTACACACAAGCACCAGGTATATTTGTCTCTCTGGATAACACGTATGTGATAGACACTATCACAAGGGTCCAACTATAGGAATTGTCTATCTGTATAGCACTTTATTTTATAGTTTTATGCTACACACATGCACCAGGTATATTTGTCTCTCAGGATAACACATATGTGATAGACACTATCACAAGGATCCAACTATAAGACTTCTATCTGTACAGCACGTTTTTGTTCCGTGCACCCTTTGCTCTCCTATGCCTAATCTATCTATCTTTCACCCTCTCTATATTTCTCTTTCAATCACTATATGTTTCTCCTCTCCGCTTTCCTAAACTTTTGGTCTTTGCTTTTCTACAATATCTTTTCAGTAGTCAGTAGTACAGCAGCACCAGCAGCATTTTGACAATGACGAGCTCTGTGCACAGCTAGTGCTAGTCTCCTTCCTCTCTCTCTCTCTCTCTCTCTCTCTCTGCAGACTGCGTCGTGCAGTCATGTGACAGCTCCTATTAAAGCAATACTGATGTCACACAGGGGGTGGGCTACTGCAAGATCCCTGCTTTTCCCGCCCGGAACACTTCCTGCTTTCTAAAATGGTGGCTGCCATTTAAGAAAGAAAGAAAAAAAAAATCAGAGCGGACTTCCAAAAATCCGAATCCGATCAGACTCGGACTTCTGGAAAAATCCAAACTGGATCCCATACCAGCCGAACCGGTTCGCTCATCTCTAGTTTTTACTTGAACAAGCACCATGATTTATGATGTAAAATAAGGTATGAAAACTGGTAGATTTACCCTTTACACCTGGGTAGAGGAGTCGGAATGCAAAAAGGGGGGGGGGGGCACTGTCACTTTAACTAGTCAGTTATTAAGGTCACCTATGAATTTACCTGGTCATTTGTGAGTCCATTCTAAGTGTGTCATTTAACTCCTTCCCTCCACAGGAAGTACCGGCACGTCCTGCGGGGGGGGGTGGGGAGGGGAGGTTCAGAGAGGTAACCACCGCGATCCCGCCTGCTTACTGCAGCACGGAACCACGGCTATTAGCGGGTGTCGCTGTTCCCGCTAATTAGGCCAGTTAGATGCAGCTGTCAAACATGGCAGCTGCCTCTAACTGCCTTGTGTCCCCCTGTCCCTGGTGTCTAGTGGCTGGATCTCCCCCCCCCCGCGATGCGATTGCGGGGGGGGAATCAGGTGTACTGAGCCGGCCGGGCCTCAGTGTTGGAATGGCACTGACCCTGGCTCGGTAATGCATTTAGATGGTCTGAAGCAGACCATTATAATAGAGCACCGATCTGATGGATCGGTGCTCTATTATATACACAGCATTGATCTCAATGGGAGATCAGTGCTGTGTAAATAGAAGTCCCCCAGGGGGCTTCTAATTACTGTGAGTGAAAATAAAATAAAGTGTTTTTAATAATAAAAAATCCCCTCCCCTAATAAAAGTCCAAATCACCCCCCTTTTCCCATTTTATACATAAAAATAAATAAATAAACAAACATATTTGACATCGGCGTGTGCGTAATTGACCGAAATATTAAATTATACATTCCTGATCTCGCACGGTAAACAGCGTAAGCGCAAAAAAATCCCAAAGTGCAAAATTGTGCATTTTATTCGCAGCAAATTCTGAAAAATTGTGAAAAAAAGCAATCAAAAAGTTGCATGTACGCAATTAGGGTACCAATTAAAAGTACATATCATGGCGCGGAAGGAGGATGCAGAACGTTGCCTTCTCCCGGCGCCACATCTGATGTGTCCCCCGCCCCCCCCCGCGGCCCCCGATACCGGCGGATCGCCGCTATTACCGTTATTGCGGAGATCCGCCGATACCGGGCATTACCGGCACCGCCGACAGCTTTCATCTCCCCCCACCGTGAATCCACGGTGGGGGGAGATGAAAATGTATCCCCCAGACCCCAGATCAGCCCCCCTAGTGGCCGATCACTAACCCTCTCCCCTCCCCGGGCGGCTATCAGATCCAAGATGGCCACCCCCATCCCTGCGAACAAACAATGTTTGTTCGCAGGGATGGAAATGAATAAATGATCAAAACCCCATGCTCTCTGCCCCCGGAGGTAGCGGAGAGCATGGGGCAGTGATTGGGGACCCCTCCGTGTGGTACCGGAGCAGGCGATCAGCGGTATATACTATATACCGCTGATCGCCTGTTCCCAGTGCTGCCGGCACTTTTTATCCCCTGTCACCATAAATCATTGGTGACAGGGGATAAAAAGTGATACAGTGTCGCCCCCCACCCCCCCTGTCACCCCCGTCCCCCAGTCACCCCCCATTCCCCATATACGTTACCTGATCCTGGAGCTCCTTCCTCCTTGGTGTCTTGGCTGGTAATGAAGTGCGCATGCGCTTCACAACCAGCCAGCTCTGAAAATTTAAAGTGACAGAGACCAATTTGGTCTCTGTCACTGAACTATGATTACTGTGATAGAAAATATCACAGTAATCATAGTAATACAGTGAAAATGAATGTGTGAAAGTACAAAAAGTGACAAACATACAAAAAAATAAAACACACACTTTTCATTATAGTAATAATTGCAGTTTACTCCCAAATTACCCCTAACCCCCCCAGATTACCCGTAACCACCACAGGTTGCCCATATCCGCCCCAGGTTGCCCGTAATCACGCCAGATTGCACGTAATCACCACAGGTTGCCCATATCCGCCCCAGGTTGCCCGTAATCACGCCAGATTGCACGTAATCACCGCACGTTGCCCCTAACCACCCCACGTTGCCCCTAACCACCCCACGTTGCCCCTAACCACCCCACGTTGCCCATAACCACTGCACGTTGCCTCTAACCACCGCACGTTGCCGCTAACCACCGCACGTTGCCGCTAACCACCGCACGTTGCGCCTAACCACCGCACGTTGCCTCTAACCACCGCAGGTTGCCTCTTACCACCGCAGGTTGCCCGTAACCACCGCACGTCGCCCGTAACCACCACATGTTGACCGTAACCACCCCTAATTGCCAGTGACCCCCTCCAGATGGTGCGTAATCAGCCCCGATTGCCCATAACCCCCCAGATTGCACGTAACCCCCCAGATTGCACGTAACGACCGCACGTTGCCTCTGACCACCGCACGTTGCCTCTGACCACCGCACGTTGCCTCTTACCACCCCAAATTGCCAGTGACCCTCTCCAGATTGCCCGTAACCACGCCAGATTGCCTGTAACGACCCCAAATTACAGGTACCCATCCCAGATTACCTATAAGTACTTCAGTTTATCCGTAACCACCCCACATTTCCCGTTACAACCCCACGTTGCCCGTAACCACCCCACGTTGCCCGTAACCACCCCACGTTGCCCGTAACCACCCCAGATTGTCTGTAACCACCGCAGGTTGCCCATAACCACCCCAGGTTGCCCGTGACCACCCCAGGTTGCCCGTAACCACCCCAGGTTGCCCGTAACCACCCCAGGTTGCCCGTGACCACCCCACATTACCTGTAATCTCATTTTTTATTGTATTTTAGTAACTGCGCTATTCTAATAACTATTACTAGCTGCGGTTTTGCTCCAGCAAATTGGCGCTCCCTTCCTTCTGAGCCCTGCTGTGTGCCCATAGAGTGGTTTATGCCCACATATGGGGTACAGTTTTACTCAGAAGAAGCTTTGTTACAGATTTTGGGGTACGATTTTTCTCCCATTCCTCGTGAAATTAAGAAATTTTAAACTAAACAAACATATTATTGGGAAAATTCGAGTTTTTCATTTTTACTGTCTAATTTTGAATACTTTCCTCTAATACCTGTGGGGTCAAACTGCTCACTGCACCCCAAGATGAGTTCTTTGAGGGGTGCACTTTCCTAAATGGGGTGACTTTTGGTGGTGTTCTACTCTGCTGACACTACAGGGGCGCTGCAAACGCACCTGGCGCTCAGCATTTCCAGTTCAAATTTTTCCGAAGAAGTTTCTAATTGGCGCTCCTTCCCTTCTGAGCCCGGCTGGGTGCCCATACAGTGGTTTATGCCCACATATGGGGTACCGTTCTACTCAGGAGAACCTGCGTTACAGATTTTGGCATGAAGCTTCTCCCCTGTTCCTAGTGAAATTGAGAAATTTCAAATTAAACGAACATATTATTGGAAAAATTCTAGTTTTTCAATTTTACTGTCTGATTTTGAATACTTTCCTCTAATACCTGTGGGGTCAAAATGGTCACCACACCCCAAGATGAATTCTTTGAGGGGTGTACTTTCCAAAATGGGGTGAATTTTGGGGGGTTTCTCTTCTGCGGACACTACAGGGGCACTACAAACGCACCTGGCGCTCAGAAACTACTTAAGCAAAATCTAAACTGAAAATGCTAATTGGCGCTCCCTTCCTTCTGAGCCCTCCTGTGTGGCCATACAGTGGTTTATGCCCACATATGGGGTACCTTTCTACTCGGAAGAACCTGCGTTACAGATGTTGGGGTGCGGATTCTCTCATGTTCCTTGTGAAATTGAGAAATTTAAAACTAAACAAACATATTATTGGAAAAATTCAAGTTTTTCATTTTTACTGTCTAATTTTAAATACTTTCCTCTAATACCTGTGGGGTCAAAATGGTCACCACACCCCAAGATGAATTCTTTGAGGGGTGTACTTTCCACAATGGGGTGACTTTTGGGGGGTTTCTCTTCTGCGGACACTACAGGGGCTCTGCAAACGCACCTGGCGCTCAGTAACTTCTTCAGCAAAATCTGCATTGAAAAAGCTAATTGGCGCTCCTTTTCTTCTGAGCCCTGCTGTGTGCCCATACAGTGGTTTATGCCCACATATGGGGTACCGTTGTATTCAGGAGAACCTGCGTTACAAATTTTGGCATGCTTTTTTTCTCATGTTCCTTTTGAAAATGAGAAACTTTAATCTAAAAGTATATATTATTTGAAAATTTAAATTTTCGATTTTTTTACGGCCTGAGGCTAGGTTCAGACTATGTAACTGTGCGGCTGTACTTGCGGCTGTAATTGTGCGGCGGTATTTTTGGTGGTTCATGCGTACGCTGGAAAGTATACGATATACGGCTGCACAGTGCACACTATGTATGAATCTACGGCCCTATCGTAAACGGACCCGTAAAAAATTAACAAGACCATTGTTTGCGGCTGAAAATGCGGCCGTGGATTGACAGGCGGTCCGTACGGAGTACTTCAAAAATAGCCGGCAATGATGCCGAATGCCGATGCCTCTAATAGTTAATATATTAAATTAATAAAACACATTTTCTTTGTAATAAAGTCCCTTTCGTTGTTCAATAATTTAATTCTAACGAATCCATTATAATATTTAACAACGAAACTGATTTTATTTCAACGAAAATGTGTTTTATTAATTAAATATTAATTAGTACAGGAAGCTCCAGTAAGCCGTTAATTCATATTGCCGGCAAAAGAGCTTTCTGTACTAATCATCACTTTACTTTATACTTTAATTAAAACATCAAATGTTTCTTCTAATTTTGTTATCACAATAGCATTATTAGAAGAAACATTTAGAATTATATGTGTGCTCAGCTGATTGGCTGATCAGCTGAGCGTACATATAATTAGCGGGTCCGCAGCACAGTGACTTCATTGTGCTGCGGACCAGCGAAGAGGACACATCGGGGTGAGTATAGAGCTCTCCCCACCCCCTCCCCAGCACTGCACCCCTCCCAGCAAGGAAGGGGGGTCACTTAACCCCTTCCTTGCTGGGATGGGTGCAGTCTGACATCAGCCTGGCCCCCAAGGGGTTAAGGAGGATGCAATACATCCTCCCTTAACCCCTTGGGGGCCAGACTGTAAGCAGCGATCTGTAAAGATGCTGCATACTGTAGGGAGCACAACACCGCTCACAATGATGGGTGTTGTGCTCCTGTTTCTGTGTTTTTTGTGTGTTTCTCCCTTTTTGTTTTTCAGATATCGGTATCCTGGGAATTACGTCGGATTCTGTGGACTACGTCGATGACCAGCGGTTTTTTTTTTTTGTTTTTTTTTATAAAATGGTCAATAAGGGGTGTGGGGGTGTTTTTATTTGAATAAAACATTTTTTTAACTTGTGTCTTGTCTTTATATCTTTACTTTATAGACTTAGTAGTGGAAGCTGTCTAATAGACGGAATCCATTACTAAGTTGGGGCCTAGTGTTAGCAGGTATAAAATGGCTAACACTAACCCCCCATTATTACCCCAGTACCCAATGCTACCAGAGGTACTGGGAAGAGCCGGGTGCCAGTGGTCCCGGAGCGTCAAAATTGGCGCTCCTGGACCGGGCGGCAGCAGGCTGGTAAGATTTAGGCTGGGGAGGGCCTAAACCAATGGCTCTTCCCACCCTGGTGTTACCAGGCTGCTGTCGTTTGGTTTTTAACCTGGCTGGTTATAAAAATAGGGGGGACCCTATGCGTTTTTTTAAATTATTTATTTATTTAAAAAAAGTTTCATCCGCACATTTACAGCCGCATAAAAAATACAGCCGCACACATACATAGTGTGAACATAGCCTAATTGTGAATACTTTCCTCCAGCCCCTGTAGGGTTAAAATGCTCATTATACCCCTAGATTAATTCTTTAAGGTGTCTAGTTTCCAAAATGGGGTCACTTATGGGGGTTTCCAGTATACAAGCCTTCTAAATCCATTTAAAAAAAGAACTGGTCCCTCAAATTTTTCATGATATTTTGATGTTTTTCACAAAAAATACACAAAGTAGTGACCGAATTTTGCTACTAATATAAAGTGTCATATGTGATGAAAAAACAATCTCAGAATCGCTAGCATACGTTAAAGCATCACTGAGCTATAAGCGCATAAAGTGAGACAGGTCAGATTTTGAAAAATGAGCCTGGTCATTAAGGCCAAAACATGCTTTAGAGGCAAGGGGTTAAGGATTGTTTAGTTTTTTTGAAAGGTTTTGATTTTTTATAAGTCATCAAATAATATAATAAGTTATACATGTTACATATCGTTGTAATCGTAACAACTTGAGAAACATGCATAAGTCAGTTTTACCATATGGCGCATGCCGTAAACACAAAACCACCCCAAATAAAAAAAATATTGTGTTTTATTTTCAATTTTCCTGTGCATATAATTTTTTTCTGGTTTCTCAATATATTTTATGCAAAAATTAAGTCTTCCATTTCAAAGTACAATTAGCACAAAAAATAAGGGCTCATATGGGTCTAGAGGGTGAAAAAATGCAAGTGCTATGGCCTTTTAAACCCGAGGAGGAAAAAACGAAAACACAAAAACGAAAATATGCCTAGGAGGAAAGGGGTTAAGTGTGAAAAGCAGAATTAATACCAGGCAAACTAGGCTACAACCTATAATTCTGCATCACACTTGACTGGCTGCACCTCCTGTTTCTCTCCCCCATACCTTATAGATTGTAAGTCCTCGCGGGCAGGGTCCTCTTCCCCCATGTGCCTTCATGTAATGTGTCCTGAATTTGTACTGTTCCTGCTTGTTACCCCTATCTATTGTATAGCGCTCTGGAATTAAGGGCGCTTTATTGATAATAATAATAATAATAATAATAGGAAGCTGGCTGCTATGTGCACATTACATCAGCTTACTACAACAAGAGCAGACCCCCCAGAAACAACATACCCAGTACGCATTCAAACCCGTCACAGGTGGAGGATCTTCTATGACCTGTCTGTATAAAAGACCTATCTTCTAAGACTTGTCTGTATAAAAAGAGCATTCCACATAAGAGCTTAAAAAATAAAATTCTCCCAGACCAAGCTGATCTTACACACCAAGTCTCCCTGAGTATTTTGAGCCATCTCCGATCTTTCTAGCTGCTGCTGTTCCTGAGTTAAAAGTTTTTCTAAAAGCGGGTCTATATCCAAAAAAAGTACATTTCCCAACATGTACTGCACCTCTGAGCCAGCTGCCAAGTATCCGCTTCAACTTGTAGTATCTGTCCATTGCGGGCTTTATCTGCTTCTGCTTTTTTACTGTAAGCAAGAGATGAAACATCTGTGTCTCCTTTCCCCTATACTGCTCAGGAGGCTGTCACTGTTCTGTTTTTTACCCTCTTCTTGTCCACGTGCTCACTAATTGGTGTAATGTCAGTGGTGAACAGGGTTACAAATGAGGTTTTATAGCTTGCCTGCCAACAGAAGAGACCAAGATCGTGTGACTTTGGTCTCATAAGGGAGTGGGAGCACAAAGCAGTGGTGTGAGTCAGGATGTTCTGCAGACAAATGGCCCAATTTATGTAATGGAAACCTATTACAATCTTTGATTATGGGTGGGGATGGAACGGGGTTGAATATTTTTAAGTTGAGTTCCCCTTTTAATTGAATATGTGTATGTTTGTATCCAGCAGATTTATGTGCATATATACTGTAACAGAGCTTTGTATGTGCATGTAGGAGAGCTGAGTGTATGAATATATATATATATATATATATATACACACACACACACATTAGAGTTGTGTTTCTATCTTTGCATATGTTTTAGGGCTGTTTCTTTATGTAGCAAAGCAGTATTTATGCATCTATATCTGTGAGTGTATTTGTATATCCGTGAATGTCTATGTTGCATAACTGGGTCTATGTGGGAAATGTCTCAACAGGGGATTTTTTTAGATGTGGTCTATTTCTTTGGCAAGAATAGACTGGTCTATTTAAAGTGCAATTTACTATCAGAGATAAGCCTGGTCTATTTTCTGTGGTGCTGATTTGTTTGGCTCAGAATTGTCTCTAAATAGTCTCAGAATTGTCTCTAAATAGTCTCATTGGCCCTGGTTTGCCTCCTAGGTAATGAGCATTTTCTTCTCCCTTTCTTTTTCAGATACCGGCATGCAGAGGATTACGTCGGATTTGTTTTGACTACGTCGATAACCAGCAGACTTTACTGTTCAATAAAATGGTCAACAAGGGGTGTGGTGGGGGGGGGGGTTTATTTGAATAAAAAAATTCTAGGTGTATTGTGTTTTCTTTCATTACTTTACAGACTTAGTAGTGGAAGCTGTCTGATAGACGGAATCCATTACTAAAGGTCCATTTACACTTTAAGATTATCTGACAGATTATCTGCCAAAGATTTGAAGCCAAAGTCATAAACAGAGATCAGGTCATAAAGGAAAGACTGGGATTTCTCTTCAAATCCATTCCTGGCTTTGGCTTCAAATCTTTGGCAGATAATCTGTCAGATAATCTTTCTGTGTAAATGGACCCTAAATCAGGGCTTAGTGTTAGCCAGTATAAAATGGTTAACACTAACCCCCCCCCCCCCATTATTACCCCAGTACCCAATGCCACCACGGGTACTGGGAAGAGCTGGGTGCCAGTGGTCCCGGAGCGTCAAAATTGGCGCTCCTGGACTGGGGCGGCAGCAGGCTGGTAATATTAGGCTGGGGAGGGCCTAAACTATGGCCCTTCGCACCCTGGTGTTACTAGGCTGCTGTTGCTTGGTTTTTAACCCGGCTGGTTATGGACGTGGGGGGGGGGGGGATACTAAACCCGCATAGGATCCCCCCCCCCCCTTTCCATAACCAGCCGGGTTGAAAACCAAGCAACAGCAGCCTGGTAACACCAGGGTGGGAAGACCCATTTATTTTGGCCCTTATTTTGGCCCTCTATTAAAAGCCTGCAGCCACCCAGTCCAGGAGCGCCAATTTTGATGCTCCAGGACCACTGGCACCCGGTTCTTCCCAGTACCCCTGGTGGCATTGGGTACTGGGGTAATAATGGGGGGGTTAGTGTTAGCCATTTTGTACCGGCTAACACTAAGCCCTGACTTAGTAATGGATTCCGTCTATCAGACAGCCTCCACTACTAAATTTGTAAAGTATTGAAAGAAAACACAACACACCTAGAAATTATTTTTTATTCAAATAAAAACACCCCCACACCCCTGACGTAATCCTCTGCATGCCGGTATCTGAAAAACAAAAAGAGAAAAACACAAGCAAAAACAAACAGTAAGTAAGGGGTTAAATCCCTGGGAGCCAGACTGTAACTCCCATGCCCATGCTGGAGGTCACCCAGCTTTCCCAGCATCCTGTAAGGTTAACCCTTACAGGATCCTGGGAAAGCTGGGTGACCTTCAGCATGGGAGTTACTGGGAGTTACAGTCTGGCTCCCAGGGACTTAACCCCCTGGGGACCAGACTGTTATGGCACTGAACCTGCACCAGCAAGGAAGGGGGTTAAGTGCCCCTCTTCCTTGCTGGGGCAGATGCAGTGTGCTCTGGAGAGGGGGGATGGTGATGTGGGTGTTACCTGCTGCTTCCTCCATTGTTGCTAGCTGTCCCAGGAGGTCCCGGTAGGCCGCGCCCCGCAACGGTAAGCCCTGCCCCTGTATCAGACGCGGCCATATAGGGGGCGGGGCTTATCGGGAGGAAGCAGCAGCAGGTACCCCCCCATGGAGATTGCACTGCATCTGCCCCAGCAAGGAAGGGGGCATTTAACCGTTTTCTGCTTCTGGGTGGAAATCCCCGTAGGCAGGGAATCCCGGGGTAATGAGGGGATTGCCTTCACCTGTACTGTAAGGAGGGGTGCGCTATGCACCCCTCCTTACTGTACAGCCAAAGAGGGTTAGTAATGATGCTGCTGCATCACTACTTAACCCTTTACACTCCGTGGACCGGGTGCACTGCACCCAAACCCATGGAGCATACCGGCTCCACATTATAGGTGGTGAAATACACCACCTCTAGTGTGGATTGAGTTTGCGACACATGTCCGACTATTTTAGATAGTCGCACATGATAAATCATGCCTACTTTGAGTGTAAGCTGAAGTAGGCATGATCATTCTAAGTAGGTGAAATGTCGCTAAATTTTGCGCAGCTATGCGGGTGCGCAAAATTTTGCGACATTTTCACTCCAAAAAAGTGGCGTACAATGTTGATAAATCTCCCCCTATGTGTTTATATGTAGGGAAGCTATGTGTGTGTAGCAGTGGTGTGTGTGTGTGTGTGTGTGTGTGTGTGTGCATTTAGCAAAGCTGAGTGCGTGTGTGTGTGCTTATGTATGTATTAGGGAATGCCATGCACACAGATTTTCTACATACACATATACTTCTATATACATACATACACACAAACTCATAAATGCTACATATACATAACTCTGCTACAATATACTATATACATACAGTCAGGGCCGTATTTGCCACTAGGCACCTGTGGTTAACCCCCTCCGCCGCTGACGTCTGCGCCGGGGGTGGGGTTGGGGGCAGATGGATGGGTCGGCCAGCCAGGGTGCCATTTTGTGGCCGGGGTGAGCTTCTGGCACAGGCAGCCTGTCACACAGGCCGGAAGCCCACAGTGCAGCCCCGCGGCGCCTGTACTTCTCTCCTGGCGGCGTGATGACGTCACATCATGTGTGCCGCCAAGCAGAGAAGTTCGGGCATCGTGGGGCTGCACTGTGAGCTTCCGGCCTGTGTAACAGGCTTCCTGTGCCAGAAGCTCACCCTGGCTCTGCAATGGGGGGTGTACCTGCCCAGACTGCCCCTGCCGCCCGTTTGTACCCCCTGCCACCTGTCTGTACCCCCTGTTCCCTCTGACGCCTGTCCGTACCCCCTGTTCCCCCTGACGCCCGGCTATTCCCCCTGCCCCTTAGGTGCTTCCCCTGCAGCCCCATCTTCTCCCACTGCTGCCAGCCCCTTAGCTGCTCCCTCTGCTGCCACCCCCATCTTCTCCCCCTGCTGCCACCCCCATCGTCTCCCCCTGCTGCAACCCCCATCTTCTCCCCCTGCTGCCACCCCCATTGTCTCCCCCTGCCCTCCCATCTTCTCCTCCTGCCCCAAAGCTGCTCCCCCTGCCACCCCCAGCTTCTCCCCCTGCCACCGCCAGCTGCTTCCCTGCCTCCCCAGCTTCTACCCCAGCCCCTGACACCCCTAGCTGCTCCCCCTCCCCCTGTTGCCCAAGCTGCTTCCCCTGTAGCCCCAGCTTCTCCCTCTCCCCCCAGCTGCTCCCCCTGTCAACCCAGCTTCTCCCCCTCCCCCTGTCACCCCAGCTTTTCCCCCTCCCCCCAGCGTCTCCCCCAGTCACCCCAGCTTCTCCCCCAGTCACCCCAGCTGCCTCCCTTCCCCAGTCACCCCCAGCTGCCTGCAGACGAGTTTTGGTTGGAGAAGTCTTCATGATGCTGCGCCAGCAGGGCCGGCGTCAGCACCCGGCATACTCGGGCAAGTGCCAGGGCCCACAGTGCCTCAAGGGGCCCCCCGGCACTTGCCCACACCATCTCTTCCCCTCTCCCTCCCCTCTCACTGCGCACACACACACTGACACACATTGCACTGCGTGCAGGTGGTGCTGTGCTGTGACCTGAGGCTGTGGGGGGATGACCTGGGCGCAGGGATGAGGGGGGCGCTGGTGAGCCACTGAAGTCATATTGTGGCTCCTCCAGGCCTCTCTATGCGTCGGACCAGAGGAGAGGGGGGCGGGGCTCACTGCACGGCAGCTTGTAGAGGCCAAACAGCAGGTCAGGGCCCAGAAGCCTCACTACAGTGCTGCCTGTGCTGTGCTTCCCTGCCCCCTCCTCCAGCTGTATTTCTGTGTCTCCTGACCTCCACAGCGGCCCAGGACAGAGGGAGAAGATGTGACAGGTGACAGGACTGCTGACTTCTGACAGACAGGGGCGGAACTACCGCAGTAGCAGCCATAGCTGCTGTGGGGCCCGGCACATCAGGGGGCCCGGGCAGGCTGTCATGTTCCCGGTTTGCTGTTCAGGACCTTTGTCCTGACATCTGCTAACCCGGGAGAATAGTGTGTAGTGAAGCCGGCCTGCCGGGCCCCCCACCCCCCTCTTCCCAACTTCCTGTTTCCCGGCTCCTATGATACTGCAGGGTAAGCAGAGTGGGGACTTCCTCCAGCGCTGATCCTGTCTCCTCACTCATCCCCACAGCAGGTGTATGTAGGTAGGTCCCCCCTGCAGTGCAACTAAACACCCTCCGTGGGCCCTAGTGCTGGGCTATGCCCCCTGCTCCGGATCTCTGCTGCTACCATTTGCAGGTAATAGCTGACACACAGTGATCCCTACTTACTGTGTATGTCAGTAGCCGGGCAGCAGTGAGGCAGTCTCCTTCCTCTCCGGACAAGGCCTCCTCACAGGGATCAGACAGTTCGAGGGATGGGAGAAGACCTGCAGGGACGGGAGTATCATGGAGCTCTGTGCAGCCTCATCAGCATAATCTCCTTCCTGTGGTCTTCTTACCAGAGCTGCAGTGTTGTGTCGGGACAGACAGGAGGGGAAGGAAACACACACACACAGGTCCTGGCTGTATATACCCTCTCTCCTGTCCTGGCTGTATATACCCCCTCTCCTGTCCTGGCTGTATATAGCACCCCCCTCTCTCCCTGTCCTGGCTGTATATATCCCCCCCCCCCTGTCCTGGCTGTATAAAACACCCCCTCTTTCCCTGTTCTGGCTGTTTATATATCATCCCCCCTGTCCTGGCTGTATATAACACCCCCTCTCTCCCTGTCCTGGCTGTATATATCACCCCCCCCCCCCCCTGTCCTGGCTGTATATAACACCCCCCTTTCTCCCTGTTCTGGCTGTTTATATATCACCCCCCCCTGTCCTGGCTGTATATAACCCCCCCCCCCCCCCCCCCCTTATTGCAGATTTGCCCCTTTACTTTCCATGGGGGAGTCACAATATGCAATAAGTCCACTGTGTTGTATTACAATTTTCTCTGTTAAAATGTTTTGCAGGACTTTTTAGGGTAGCAACTTCTGCACCTGCATATCTATCTCTCCATTTAGTGTAGATGATCAGCAGTGTATTATAATAAGTATATAATACACAGCTGATCACCTACACAGAATGGAGAGATAGAGACCCTCATGTGATGCCACATGATTTGCTATACAAAGGGGCCCGCTGAGGCTCTGTCGCCCAAGGGCCCACCAAAACCTGGAGCCGGCCCTGTGCGCCAGATAGAGAAGAAAGCAAAAAGTAAGCTACTGCAATCGGAGAAGACGTCACCTGTGAGTCATTAGTAACTGCTCTGTAATCACTTCTATAGTGTGCAGAGCCTTTGTACCATTGGGGTCTAAATGGGTCAGTGTATTGTTGGCGGTAGTGTACTGACACAGCCCCGCGGTCACTACAGTACACTAGCGCAAACTTTTAAACTAGAACCCAACTACAACTGCAGGCACTAAAACTCCCAGCATATCCTGAGCATCCTGACTGCCAGTACATGCTGGGAGTTGTAGTGCCTGCAGCTGTTGTAGTTGGGTCGCATACACTGGAAGCTTTCTGACATGCCTAAGCATGCAAAGTGCCTAGGGCAGCATGAACTCTAAATACAGGCCTACATACAGTACATACAAATCTGCTACAGGTTTGCTACATATACAAACTTCTCTGCTATATACACACATATACAGTACAGTGTTAACAAAGCTCTGCTTTGAACACAAATCTCTGCTATATACAAACACAGTGCTATGCTACATATACCCACAACTCTGCTATGTATGCACACCTACACACAGATATTCTACATATACAGTTCTGCTACACACAGCTTGGTTACATACACACAACTCTGCTACGTATGCACATCTACACACAGATATGCTACATAAACAGTTTTGCTACACAGAGCTTGGCTACATTGACACACAGATCTACTAGATATACATGCATACACACACAACTCTGCCACATATAAACACAATTTTGCTACATACACGCTGCGTTAGGGGGAGGGGGAGTCAGGGCAATCGCCCAGGGCCCCCATCCCCAAGGGGGCCCCCTGCAGCTGTGATGCCAAAAAGCTGCAGCAGGGTTTACTGCAGCTGTCACAGTAAACCTTGCTGCTAGGGGAGGCTCACAGTGCCTGTTCCACCTTAAAGGGGAACTCCAGGTAGATGTTAAAAAAAGAAACTTCTGCAGAAGAATCAAGCATTACTTACCTATCTATTCCAGTTTTGAAACTACCAAAAATCAATTTTTTTTTATTTTGTTCTGTATTGTGTTTCTGTACTTTCTTGAGCAGTTTCCAGAATGCAGTACTGGTTCCAGAATGCATTGCTTTCCCTCAGCTGTTCATCACAGTCCTCCACCTTGCCCATTCCCCGCTCACATCTGTTGCAGAACATCTAGCCTGTGTTCACACATTGCAGTTTAATTGTGTTACTGAATTATTTGCAGTACTTTATCATTTCATTGTGGTCTCACCCACCCACACAGCACACTGTATTCTCTACCTGTAACACTGATATTGGAATAAAGTAAACTTTATTTGGCTTTTTTTTTTTTTTCATTTCCACGCACATATTATTATATCTGTAGTGTGGCAGAACCCTACTGATATGGTAATGCATTATATATAGTAGACACATCTATATAACTTTTAACCCTTTGAGGACCAGGCCCAAAATGACCCAGTGGACCGCGCAAATTTTGATCTTAGTGCTTTCGTTTTTCCCTCCCCCCCTTCTAAGAGCTCTAGCACTCTCAGTTTTCTATCTACAAGCCATGTAAGTGCTTGTTTTTTACAGGAATAGTTGTACTTTGTAATGGCGTCTTTCATTTTACCATAACATGTATGATGGAATCCCAAATATATTATTTATGAAGATATAAATAGGTGAAATCGTAAATAAGAATGCAATATGGTAGCGTTTGTGGGGTTCCTGTGTCTACGTAATACACTATATGGTAAAAGCGACATGATACAATTATTCTATAGGTCAGCCCGAACACAACGATATGTAGGTTTACACAGATTCTCTAATGTTATATATATATATTTTTTATGAAATCCTTTTTTTTGGCAATTAAATATTAATAAAATGGGCCTATTGTGACGCTTATAACGGTTTTATTTTTTCACCTACGGGGCTGTATGGGGTGTCATTTTTTCCGCCATGATCTCTAGTTTTTATTAATACCATATTTGTGAAGATCGGACGTTTTGATCACTTTTTATTGATTTTTTTTAATATATAATGTAACATAAAATCGGTAATCTGCGCACTTTTTCCCCTCTTTTCGTGTACGCCGTTTACCGGTCGCAATGACGCTTGTTATATTTTAATAGATCGGACAATTACGCACGCTACGGTATATTATATGTTTATCTATTTATTCATTTTTATATGTTTTATTTATATAATGGGAAAGGGGGGTGATTTAGACTTTTATTGGGGGAGGGGTTTTGGGGTAGTGTGTTAGTGTTTTGAACTTTTTTTTTTTTTTTACACTTTTGAAGTCCCTTTGGGGGACTTCTACATACAGTACTTTGATTTCTACACTGATGAATGCTATGCCATAGGCATAGCATTGATCAGTGTTATCGGCGATCTGCTCATTGAGCCTGCCTGTGCACGCTCAGTGTAGCAGATCGCCGATTGGACCGCACGGAGGCAGGTAAGAGACCTCCGGCAGTCCGTTTCAATGATCGGGACCCCCACAGTCACGCAGTCGCGGCGTTTAAGGGGTTAATGACACACGGCAGCGCGATCGCTGCAGCGTGTCATTACCGGTGATGTCCCGGCTGCAATCAGCCGCTCCGGAGCGCGCTTCATAGCGGAAAAAACACCCAGGACGTAAGGTTACGTCATGGGTCGTCTGGGGACAGACTTCCATGACGTAACCCTACGTCCAGGGTCGTCTAGGGGTTAATAGAAAACACGTTTTCCTTATATGGAGTTCCCCTATAAGAATCTCCCTTAAATCCCCCCTCCACTCTCCTCCCCTGCTCTGACAAGCCTCCTCCAGCCTTCGGGTTTGCAGCATGTCGGGACGGTAAAGCAGGACAGACGATGTGTTCACACATAGTGGGGTTCTGTTCCTCCTGTATCCCCTGAAGACCTGCTCTCTGCCTCCTTTGTCCCCCCAAGACCCCGAATAGACCTGCTCCCTGCCTCCTGTGTCCCCCATAGACCCCCAATAGACCTGCTCCCTGTCTCCCACACATCCCCTATAGCCCTAATACCTGCCTCCTGCACTCCCTATCGACCCATTCCCTGTCTCCTGCACTCCCTATAGCCCTGCTCCCTGTCTCCTGCACTCCCTATAGCCCTGCTCCCTGTCTCCTGCACTCCCTATGTACCTGCTCCCTGTCTCCTGCACTCCCTATATACCTGCTCCCTGTCTCCTGCACTCCCTATATACCTGCTCCCTGTCTCCTGCACTCCCTATATACCTGCTCCCTGTCCCCTGCACTCCCTATAGCCCTGCTCCCTGTCTCCTGTACTCCCTATAGCCCTGCTCCCTGTCTCCTGCACTCCCTAAAGACATTCTTCCTGTCTCCTGTACTCCCTATAGCCCTGCTCCTTGTCTCCTGCACTTCCTATAGCCCTGCTCCCTGTCTCCTGCACTCCCTATATACCTGCTCCCTGTCTCCTGCACTTCCTATAGCCCTGCTCCTTGTCTCCTGCACTCCCTATAGCCCTGCTCCCTGTCTCCTGTACTCCCTATAGACCTGCTCCCTGTCTCCTGCACTCCCTAAAGACATTCTTCCTGTCTCCTGTACTCCCTATAGACCTGTGCCTTGTCTCCTGCACTCCCTATAGCCCTGCTCCCTGTCTCCTGCACTCCCTATAAACCTGCTCCCTGTCTTCTGCACTCCCTATATACCTGCCCCCTGTCTCCTGCACTACCTATAAACCTGTTCCCTGTCTTTTGCACTCTATAGACCTGCTTAGTGTCTCCTGCACTCTCTATAGACCTGCTCCCTGTCTCCTGAACCCCCCATAGACCCTCAAATAGACCTGCTCCCTACCTCCTGCATTCCCCACACATCCCTTATAGCCCTGCTCCCTGTCTCCTCCACTCCCGATAGCCCTGCTCCCTGTCTCCTGCACTCCCTATAGCCCTGCTCCCTGTCTCCTGCACTCCCTATAGCCCTGCTCCCTCTCTCCTGCACTCGCTATATACCTGCTCCGTGTCTCCTGCAAACCCTATAGCCCTGCTCCCTGTCTTCTGCACTCCCTATAGCCCTGCTCCCTGTCTCCTGCAAACCCTATAGCCCTGCTCCCTGTCTCCTGCACTCCCTATATACCTGCTCCCTGTCTCCTGCACTCTCTATAGCCCTGCTCCCTGTCTCCTGCACTCCCTATGTACCTGATCCCTGTCTCCTGCACTCCCTATAGCCCTGCTCCCTGTCTCCTGCACTCACTATAGCCCTGCTCCCTGTCTCCTGCATTCGCTATTTACCTGCTCCTTGTCTCCTGCCCTCCCTATATACCTGCTCCCTGTCCACTGCACTCCCTATAGCCCTGCTTCTTGTCTTCTGCACTCCCTATAGCCCTGCTGCATCTCCTGCACTCCCTATAGCCCTGCTCCTTGTCTCCTGCACTCCCTATATACCTGCTCCCTGTCTCCTGCACTCCCTATAGCCCTGCTCCCTGTCTCCTGCACTCCCTATAGTCCTGCTCCCTGTCTCCTGCACTCCCTAAAGACATTCTTCCTGTCTCCTGTACTCCCTATAGACCTGCTTCTTGTCTCCTGCACTCCCTATAGCCCTGCTCCTTGTCTCCTGCACTCCCTATAGCCCTGCTCCCTGTCTCCTGCACTCCCTATATACCTGCTCCCTGTCTCCTGCACTCCCTATATACCTGCTCCCTGTCTCCTGCACTTCCTATAGCCCTGCTCCTTGTCTCCTGCACTCCCTATAGCCATGCTCCCTGTCTCCTGCACTCCCTATATACCTGCTCCCTGTCTCCTGCACTCCCTATAGCCCTGCTCTGTCTCCTGCACTCCCTATAGCCCTGCTCCCTGTCTCCAGCACTCCCTATATACCTGCTCCCTGTCCCCTGCACTCCCTATATACCTGCCCCCTGTCTTCTGCACTCCCTATATACCTGCCCCCTGTCTCCTGCACTCCCTATAAACCTGCTCCCTGTCTCCTGCACTCCCTATATACCTGCCCCCTGTCTCCTGCACTACCTATAAACCTGTTCCCTGTCTTTTGCACTCCCTATATACCTGCTCCCTGTCTTCTGCACTCTATAGACCTGCTTAGTGTCTCCTGCACTCTCTATAGACCTGCTCCCTGTCTCCTGCACTCCCTATAGACCTGGTCCCTGTCTCCTGAACCCCCCATAGACCCTCAAATAGACCTGCTCCCTACCTCCTGCATTCCCCACACATCCCTTATAGCCCTGCTCCCTGTCTCCTCCACTCCCGATAGCCCTGCTCCCTGTCTCCTGCACTCCCTATAGCCCTGCTCCCTGTCTCCTGCACTAACTATAGCCCTGCTCCTTCTCTCCTGCACTCGCTATATACCTGCTCCCTGTCTCCTGCAAACCCTATAGCCCTGCTCCCTGTCTCCTGCACTCTCTATAGCCCTGCTCCCTGTCTTCTGCACTCCCTATAGCCCTGCTCCCTGTCTCCTGCAAACCCTATAGCCCTGCTCCCTGTCTTCTGCACTCCCTATAGCCCTGCTCCCTGTCTCCTGCACTCCCTATATACCTGCTCCCTGTCTCCTGCACTCTCTATAGCCCTGCTCCCTGTCTCCTGCACTCCCTATGTACCTGATCCCTGTCTCCTGCACTCCCTATAGCCCTGCTCCCTGTCCCCTGCACTCCCTATAGCCCTGCTCCATGTCTCCTGCACTCCCTATAGACCTGCTTCCTTTCTCCTGCACCCCCTATAAACCTGCTCCCTATCCCCTGCACCCCCTATAGACCTGCACCCTGTGTCCTGCACTCCCTATATACCTGCTCCCTGTCTCCTGCACTTAGCTGCACACATAAAGCTGCAGATCTTTGGATGAAATAAACTCCACACTTTTTTGCATTTTGCTGGAGTGCTGCAGTTTTTTGTTTGCAATATATAATTATTGCATGTTGTTATATATTATAGGGGGTTATTGTGTACATGTTTATGTTCATGTTACATGTTTATGTTTATGGAGTGTTTATGTTGCTGCACATCTCTTATTAAAGGGGAACTATCAGGAGGTTAGACAAATCTAATCTGCTAATATGTCCCTAATGCGCCGAGGGTGCTGAGGAGGAAGATACGTTCCCTACCTTCCTCCTCTGCGCTGTTCCCGTGTTATTAGCAGGGTAATCCTTGGTCTGTAGCACCGTTAGGAGCATTGCCGAGCTCCTTCTAATGATCTAATAACCAATGAAGCGGACAGGCCAGATCTGGGGGCGGGGCAGTGCCCCTAATGGTGCTCCGAAAGGGAGGCTTACACTGCTAACAGCACAGAAATGGCGTAGCAGATATACCTTTCTCTTTGGTGCTCTTTGCGCAATAGGGGGAAATCAGCAGGTTAGATTCGTCTAACCTGCTGATAGTTCTGCTTTAAGGCGTATTCTGGAGAATTTGTAAACGTTACTTGGGAGAAGGGCTCCACCACTGAAGGATCTGGCTGGTACTTCTAAGACAGACTGGTATCGGCAATGACAGCCCATTCAGCCACCAGCTGCAGCGCTGTCCTCCTCACTCAGTGATTGGCTGAGCAGCTGTCACTTCTGATACCAGTCTGTCTTGGAAGTAGCAGCCAGAGCGTTAAGTAGGGGACCATAAGTAGTGATGAGCGAGTACTAAAATGCTCGGGTGCTCGTTACTCGAAACGAATATCTCCCGATACTCGAGTGCTCGTTTCGAGTAACGAACCCCATTGAAGTCAATGGGAGACTCAAGCATTTTTTGAGGGGACTCAGGTTCGGTAGAGGGAAGGTCGTGTGAAAACCTGTCAATCTGTCAACCTCAGAAATTGATGGAAACACAATGGAAACTTCCACTAGTTTTTATATTCGGTTGACACTAGTATCCACTGCACTTTATTGTTCACAACTCATTCACAATAGCACTGACTGCATTTTAATTCAAATGAGGGGACATCATACATCCTGCCTGCATGTTTACTCCAATAGATTATCCGTGGCGGTGCGCATGCCCGAAGGACTACTCTGTCTGCAGTGCGCGGCGGCCCATGTGACCGGCGGCGTGGTCATGGTACCAAATGATAACGTGACCGGTAAAGTCGGATTGCGTGATCGTGGGCCGTGACGCTGCTTACGGTTGGGCCGCGGCTCACTCACAGTGAGGAGATGGAGGATGGAGCATGCGCCAAATCAGCCACAGGTGTTGGGTAAGTAATAATGGAGAGTGATTGGTGGGATGATACTATTTATACCCTTATCGGATGGGACGTCATTACCCCCGGACGAAGGCAACAAAACGCGTGTCAGGGTGGTGGCGTCCTGGAGGATACACATTGTAATTCACCGCAAAAGGTACCTGATTGGCTGGATCTTTAGATTTTGTGGGGCAATAATAGTTGATGAAGGGTGGATAGGAGATTTACTAACTAGGTGTAGGTCAACTTCATGAATTGTATGCACTAGCACTTTATTTCTACTAAATCTATATAGTGTCCTACTGTACAATATCTAGAATATATCCCCCTGTGTTATGATGTAGGTTGTTGGTCAGGGATCCTAGCACATGTGATTTGGTAACAGGAACACCTCCAGTATAGCCACCGTTCTTTTAATGTTTGGTTTGTCTCTCTTTTTTATGAATTGTTTTAATATATATATTTTAATAAAGACATACAAGTTTTTGCTACGAAAAATCAGCATTTGTTCTCTTTTTTGGTTATAGTTTGTAGTAGCTGTAGTAGCAGCATAACGGCTGTTTGCAATAGACCTAAACTAATTAGTATTTATATTTCACAGGAACACAGGTATTGCATATAGACAAAACTGTTAATTTAACTTGGAAGTAGCAGCCAGAGCGTTAAGTAGGGGACCATAAGTAGTGATGAGCGAGTACTAAAATGCTCACGACGGAAACACGACGGAAATGGACAGGAAACAGCAGTGGCAGCATGTATGCAGGCCTATGAGGCTGCCTAATGGCACCATTATGCCTAATTCTGTGCAACAGCCTGGTTAAAACAGAGGTAGGCATAGGGACCACCCAAAAACTCAGCCTGACACAGCATGGCAGTGAGAACACAGGGAACCATTAAAACAGAGGTAGCATATCATGAACCACCCAACACATGCCTGACACAGCATGGCGGTGAGAACAGAGCAAACAAGGTAGAAGCGATAGCCAGTTAGCCTTCCAAATATTATACCAGACCTAGCATGGCAATGAGGACACAGTGAATCCTTAAAAGTGAGTGAGGAAGCACGTAAGCCTCCCAAAAATTAGGGCAGAAGCAGCATGGCATTGAGCACCCAGAGAACCATTACAAGTCAGTGAGGAAGCAAGTGAGCCTCCCAAAAATAAGGCCAGACACAGCAGGGCCTTGAACACACATAGAACCATTACAAGTGAGTGAAGAAGCTAGTGAGGCTCCACAAAACTAGGCCAGACAGTACAGGGCCTTGAACACACAGAGAACCATTACAAGTGAGTGAGGAAGCTAGTGAGGCTCCTCAAAACTAGGCCAGACAGTGCAGGGCCTTGAACACACAAAGAACCATTACAAGTGAGTGAGGAAGCAAGTGAGGCTCCCCAAAACTAGGCCAGACACAGCATGACAGTGAGGACACAGAGAACCATTAAGTGAGTGAGGAATCAAGTGAGCCCACCCAAAAATTGGAGTGAGTCCAGGGGCTAGAATATGTAGTGGACATGAACCCGGGTGCTGACAGCTAACTGGCTAGGCCTGCCATAGTGTGTGATGAGGAGCCCTGTATACACTGGAGGCTGCCATAGTGTGTGATGAGGAGCCCTGTATAGAGTGAGGAGGCTGCCATAGTGTGTGATGAGGATCCCTGTATACACTGAGGAGGCTGCCATAGTGTGTGATGAGGAGCCCTGTATACACTGAGGAGGCTGCCATAGTGGGTAATGAGGAGCCCTGTATACACTGGAGGCTGCCATAGTGTGTGATGAGGAGCCCTGTATACACTGAGGGGGCTGCTATAGTGTGTAATGAGGAGCCCTGTATACACTGAGGAGGCTGCTATAGTGTGTGATGAGGAGCCCTGTATACACTGAGGAGGCTGCCATAGTGTGTGATAAGGAGCTCTGTATACACTGGAGCCTGCCATAGAGAAAGGCTGCACGCGACCCCCGTGAGCGGTAAGCCGCCATGACGGGGTGTCCAGCCATGAGGGGGTTAAGGTGGTAGCTGGGGAGTTCAGAGCTGGAGTTGCTAGGGGAGGGGTTTGGGGAGGGGGCAGAGGTTATTTAAGTAACTGGCTCTCTCCTCATGACAACACTCAGGAGGAGAGAGCAGTGAGGAGAGTCCTGCCCACCCTCCCTATTGTGTTCTGGGTCTGTGGGTGCGGGTGCGTGTGCGTATGTGGTGGTGGGGGATTTCTTTCTCTTGTCATGGCAGCTGTGGCGGGTGTGGAGGGTCCTTGGGGTTGGTCTCATATGCTGACTTGGGGGTACATGGGTAGCAATCCTCTGATGTAATGGTATCATCAGGGGAAGTTCTGGGCTCCTGTCAGTGTGGTGTCACGGAGAGCGGAGTTATAGATAATGGTTAATTCAGCCATCTGCTGGACGTTCTATAGAGGGTGGGGGCCTTTGAGCCGGTAGCAGGAAGCTGGAGGTTAAATTGACGGGGGAGCAGATTGGTTGGGAAATTGGAGCCCCAAGGACCCTGCACATTTAAAGGTTCAGGATGTGTATATATGTATCTAACAATACTTATTTTGTGGTTGGATATGTATATATATATATATCTATAGTTAGTTTTAATATTTGGTATATATTATTGTTTATTTTGTATGTTAATCTGTGTTAATAAAATGGCTGCTGTGGCCAATTTTTTCCAAGCAGGCTTCCGTGTCTTATTCGGGGATGTGGGGGTTGGTCCAGCAGAAGGGGTGAGGGGAGGTGAACAGTAAGGTAATAAATGGTCTGGGCTACCCCCTTGTCATGTGTGATGAGGAGCCCTGTATACACTGAGGAGGCTGCCATAGTGTGTGATGAGGAGCCCTGTATACACTGAGGAGGCTGCCATAGTGTGTGATGAGGAGCCCTGTATACACTGGAGGCTGCCATAGTGTGTAATGAGGAGCCCTAGTGTGTACATAGCTCTGTCATCTGTGTGTGTGTACATAGCTCTGTCACGTGTCTGTCTGTGTGTGTACATAGCTGTCATGTGTGTCTGTGTGTGTAAATAGCTCTGTCATGTGTGTCTGTGTGTGTACATAGCTCTTTCATGTGTCTGTGTGTGTACATAGCTCTGTCGTGTGTCTGTCTGAGTGTGTGTACATAGCTCTGTCGTGTGTGTCTGTGTGTGTACATAGCTCTGTCATGTGTGTCTGTCTGAGTGTGTGTACATAGCTCTGTCATGTGTCTGTCTGAGTGTGTGTACATAGCTCTCTCGTGTGTCTGTGTGTGTACATAGTTCTGTCGTGTGTCTGAGTGTGCGTACATAGCTCTGTCGTGTGTGTCTGTGTGTGTACATAGCTCTGTCGTGTGTCTGTCTGAGTTTGTGTACATAGTTCTGTCGTGTGTCTGTCTGTGTGTGTACATAGCTCTGTCATGTGTGTGTGTGTGTGTGTACATAGCTCTGTCATGTGTTTGTCTGTGTGTGTACATAGTTCTGTCGTGCGTGTCTGTGTGTACATAGCTCTGTCATGTGTCTGTGTGTGTGTGTACATAGGTCTGTCATGTGTGTGTCTGTGTGTACATAGCTCTGTCATGTGTGTGTCTGTGTGTGTACATAGCTCTGTCGTGTGTGTCTGTGTGTACATAGCTCTGTCGTGTGTCTGTCTGAGGGTTAGTACTATACATGTATAAATGTAATCTGCGTGTGTTTGTATCTGTGTAATTTGTGTATCTGCATATTTTGTGTACTTGTGTAACGTGCTCATCTACAGTATGTGTTGTGTATCTATGTTATCTATCTATGTGTATCTAATTGGGCTGATATGGTTCCCAGGAGCGCTGTATAAAGCTCCTGCAGCAGCCGCAGCACATACCGGCCGCGGCTGCAGCAGGAGCTTTATACCGGAGGAAAACAAGTTTTAGTCCCCGGGCGCGTAGCAGGCAGAGGCAGGGAGGTAGTCATCTGGGTGGAGGCTAGCAACGGACCTGTCTGCCTGTCAATCATCCCTCCGAGCGTGCTGACAGGCAGAGAGTGGTGAGTGTTGACTAGTGACAGGCGGGGAGCCACCCAGATGACTACCTCCCTTCCTCTGCCTGTCACGCACCAAGGGAATAAAACTTGTTTTTCTCTGGTATAAAGCTTCTGCTGCAGCTGCTGCAGGTGCTTTATACAGCGCTTCTGGGAATCATATCAGCCCAATTGGGCTGATTGGTTCCCTTAAGTGTCCTTTCCACTTTGCTGATAGACTGCAGATTTTCTGCACTTAGACCTGTTGCAGAACATCCTCAGTGTATCTGCCCTTGTATGAATAGATCCTTGGTGTGGAGTCGTGTGTGTGTGTGTGTGTGTGTGTGTGTGTGTGCATGTGCTGTGGGTATGTATGTGTCTATGTGTGCTGTGTGTCTACCTGTGCTGTGTGTGTATGTGTGGGTAGTTGTATGGGGGCTGGGGTTGAGAGTTTGGGGAGCTGGCTGTGGTGGTTGTGTGGAGAGCTGGGGGTGGTAGTTGTGTGTATGGCTGGGGGGTAGTTGTGTGTATGGCCAGGGGGGTTGGTTGTTGTGTATATGGCTTGTGGGGTAGATGTGTGAATGGTGGAGGGGTAGTTGCATGTATGGCTGGGGGGGTAGGGTAGTTGTGTGTATGGCTGAGGGGTAAGGTAGTTGTGTGTTTAGCTGGGGGAGTTGTGTGAATGGCTGGGGGTAGTTGTGTGTATGGGCGGGTCATGGGTGTTGTCTGGAGGACTTGGAGGCTGAAGGAGCTTTATGTTGTCTCAAAGGTGTGTGTGTGTTTGGGTGGGGGGGGGCACCGAAAAAAAGGTTCGCACAGGGCGCCATTTACCCTAAGGCCGGCCCTGGTTACACACCCAAGTAAAGTTTGGCCTAGGCAATTTTACACACCGGAGTATTGTTTGGCCTAGTATTGTTTGTTTTCTGCAAACAAAAGAAAATAAAAACAGATGCATTTGTGTGCATCTGTTTTGACCGTTTTTTCCATTGACTTCCATTATAGAAAAAAAAGGATAAAAAAATTGATCAAAACACCTTTTTTAGCATATACAAAAACGTGGTCGACCTTAAAAAAGGATGTGTTTTGGTCCATTTTTTGATTCTTTTTTTAATAATGGAAGTCAATACAAAATGGATCGAAACGGATGCTCACAAATGCATCTGTTTTTTTTTCTAAAACAGAAGGAAAATCTGACTGCAAAAAAAGCCCTAGCTTTAAGCTCCTTATTTTTCCAATGCTGTTATCACCTGTATACAAGCTCCCTCATCTTTACTCCTGCAAACAATGACAATAATGCCTCCCTTGGCGCTCCACAGAATGTACACAGATAGGCTATGTTCACACATTTTTTCCTTTCTGTTTAAAATAATGTCATTTTTAGTTTTCGCTGTTTGGTCGCCCAGGGCAATGGCGGCTGTTGGTACATTATTCTAGTTTAGGTGGACTAATTGGTTGTGGCTTTAATTGAAAAGCCATTGAATTTAATAGTAAAAGCGATGACAGTGAAAAAAGAAAACTAAAAACAAAAAAAATTTATGTTTGCAAAAGACATTTGAAAATTATTGACATGATCATTATTTTGACGTCTGTGCAGACAATATCCGTTATTTTATACATTGAATGCATTAGATGTCCATCATTCTATTTGCATTGCATTAAAGTCACTTTAATCGTGGCAATAACAGACAGTATATTAATCCCTTAAGGTCAAAGCCAATTTTTGTTTTTGCACTTTTGCTTTTTCCACTTTATGTTTAAAAGGCCATAGCGCTTGCATTTTTTCATCTAGAGACGTATATAACCACTTATTTTTTGCAAAACCAATTGTACTTTGCAATGACAGGCATTATTTTTCCATAACATATGCTGCGAAACCGGAAAAAAAATCATTGGCGCTGTCAAATTGAAAAAAAAGGAATTTGTTTTGAATTCGGGGAGTTTTGCATTAACGCCGTTCACCCTATGGTAAAACTGACTGGTTATGCATGTTCCTGAAGTCGTTACGATTACAACGATATGTAACATGTATAACTTTTATATTATCTGATGGCCTTGTTAAAAATTCAAACCATTGTTAACAGATATATGTTCCTTAAAATCGCTCTATTCCCATACTTACAGCGCTTTTATCCTTTGGTCTATGGGGCTGTGTGAGGTGTCATTTTTTGCGCCATGATGCGTTCTTTCTAACGGTACCTTGATTTTGCATATACGATTTTTGATCACTTTTTATTAAATTTTTTCTGGATTTGATGCGACCAAAAATGCGCAATTTTGCACTTTGGAATTTTTTTGCGCTTACGCCGTTTACCGTGCGAGATCAGTAATGTGATTAATTAATAGTTCGGGCGATTACACGCATGGCGATACCAAACATGTTTGTTTATTTGTTTATTTATTTATATTTATAAAATGGGAAAAGGGGGGTAATTTGGACTTTTAATAGGGGAGGAGATTTTTTTATTAATAAAAAAACATTTTTACTTTTATTTTTACTGTAACTAGAAGTCCCCCTGGGGGACTTGTATATAAACAGCAATGATCTCTCATAGAGATCAATGCTGTGTATATACACAGAAAAGTTCGATGAGATCGGTCATAGATTGCTATGGCCTGCTGCAGGCCATAGCAATCTATTGCCGAGCCGGGATCAGTGTCATTCCGACGCTGAGGCCCGGCACGGGCAGAAGAACAGATCTCCCCCCCACGATCGCATCGCAGGGGGGAGATCCGTTCCACTAGACACCAGGAACGTGAGGTCTGAAGCCTCTAAGTGCAGCTGTCAGGTTTGACAGCTGCACTTAGAGGCTTAATTAGCCGGCGCGGCAACGGGACCCGCGCCGGCTAATAGAGGCACTGCCCGGATGTCAGCCGGGATCAATGCCCGGATGTCAGCGGGACCCCGCTCTGAACACCCCCGCGGCACCATGACGTATCAGATACGTCATGGGTCGCTAAGGGGTTAAACAGAAAAGGTAGAAGTCTTTTTTTTTGACATTTTGTGAACATAGCCTAAGGTAGGTCGCCTATTAGGTAGAAAGTCCTCTCATTGGATGAGTATATTCTCCATAGTAGACAGGCAGTTTCCAAGAAGTCAGGTAGTTTCCCCATTAGCTATGTTGCTAAGTAGGTGTCAGCATTGTGCAGTAACCTGGTCTGAATTGGGTCTGTTTTGTTTCTGTGTGACACACGCTTGCTTCTCAGCTTCCTGGCAATGCAGGAGTTAAGCTGAGAAGCTGTGGGACTTGATTACACAGCTGGGTGGTCTGTTTGATTGACGGGTTTCTCTGCCTGTCTGCAGCCTGGAGGATCAGAGCACCGGTCCAATTAGGATCCGGGCAGGGCTCTTGCTCAGCATAAAACAAAGCTGAGGCCGAGTTCCAGTGCTGGCTATTTAGGTTATCTCCTGGCTCCAGCTCCCCCGTCTATTCCTGCGAACCCTTTTCCTAATCCCTCTGTTTGACTCGACTTGTTATCTGACCTTCTGCTTGATTATTTGACGATCCCTTTGCCTGCTGATTTTGTACTGCATTGCCTGTTTGGATTTGACCCGGCCTGTTTACCATTCTTTTATGTTTGTTCGTCCGTCTCGTTCTGTGTGCACTTTATCAGCATAAGGAACGTCTACGTGGTTGTCCGCGGCCGCCTAGGGCCGATCGAGGCAAGCAGGCAGGGACAGTGGGTGGGTTCAGACCTAGGGCCCACTGTCTTGTTGTGTCTGTATCACCCGATCCTGACAGTAGGTAATTCTCCCATAAATCTCATAGGTCTATCCCAAGTGATCAAATAGTGACCGAATTCCTGATTTTATTTTCAACTGGAAAAGGGAACAGGTACTTAATCCTCAATGTTCTTCTTTGGTTAAATAGTCCTGTGCTTTTGGTCTTTTGTTCTATTTAGAGTTTACATATTGATACAAACCTGCTTGGAAACATCAAAACACTCAAGAAACAACAAAATGAGTATTGTATTGTTTGCAGGGAAGTTGCATTGTCAAAGCACCAACAGAAGTCTTACATGAGGTTTATCTGTCCTTTCCTCACAAGTGACCTTGAAAATGCTTTGATAAAGCTAGAGAGAAAAGCAATTACATTTTTGAAATTACACACCACTGTTCCCATTCATCTTGATAAGCACTTTTAAGGAATCCAAAAAAGAAAAGGTTAGAATATTGCTTTTCTAAGGACTATAGAGACCTTACTTGTGCAGAGTCAGTTTTCAAGCACTGTATATTTAGGTTTACAAAGATGCTTTCAGCTTTTGCTCTCATCACTAAATTGGCCACTTGACAAAAGGAGCTGGAAAAAAAAGAAAGAAAGAAACCAAATTTTATTCTTGCTTTTTGTTAGTTACCAAGAAGTAAACAAAAATAAATCCTTTGCAAATCAAAATATTACCTATGTTGTGTTATGTTTAATGCTGATTATATTCTTATCAAATATAAACATTATATTAATTTAAAAAAAGCTATGGTTAAAAAGAAATATGCACCTATGTACAATGAAACTTTTGACCCATGGTGGATAACATCTCCAGCTGCTGAGCATGCCTATTGTGTTCATATATAAGGAACAGCTACACCTCACCCATCCAGGGAATGCAGTAGCCTAAAGTCACAACAACATTGGTTGCCCACCACGACCAATCTATTAATGGCCCATACTGAAGACGGGCCGTCAATTAATTTTCCTTGGAAAACTGACTTACATATATGTATGCCTCTTTTGAATGACCTTGTCATTTTCAGACTTGTATTGTCAGTTGAGCGAACCTCGAGAATGCTCGAGTCCATCCGAACCAGAACTTTCGGCATTTGATTAGCGGTGGCTGCTGAAGTTGGATAAAGCCCTAAGGTTATGTGGAAATCATGGATATAGTCATTGGCTGTATCCATGTTTTTCAGACAACCTTAGAGCTTTATCCAAGTTCAGCAGCCCCAGCTAATCAAATGCCCAACGTTCGGGTTCAGATGGACTCGAACCCGAACCCGGTTCGCTCATCTCTAATTGTCACTATTCAATCCACCTTAATCTGCTATAAAATGACTGTTAAATTATTTAATCAGTGAAGTGAATAAAGGACACTTTTTTGGTACCAGGTTTTTGTTGCACACCACTTTGTAGCATCAAAAACTTAACATTTTCATGGGAAGATCCAAATACCTGACAAAATTGACATCTAAGGGTGTTCTTTATAAATTAAAGCCATCGTTTTGGGGAACAAAAGTGGTGCAATTTTGGAGCAAACCAGAGCCAGAGTTTCAAACATCAAGCTTCTGGCAACAGCAAAAACACAAACAGACCATTTTTTTTATATTAATTTATTTCCTCGCTGTCTTGTGTGGCACTGAAATTAAAAGGACATATAGGGGGAGATTTATCAAGATGTGCCCCTGGCGTACGCCACAAAAAATAGGCAGATCCTCCCCTCTTCTGTGGCATACACCAGCCATATCCCCCGCTCGCCTGATGTGCGGGTTGAGAAAACGCAGCAAGGAGGGGAGTAGGCGTGGCATCCTTCCGCTCCAGATTTATCATGATTTATGTAAATCATGATACAAATCTACACCTACTCCCAAGGTGTTGATTTGTTCTGCAATACGTGCCTCAGGAGAAGGGCCAGGTGGCTTTACTAAGAGTATGCCGGTCTTGATAAATAAGAGAAACAGATTGCCAAACGACAACACTGCCGGCTGCCAGTGAAAGCACTCAATGCAGTGAAATCCTAGGTGCATTGCCCCCTAGGAAACATGAATATGCAAAAGAGGAGCCCGTGGAGCCTCATTAAAGAGTCTCAAAACACAGAACTAGCCAGATATCCCTCCGGGAAGGACCCAGCCAAGGGGCAGCTCCTGTTAGGAAACCACCAAAACCACCATATTAAGTGGCCCTATAAGTCAATGTAATGACAAGGGATAAACCAAGGCTAGGTAACCATCCACATACAGCTGTTTCGGGGTGTTGCCCCTCATCAGTGTGGAGCATGATTCTGGCTAGGTGGGAGCAATGCCTAGTGGAGCCATAAGAGAAACAGATTGCTTAACTCATGGAGACCAGCCAAACGACAACACTGCCGGCTGCTAGTGAAAGCGCTCAATGCAGTGAAATCCTAGGTGCATTGCCCCCTGGGAAACATGAATATGCAAAAGAGGAGCCCGTGGAGCCTCATTAAAGAGTCTCAAAACACAGGACTAGCCAGATATCCCTCCGGGAAGGACCCAGCCAAGGGGCAGCTCCTGTTAGGAAACCACCAAAACCACCATATTAAGTGGCCCTATAAGTCAATGTAATGACAAGGGATAAACCAAGGCTAGGTAACCATCCACATACAGCTGTTTCGGGGTGTTGCCCCTCGTCAGTGCGGAGCAGGATTCTGGCCAGGTGGGAGAATCCTGCTCCCCACTGATGAGGGGCAACACCCCGAAACAGATGTATGTGGATGGTTACCTAGCCTTGGTTTATCCCTTGTCATTACATTGACTTATAGGGCCACTTAATATGATGGTTTTGGTGGTTTCCTAACAGGAGCTGCCTCTTTGGCCGGGTCCTTCCCGGAGGGATATCTGGCTAGTCCTGTGTTTTGAGATTCTTTAATGAGGCTCCACGGGCTCCTCTTTTGCATGGTCTTGACAAATGTCTCCCTTTGTTGATTACATAGACATGGGCAGGGCTGCCGTCAAGAATTATGGGGCCCTATACAGCCAAACTGTCTGCCCCCCCAACAAAAGGACCAATGCCCCACTCACACCTTGGATGTGACCCTATTATTAAAACATAGCATTAATACCGGATAAAAGAATAAGTTTAACATGATGATGAAAGTTACACTATTAAAAATACACTCTCAGTCTTCGGTATATGAAGTGTATGGATATGCCGACCCGCACAGCCTCTGCCTGTACTGTAGTAGCTGAAGACTACTATCCATAGAAGAAAACTGATGACCCAGTCATATATTTAAAGCTTCATGGCGACTCAACTAGTTTTACTTTTCAAAGAGCATGATCCGGAGGAGGGCTTATGTCATTTGCCCCCTCCTCTTGATGGCACCTATGTCATTTGCCCCTCTCCTCTTGCTGGCGCCTATGTCATTTGCCCCTCTCCTCCTAATGACGCCTGTGTCATTTCCCCCCTTACTCTTAATGACGCTAATGTCATTTGCCCCCCTCCTCCTGGTGATGTTTATGGCATTTGCCCTCCTTCTGATGGCACTCTTTGCGGAGGGGTCATCCAGAATTAGATAAACATGTCTGCTTTCTCCCCAAAACAGTGCCACATTTGTCCTCACTTAGTGTGCGGTACTGCAGCTCCAGGGAAGTTAATGGAGCTGAGTTGTAATATCACACATAACCTGAAGACAGGGGTGGTGATGTTTTCAGAAGAAAACAATCATGTTTTGGATTTTGGATTCTGGATAATCCTTTTAATTCTATAGTAATGATTATGACCATAAAGTCACTACATGTTGGCTGAAACAGCCATTTTAATATCCTTACAGACAGAAGTCCAGCACTTCATTGTGTCGTATTAAAATTCACAGCTTTAAAACAGATCCATAATGCAAGACACCATTGTTATCAACAAATGCAGCACAGTATGTCATGGTAATGGCGTCTTGGATTCACAATAAAGCTGTGAATATTACTTTACAGGAAGTCAGTGCTGGACTTTTGTCTATGGCATTCTACATACCATACATTTACATTTAAATATAGATTATTCCAGTGGTGTAAGTGCTGTAGGATGTGCTGCTCACCTGCATCCACACGTCACACATGCTATACGTACATAGATGCATACATCACTCACACACACACACACACACATCACACATGCTATACCTACATAGATGCATACATATCACACATGCTATACGTAGATGCATACATCACACACACACATCACACATGCAATACGTACATATATGCATACATCAAACACACACACATGCTATACATACATAGATGCATACATCACACACACACACATCACACGTGCTATACGTACATAGATGCATACATCACACACACACACACATCACACATGCTATACGTAAATAGATGCATTTACACACACATGCCTATTTTAAGCTACAGTTTGTCCCTATCTCTGATTGCTGCTACCTAATAGTCCATCTTCCACTGAGATCAATGAGATTTATCAAAGGGTGTAAAATATATACTGGTGTAAACTGCCCACAGCAATCAATCACAGCTCAGCTTTGAGCTCTGCTAAAATAAAAGAGGAACTGTGATTGGTTGCTGTGGGTAGTTTACGCGGAACGTGCTTCATAGCAGGTGGGGGCCGGCTGCAATCAGCAGCCGGGACCTCACCGGTAATGACACGACCGCGGCATTTAAGTGTAAGTGACAGGTGGAGTCCCCTGTCACTTACCGATCGGGACCCCCACAGTGTGACTGCGGGGGTCCCGATCGCTGAAACGGACTGCCGGAGGTCTCTCACCTGCCTCCGTGCGGTCTGATCGGCGATCTGCTACACTGAGCCTGCACAGGCAGGCTCAATGAGCAGATCGCCGATAACACTGATCAATGCTATGTCTATGGCATAGCAATGGTCAGTGTAAAAATCAAACTAATGTATGTACAAGTCTCCCAAAGGGACTTCAAATGTGTAAAAAAAAAAAAGTTCAAAACACTATTACACTACCCCAAAACCCCTCCCCCAATAAAAGTCTAAATCACCCTCCTTTCCCATTATATAAATAAAACATATAAAAATAAATAAATAGATAAACATATAATATACCGTAGCGTGCGTAATTGTCCGATCTATTAAAATATAACAAGCATCATTGTGATCGGTAAACGGCGTACACGAAAAGAGGGGGAAAAGTGCGCAGATTACCGATTCTATGTTACATTATATATTTTAAAAAAATCAATAAAAAGTGATCAAAACGTCCGATCTTCACAAATATGGTATTAATAAAACCTAGAGATCATGTCAGAAAAAATGACGCCCCATACAGCCCCGTAGGTGAAAAAATAAAACCGTTATAAGCGTCACAATAGGCCCATTTTATTAATATTTAATTGCCAAAAAAAAGGATTTCATTAAAAAAATACATATATAACATTAGAGAATCTGTGTAACCTGCATATGGTTGTGTTCAGACTGACCTATAGAATAATAGTGTCATGTTGCTGTTACCATATAGTGCATTACGTAGACACAGGAACCCCACAAACGTTACCATATTGCATTCTTTTTTACGATTTCACCTATTTATATCTTCATAAATAATATATTTGGGATTCCGTCATACATGTTATGGTAAAATGAAAGACGCCATTACCAAGTACAACTATTCCTGTAACAAACAAGCACTTACATGGCTTGTAGATAGAAAACTGAAAGTGCTAGAGCTCTTAGAAGGGGAGGAGGGAAAAACGAAAACACTAAGATCAAAATTTGCGCGGTCCACTGGGTCATTTTGGGCCTGGTCCTCAAAGGGTTAAGTATGCAATTTTAATACTTGTTTGCATGTGGAGATAAAACATGTGTTATCTTGTCAAGTGGTGGCTACCAGTATTAAAAGGGGTTATCCAGTGCTACAAAAACATGGCCACTTTGTTCCAGAGAGCTTGTGCACACTGAGTGAATAAGGTGGAATTTATGGGCAGAGTCTGTGCAGCGAATTCCGCTTGAAATTCTGCCTGTCCTATTGCTTCAATGGGAATTCTTGCGCACCCCGCTCTCTGCTCAAAGAATGAACATGTTTTTAAATTTGGTCATATTTCGGGTAACTTTTATAGCTTAACCCCTAGCTGCACCAGGACGTTACTGCATGCCTTGGTGCCGCTAGGTAAGTTCAGAGGGGGGTCGCGCGGCACTATGTGCAGCCCGGGACCACGGCTATTGGCAGGCACGGTCCGATCGCCGTGCCTTCTAATTAAGTATTTAGATGCAGCTGTCTAAGTTGACAGCTGCATCTAAATGCTTGCTGTCCCCATTTACTGGTGGTTTAGTGGGGGGGATCGCCCCCCCCCGCAGCACGAGGGGTGATCCCGGCATCTGCTCCGGGTCGGGGTCTGGGCCATAATGGCGCTGATCACAGCTCGGCATTCTACTGCTTTAGAACTCTAGAATTCTACTGCAATAGAACACTTAGATCTTATGGATCTATGCAGTATATCTATACTGCATAGATCTCAATGAGAGATCAGAGCAGTCATACTAGAAGTACCCCAGGGGGACTTCCATTATGTGTGTGTAAAAAAAAATAAAAATCATATATATATATATATATATATATATATATATATATATTTATATATATATATATAAATAAAAAAATTCCCTCCCCTAATAAAAGTCCGAATCATCCCCCTTTCCCCATTTTATAAATAAAAATAATTAAATAAACGTGTTTGGTATCGCTGCGTGCGTAATTGCCTGAACTATTAAACTATCACATTCTAGATCTCGCACGGTAAACGGCGTAAGCGCAAAAAAAAATCCAAAGTGCAAAATTGCACATTTTTGGTCGCATGAAATCTAGAAAAATTTTTTAAAAAAGCGATCAAAAAGTTGCATATGCGCAATCAAGGTGCCGATAGAAAGTACAGATCATGGCACAAAAAATTACTTCTCAAACAGCCCCATAGACCAAAGGATTAAAGCGCTATAAGCATGGAAATAGAGCAATTTTAAGGAACATATATATTTTTTTAAAGGTTTAAATTTTTTAAAAGCCATCAAATAAAACAAAAGTTATATGTTACATATAATAGTACTAATTTGAAGAAAAAGTATAACAAGTCAGTTTTACCCTAGGGCGAACAGCATAAAAACAATTTCACCACACATATTTTTTTCTGGTTTCACTGCATATTTAAGGCAAAAATTATATCAGCCATTGCAAAGTACAATTAGTGGCGCAAAAAATAAGGGCTCATCTGGGTTAAAAATGCACGCGCTATGGCCTTATATACACAAGGAGGAAAAATGAAAGCGCAAAAATGAAAACTGGCTGTGTCCCCTAAGGGTTAAAATATGGGCCAAACTATTAACCAAAAATGCCAGTTTTAGCACTAAAAAAAGGACTGTGTATGGTAGTAAATTAACAAATGTTTGAACAAACAGCTCTTTACTATGGCATTTAATAGAACCAAATAGTAAGATATGGCGGATGTTGAAGCACGTGAGGGTGAAGCAGCTGCTACGTTAATGAAGTGACCAGCATCCTCACCACTCCAGCATACCTGCATGTTGTGGACCATGAATAAGGAAGTTGCACAGGACGGTGACAGCCATTTTGCAACAATTTTATGGTTCAAACTACAGCCAAAAAATGTATGTGAAGCTTTGTACAGTATTGGCTGAAAAAAAATTAACCAAAAGCAACTCTGTGTATTCATAAAAATGGTTGAAAAATGGCATGATAGCAAACATAGCTTTATAGGTGGCATCTAAATTTGGCTCAATATTTGTTAAATTTTAAATTTTCACTAAAATTGATTACTGCCCTCATTGAGTGTTTCAGTACAGTAGTGCAAAAATTTAAACAGTTTCTGAGCTTCTGACATCCTATTAAATGATGATGCCGGGAGCTCTGAAGTCTCTTCCGCAGCACATCATCCATAATTACCGATCAAGAACTGAGTATGTGTATAAGGGCTAACGCACACGTCCACAGTATTCCAACCGTGCCTGGACGGTGTTCTGTGGACTGGACCTTAGAGTTCCCAGCATTATTATTAATTATGATGTCGGGAGATACGATACTGTTTGAAAGTTCGCGCTAGTGTACTGACATGTCTCATGTTGTCCGCATTGTCTCATGTTGTTTCCATTAGAATAAGCATCAATTACTTCTGTTTACTGAAAACATGATTATTAATCATAGTAAGACTCAATTAGGTGATGTTTTTACTCGGTTTAGAACCAGAGATCAAATAGAAACATAGAAGATTGTTGGCAGAAAAAGACCACTTGGTCCATCTAGTCTGCCATTTTAGTATTTCCCTTCAATTCTTACGATATGTATGTATGTATTCAATAGAATGTTTTTTTAAAACAACAATAATCATGGGGTGGAAAGATTTTGAATAAACAATTGTTTGTTTCTTCCTTCAAACCTCTCCGCTCTAAACATTTATTGTTTGTCGGCAGCACACTCCACGCTGACAAACCATTTTAATGCCAGCATAAAAGATTGGAAATTGATTGGGAATGAACTTTAATAAGAAAAAAATGTATTTGGCTGATCATTGGCTTGTGTAAAAGGTTCTTAAAAAGCATTTTCTGTTCACTTCTCCCAATGTTGATTGTAGCACACTGTATTCAATAAGTGAAAAAATCTGAGCATACATTTTTATGCAAATTATGATTGTATCTTTTGCACTACTGTGTGTTTTAAGTATCTTTTACCAAGTAACCTCAGTGACAAATTAAATAATAAAACATCCATTGGAAAATGTAATTCCAAAGCTTTGTGAGCAATAAGAACAATTGTTATAGCACATATGATGTTAGGATAGGGACAGGAAGGTGAGCCCTGACACTCGCACCCGCCCTTTTGTTCCTACCTACTTGCCTCAGATGCTCTAAGCAGCAACGGACAACTGCATGGCAGTCCCTGATCTCACCAAAGTGCAACACAGAACAAAACCAGACAGACACAACACAATAGGAGAGAAGTCAAAAGTCTAAGTCAATAACAGCTGAACGGGTGCAGTACAAAAAACGCGTACAAGGGGGTAGTCAAATACTCAGAAGCCAGAAGTCAGATAGCCAGAAAAACAATGCAGGATAAACGCTAGGTCAAGATACAATAGTAAACTAGGCACTATCGCAGGCAAGGACTGAGGCAGGGGGGGAGATATTTATGGCACCTGGAGTCCCAGTCCCAGAAGCAATTAGGTCTGAGGGTCCAGGTCTGACCCATGGGCTGACAGCTGACTGGTGTGTCAGCTGTCAGTCAATCAACACATACAGTACAACAAATTCCTTATGCTGATCAGCCGGGGTTTTCAAAGGAAAGCACTGCAGTCTGCAGCACAATACAGAAGCAGGCCGGCTTCTGGGGACGTTGTCAGCACCCCCCAGAAACCAGCCTGAGTGGTTAACAGGGACGCCGTTGGCATCTCCACAAGCCCCGCCGCACACTCCATCAGAGCCAGGAGCTAAGTGCACTGCTCGAGTTCTAACATGTGCCTTACCTTCTCTATATATTCACTTAAGACAATGCTTGTTTAAGGCCCTATTCCATGAAACGATTATAGTCTGTATTCGGCCCGATAATCGTCCCGTGGAATAGAGTGCAACCGATCAGCCGACATCGTTCATGTCGGCTGATCGTTGCAGTCGTTTGTTTTTCAACATGTTGAAAAACAAGCGACTGATACAGCAACAATCTGCTACCGTCGCTCCGTTGAATAGGAGCATCGGCAGCAGACGCTGCTGTATCCTATGGGCTGCCCGGACGGTCAGCAATCACCCAGGCAGCCCCCCCCCGCAGCCCCCTGCGTTGAATAGCGGCGGCAGCAGCGAGCGGGGAATGAGGAGCAAACGAGCGATGAGAGCGCTTGTTTGCTCCTCTAGACGAGCCGTGAAGTAGGGCCATTAGTCCATTCCCATATACATACATGTAGATTTATCTGGGAGGATTCTACCATTAAGTTTGTAATATTCTTCTTTATTTTAATCTAAACTATAATAAATGTCATAAAATTTGAATTAAATAGACATTCAATTTATGTGAAAGAAGAAATCTAAATTCCAGTAGTTTCATTGTTTTTGTGTTTTTCGAGGACTAAAGTGTACCTCATTTACACACTGGGCATGTAGTCTTGCTGTTTACTAAAGTAAACTTGATGCAGATAAATTAACATGTACTTTAAAGCAGTGCTTCTCAATTCCAGTCCTCAGGCCTCACCAACAGGTCATGTTTTGAGGATTTCCTTAGTATTTCACAGGTGATATAATTATACTCAGTGCATCAGGTATTATCACTGGTGTTCTTTGTATGGGATATCCTCAAAACATAACCTGTTGGTGAGGCCCGAGGACTGGATCTGAGAACCACTGCTTTAAAGAACACTATCCCTTTAAAAATTATACAATAATGGAAGAAAAAAAAATGAAAGGTCTATATTTTATTTACATCAGGAGATTTGAACCAAAGGATGAACTGCTGGCAGATTTCCTAAACAGGTAACAGTTACCCCTAGACCACAGCTCCAACACATTTGGGCTCAGAGGGGGAGATTTATCAAATAGTGTAAAATTTAGAGTGGTGCAAACTGCCCACAGCAACCAATCACAGCTCCTCTTTCTCTTCACCAGAGCTTAAAGCTGAGCTGTGATTGGTTGCCGTGGGCAGTTTGCACCAGTCTAAATTTTACACCCTTTGATAAATCTCCCCCAGAGTGTTTCTTTCAGACATAACTTGCCTAAAGAGAACTGACTGACTGACACTGACTGGCCGGGGGCCGGGCAACATTGATTATTCATTAAGAGGAGGGAGGAGGATGGAGTGGTGAGGCCTGAATGGAAATCGGAGCTATAAACTAAAGCTGAAGGGTAAGTATATAGAGGGAGACTATTTTTTTGAATCTATCTTCTCTTTTGACTTCAGCAACAAATTACTACATTTAAAGTTGTAAGTTAACAAAATAGGAAATAAGCCAAAAGGTTAAATACTTTGCTGCTGTACATTTTTGTATTTGCTTCTATTTTCAGCCATGTCAGCAAGCACCTGCATAGTTAAAATAAATGTATTGGATGTGCTGGCCAATTCATTTGTATGTTTTCATAGGACTTGTCAAAAGTTGCTTCGTCTGAGCAAAAACTTTAATTAAGGTTACTATTTTTTTTATATACTAAATGCATTAGAAAACAGACAAAAGAGTATTTAAAACAATATTTTACACAGAATGTGAAACAAAATGTGAAAATATTATTTGCTGGGTCCATCAAAGCAAACATTTACAATAAATGCAAACTGTGTAATCCTACTAAATAAGCACTATAAGAACTGAGAGTTGACGTGACAGGAAAGGTAAGATGATTCACCTTTATGAAGCATCCCATGGATGAGTAACACAAGTCTTTTTCTTCTTTTGTCACTTGAGCTTACCTGCAGGAAATGTTACTGTTTTCTTATTTAAGCTTTTGATTGCTATTGTTGTAAACAATGAGACATTCTTGACAGATTTGAAGTCATTAACACCTATGAGAAATGCTCAATATTCTTACTACCACAATCCTTTGTCTATACTTGTCCGGGAAGCTATCATTGTACTCACTCGATACTTACTTGTGTGACATACACATGTAAATAAAAAAAGTAAAACTGCTACATAATGCTCTAGGCTTGTTCTTGAATTACACGTTTGATGTATAACAGTAAACCATCATAGATTTAACCAAATAAACAGGTAGGGCCTACTTTATGGAGTATTTAACAGATCCGTATTTTTCTAATGATTTAAAAGAATTTATCATTAGAAAATGTAAAGCAAGTGTATGTAATATTAGTATAGCATTGTAATATTTAAACTTAGCACAAAAGCAAGTATAGCAAAAGCAAAAGGCACATCCAGTATTGATTAATATAATACATTTTAAATAAGAACTAAAATATATGTACAGTTAGGGTCCAAAAAAAACATAAAAAACAAAGACCAATAATAAGCTCTATTCATTATCATGAAAAAGCAAAGCACTCATAGGTACTCAAAAACCTGCGGCCTATGAGCTGCCAAGGTGCTATCCTCACTGTGGGCTGGAGGATGATATGACATCATTGCTTCTGCCTGAGGATCCTGTCCCTGTGGCTCAAAGGCTGGAGGCCTGAAGAGTAAAAAGGAAGCTGTATTTATTAAGGGATCTCAAACTAGGTGGGTATGTTTTTATGGTTCTTTTTTGTTTGGTCAGAGGGAGATATTGTTAATCAGGGGTATTGTTACAATATGGCAGGAGGGGGAGGGGGGGGCATTTACAGGGACCACTATTACTATATGGGGCAAAAGGGAACTGAGGGAATTATAGCTATAGGAGGCACAGGGAGCATTAATGCAATCTAAGGGGTACAGGGGACACTTACTATATGGAGGCACTTAGGAAATATTTTTGCTATATAGCGGCACGGGAGGGTAATATTTCTGTATGCAGGAAAAGGGAATATTATTATTATAAGGGTTAGAAGGTATTTATGTTGAATTTAGTTACCGTTGGGGCATTTTTTTCTAAATAGGATCACAGTAAGGTCATTATTGGACTTGATAGAGCACTTAAATGCTTGACTGCTCGTTACTCGAGTCAAGCGTTTTGCAATGCTCGAGTGCTTGACTCGAGTAACAAGCCTCATTGAAAACAATGGGATACTCGAACACATTTAACCAGGTGCCTGGTTAACCTGAAGTGACAGTCTTGCCCCCAGGGGGTTAAGGTAATCCCCTGGGGGCCAGACTGTGCACTAGTGGGGTATTGGTATATGGAGTGCTGTTAGTAAGTGGAAGACTGTGTGTATACTGTTCTACAAATTATTTGGGACAGAGCTGTAATATCTATGGACACTTTATTTCATAGTAAAGTACCATCCAGAGAGAAAATAATGATGAGGAGGCTTATCTATGCCCATCTATCCATCTACGTACGTATATATCTACAGGCACTATAAGCTCCACATATTTACAGCTTATGCATTTCCAAACTAGGAAAAGATTATACTGCAAGATCAGCGCTCGCTTACCAAGCCTAATTGATAATCGATTTATGATTAAGCCGATTTATGACCAAATAAAAAATGAACTTAATCAGACTCCTGCGTCAGACCACAAAATTAATTCAGCCCTTGGCATATCATTGTAGTTGGGGGGTATTTCTAAATGCATAGGGTATGGATAAAGTTGGGGTGCAGCACATATTTGCAAGCAATTTATTCTGTGTGCCGGATAGCTGCGAGAAAACAGGGTATGGAGGGGACAGATCATCTGCCAGGTACTTACTGTAGGTGTGCTTCTATAGGTCGAGCAGCCTCCTCTCACTGTTGCCCCTTATTTAGACACCTTCCTCTAGTAATGGGCCGCCTCATGGCTCATTCATTAAGGTACGGTAATAAAGAAGAAATGCAACAGATAACACTTCCTGGAATTAGCAGCACCTGGTACTTCCCATAGTAGACTCCTTTAGGCGATGTTCACACTGCGTATGATTCCGGCCGCATTTCGTATGTCGCCATACATGTGCAGCTGAAACTACAGGCGTGGGAAAAATAGACATGCGGCCGGATGCGTACGAACCGCAAACATATGCCCGTAGTACAGTTATGCTTCCCTAGCTTGTTTCAAAGCAATCTCAGGCAGGTCATTTACTTGGAAATCTTTGCCCAGCCCCGTAAACCACTCAGATCCTTTTGGATCGAAAAATCAAGTTCAATTTGGCTGAAATAAGTACTCCGTATGGGACCGCATGGAAATCCACGGCCGTGAGCTTCAACATTTCCGTCCTCAAACAATGGTCTTGTTCATTTTTCACGGCGCCGTATGTGATCCGGCCGTAAGCTCATACATAGTGTGCATTTTGCGGGCGTATATCGTATTGTTTCAAGCAAACGCATCAACCTCAAAACTATGTGCGTATATTCGCGTTTCGCACTACGGTGGGAATCATATGCAGTGTGAACATAGCCTTAAGGTGCAATTACACAGACAGATTTATCTGACAGATTTTGGAAGCCAAAGCCAGGAATGGGTTTGAGAAGAGAAGAAATCTCAGTCTTTCCTTTATGACTTGTTCCCTGTGTATAGTCTGTTCCTGGTTTTGGCTTCAAAAATCTGTCAGATGAATCTCTCTGTGTAAACGCACAATTACTCATGACCATTCCCACACAAGTATTCATCACATTCAATGCATACAAGGTCCTAATACTAGCCACAGGGCTGTTCTTGCCATCAGGCATTTGTAGTTTGCCTTGGCCTGTAGTGTTGATGTAGGCTGCACTTCAGTGAGTAGAAAACCTTAATAATAAAATGCTTAGGATGATGGAATTGTAGTTCTATCACAGCCACACAGGATCATGCTGGGAGTTGTTGTTCTACCACAGCCACACAGGAGCATGATGTGAGCTGTAGTTCTACCACAGATGCACAGGATCATGCTGGGAGTTGTATTTCTACCTCTGCCACACAGGAGCATGCTGAGAGTCGTTCTACCACAGCCACACAGGATCATGCTGGGAGTTATAGTTCTACATCAGCCACACAGGTGCATGTTGGGAGTTGTAGTTCTACCACAGCCACACAGGATCACACTGGGAGTTGTAGTTCTACCTCAGCCATACAGGTGCATCCTGACAGTTGTTATTCTACCACAGCCACACAGGAGCATGATGAGAGCTGTAGTTCTACCAAAGCTGCACAGGATCATGCTGGGAGTTGTAGTTCTACCTACTGCCACACAGGAGTATGCTGGGAGCTGTAGTTCTACCACAGCCACACAATAGCATGCTGGGAGTTGTAGTTCTACCACAGCCACACAGGAGCACGCTGAGAGCTGTAGTATAACCACAGCCACACAGGAGCATGCTGGGAGCTGTAATTCTACCTCTGCCAAACAGTAGCATGCTGGGAGTTGTTGTTCTACCATAGCCACACAGGAGCGTGCTGGGAGTTGTAGTTCTATCACAGCCACACAGGAGCATGCTGGGAGCTGTAGTATTACCACAGCCACACAGGAGCATGCTAGGAGCTGTAGTACCACAGCCACACAGGAGCATGCTGGGAGCTGTAATATTATCTCAGCCACACATGAGCACTAACACACACACACATTCCATTAGCACACACATTCCACACACACACAAACACACAGACATACATATACTCACCCACAAAGCAGTATCATTGGAGGATAACACTGTCTCTTAGCGGAGGATCTGTCTCTGTCGGGTGGGGTGTGGGGGTTGTCTCTACACTTCTCCCCTCTCCTGGTTGGCTCCAAACATCATGTGACATTGGTCAGAAGCTTTTCTTCAGCTCTGGAGTCAAGCAGAGGAGAGGAGAAGACACTGCGGGGCTGGAGCTTTCAGCAGCTGCGGGTCAGAGTGGGGAAGGGATGCTGCCACGGGTGAGGTCGGGTGGGGGGGGTTTACTTAAGCATACATTGCGCCCCTGTAATTAAACAGGAGATGGCGCCCTAGGCCATCGCCTACCCTAGTCTACCCTTTGTCCCAGCCCTGGCAAAACTCTGGCCTTTCTGTGACCCGGCCATTCTGTGACATCATGTGACATCACCCTGCTATGTCTGTGAAGATCATCCCGGCCAATACTGTGGTACCGGCCGGATGAGCTTAATTTGTGCTGAATTGGGATGCGGGTGCATACGTGCGTGCCTGCATCCCATTTCACCAAAGCACATTGTGTGATCTGACAGCTCTGTGTGGCCGCTGTTCAATGAATAGCGGCCACACAAAACTGACATGTCAGTTTTCGCTGAGGCCGCAAGGGATCCCGGACTGAGTATGTACTATGTGTATGCACTCCAGCCGGGATCCCATTGACTGCAGTGCAATGTAACACGGCCGCTGTTGCGAATCAGCAACAATGGCCATGATTAATAGAAAATTTGTGTTGTGTGCACTTAGCCTAAATCTGCAACAAAAGCTTCATGTAATGCTTATGGGCTTTCTGCCTGTTTGTAACAGATCTGCATGAAAAAATGTAATGCTTGTGGTATTAAATCAGAGTGCCTAAGGCAGCACAAGTTGTAGACACAGCTCTAACTAGCCAGCATCATGATACTGTACGCTTTGCCACACATACTGTCCTGACACTGACTAGTGTAAGGGCTACAGATACAGCTCACGCTGCCCTAGGCACTAACCTTTAATACCCCCCATTAATGGTTCATTTACAGCAACCAATGACCATTATGATTACCTTGTTTCAGAGCAAGCATAATAATAATCGGTCAATGGTACCAAAGGAACAAAGAAAACCTCACTGCGATCAACTGGAGGGCATTTATGGAGATGCAGGAAAAGCACTTTCCAATTTCTACAGGGCTAGGATAAAAAACTTCCACAACATCAGAACACAAGAAACAGGACATAAGAAACCAACATATTTTAGAATTATATGGCCCGTAGTCATTGTTACCAAGATAGATATATAAAGACTACAACAACCAATGGGTTACCACTTAGAGATCATAAAAACATAATAATCACATTTTGAATTATTCACATATTAAATTCATAAAAACAGTTTTTTTGCTGACTAAAGTTAACAGCAATGTTCACTGAGTAGGTGTTAACATGCAGGCCTAGAGGTATTAAGAGTAGTAATGAGCGAATACTGTTCGATCGAATAGATATTCGATCGAATAGTAAGGTATTCAATTGAATCAAATATTGTCAAATAGTACACCGAATATTCGATAAATATTCGATGAGCGTTCAAATTCCCCTTCCCTGTTTTTTTAGCTAATCAACATGCATCACGAAAAACGAGAATAACAATGATTGGATGGCATAGTCACATGACCCACTAACATATATACACACCCCCTGCTGTTCTGCCCTCAGATGCGAATTGGTAGTGAGGGAGAGAACTTGGAGAGATAGTGATTTAGCTTTTGGTTAGGCAGGAGTTAATTAACCCACAACAGTCCTTTTTTCAGGGCTCATCAAACAGGTCAGTTCAGCAGGCTGCTGAGGGCTAAAGGATTAATATTAGCTTTAATACAAAGACTCTTTGTCAAAGACTAGTGCAACAAAGAAAAAAAGCAGCGCTCCATAGCACAGGTCAAAAGGCAGAGTAGGTGTGAGCAAAACAATAGAGGCTCTCACCTGTGGAGGTTGTGCAAGGGGAGGCACAACACTCTAAAACAGCTTGCATAAGAACCGCAGCCTCTCCCCACGTAGATCCCACCAGGATCGTATGCGATACAAACAGAACACCTCCTCTCCGTGTAGGGGAGTTTTTGGGGCGCAGGTCCAAGGAATATACAGTGATAGGAAAAATATTTTATTTTAAAATTCCATAAAAAAGCTAAAAAGCGATACAACGCGTTTCCAAACCGGACTGGTTTCTTTTTTAAGTGTCAATGCCTAAACAGGAAAGGAAGCTGACTTATATCCATACCCCTAATCATGACGTCACAATAGAAAAACAAGATCAGTGAATTACATAACAACCAGTGATTATGTGTATATATATATATATATATATATATATATATATATAAAATTAGATGGAAACATATAATATATTGCATACAGAAGAATATAATTTATATAAACAACATAATAAACCAGATCAACTGTAAACCCATCAATGGATGTTTTCAATGGTTTCATTTAACCCATAAAGTGATAAAGTGCATAACTTAAAAATCCAAAAGGTTAATAAGATGTCTATATCTATTAGAACGTTTCTCAGAGATCTGTTCCAAAATGGTAAGTTTTAAGCTACTTGGGTCACATTTATGTTTTAGAAAAAAATGTTTCGATACACTATGCAATAAATATCCTTTAAGGATATTTGATCTGTGTTTATTCATACGCGAACGCACCGCCTGAACGGTGCGTCCTACATATTGTAAATTGCAAGTGCATTCTAAAAGATATATAACAAAATGAGATGAACAATCAAAAAAATTCCTAATTGGAAAAATTTCTACAGTGACCTGTGATTTAAAAGAAGTATCCAGGAATCCAATTACAACATAGACATCGCACATTAAGGCATCTATAGGTACCCACTGTATTGTTAGTGTTCACGTACTCACCCTCAAGGAGCACAGTGTTTGTAGTTCGAAGTCTTCTGCAACCGGGGGGACCACCACATAGACTTTATCTGCTAATCTGCATACAATTGAAATAAAAGTTATATCTCTTGATTCAGAGTGAGGAACCCTACTTTACATTGTATTTACTTTATTGAGCAAAAAGTTGTTGTCTGGTCTGGTCTTAAAGTGGGACTATCATTTAAATGTTTTCTTTTAAAAAATTAGTAAGTATCAATAGTACAAGGGATATTAAGAAACTCTGTAATAGGTTTAATTAAGCAAAAGAGTTTCCATCTATACTGAAAAAGCTGTTTTACAACCTTCCCCTCACTTCAGAAGAAGTATGATTTGTGTCCATTATGGTGGTATAGAGGTGGGAGGGGCCGAGGGGCATCAGTGAGCTTTGAGAGTAGAAACGGCGGCCCTGCAAAAGACTATATCCTGCAATCTTCTCTCACCAAGTTCCCTGATAAGCGCTGACCTTTTTGACCTCTGAATTTAGTGTTTATGTGCCCAAGCAGTCTTCAAATGGCAGGGCTGTTTCTCTCCACTTCCTGCTCACTCATCTTCTCGGCCCCTTTTGGCATGTGATTAGCGGTGGCTGCTGAACTTGGATAAAGCCCTAAGGCTATGTGGAAATCATGGATATAATCATTGGTTGTATCCATGTTTTCCAGACAACCTTAGAGCTTTATCCAAGTTCAGCAGCCCCAGCTAATCAAATACCGAACGTTCGGGTTCGGATCGACTCGAACCCGAACCCGGTTCGCTCATCTCTAGTTATAATGAACTCAGCAAACCTGTTTTCACTTTGCTCCTCTGTAATGAAGACAACTTTGCCTGATAATGAACATAGAGGGTTTCTTAAAATTACTTGTACTATTGTGTATTCGTTTCTGCAAAAAATATTTAAATGACCGGAACTTTAAGGGTTTTTATTGTTTTATATCACTGACAGAAACATTTTTGTATCCCTGGATTGTGGTGGCCAAGGGGAGCAAGCCCAAGGTATCCTCCCTATAATCCAGCCTTAAGTAATACTAACCAGTAGCAGCTGGTAGAACTGCTACTTCCTTTCCACTGAGCTCCAAACCTGTAGGGCAGAATAAAGGTGTAGGCTAGACATGCCATTGGGTCACGTACTATGCTGTTCAGGTGCCTAGGGGATGGCAGGGGGAAATTTAGGCTGTGGCCTCAGACTTAGGCAGGGGATCCCCCAGGAGGGCACATGGAAAAGGCAAGGTGGTGTCAAGATGCAGTGCAATACAGCATTACAGCAGTACACAGTGCACAAAAACATAAAATACAAAATGAAGAAGGTAGGTTCCTTTAAGGATCACACAGGAACTTCATTTAATCAGCTTCAAGGCAGAGCGCAGGTGTTAATTCACATGACGTGACCAACCTCAATAAAACGCAATGGTAGTAACAGCATTACACAGGCCACCTCAGGCTAACTCCAGAAAGGGATATTTATTAATCTTCTAATCCTTAAAGGAACCTACCTAGACATAGATCTTTCTGTTTTTGTATTAGTTAAGTGACTTTTGAGGGTTTAAGTGGTATAAACCCATGCATATCTGTATTGACTAAATTATAGGAAAACACTAGGGCTGTCTTTAAGATACTGAACTTGTAAAACACTGATGTTGTTATTAGGTATGTTAAATTGAATTCATTTTTGAATTAGTGACCATGATATTGTCAACTATGTAGCCACACAGGTTTATCTAAAGGCACAGAAAGAATCAGGTATCCTTTGTTACAAACATATAAAACTCTTTTGGCATGACATGATGACAAGTCACTGCAATGATAAAGTGTGATCTGCTTTTTTAACCTGTTATTGAAATGTAAGACTCCAGATTCATTCTCTTTTTATTTACATTGTAGTAAGTAAAATTCCTGTGACGCATTAATCTTCTGACCCCCCTGAGGCTTACTGAATGTCAATTACACTATACTGTTGCCCAGAGGTGAGATTTGTGAACTGAAGCTGATGACAGGCTTCTTGAGCTAAACATTGACATCTTACATGGGGATCATGAACAATCAATCTTCTTCAGGTTCTGAGGGCAAAGCTGCTTCAGAAGGCCATCTGCAAGCTGAATGTGAGTGGATTTGAGACTCAAGCTAACTTGTCTCTAGATAAAGCCTTTGTAATCATCCCTGACCCTACTATCTTTGCAATATGCCCTTACAAACCTAACTTATTAAACTGTAATACAAGATATTTTAAGAAAGATGGCTGTTTCTGTAACAGTGTCACTTTTGTTTTCTATTGCAGTTGACATTACGAACCAAAAAATATTCCTTCTCTAAAACATGAAACCAAGGTCTGGAATCATTGACTGATATAACAAATGAGCAGCAATCAAATAAAGCTGCTTATTACTACTCAAATTAGCATTTTTTATACAATATATACAATGTTTGATATTTTGTACCTCTATTAAAATTTAACACATAAATACTGTATGTTTATTAATGGTAACTAATAATAATAATGCTTTTATTTGTATAGCGCACACAGATTCCGCATCACTTTACATAGTTTTGCCAATAATTGCTCCCTGTCCCCATTAGGGCTCTCAATTTAAATTCACCTCTGTATGTTTTGAGTGTTGACAGAGTTGATCATATAGAACATAAGATGGAAGAATTTGCGACCTCTCATAACACTGTAATTGACTAACATTAACAACTAGAAGAACAGGTTACATTATTAAAAGCAAAGGTTGCAGATTTAAAGGGCCGCAGAAATAACATTAAACTGCGGGGGGTCCCAGAGACAGTGCACCCTCAGGATATCCCACAATACGTCAAAGACATTTTGAAAGTAACTCTCCCATCCAGCACTGAAGCTGAATTAGAAGTGGACAGAGCACACAGAGTCCCTAGACCACAACACTTGGATACTACTTTGCCCAGAGATTTCCTGGCCAGAAACCACTTCTTTCAAGTGAAAGAAAGACTGATGGACTATACTAGGAGAAATGGAGGCTTCCCTGCCCCCTACCGCAACATCTCTGTCTACGCTGACCTCTCAGCGGCTACTTTGCAAGCCAGTTGAGACCTACTACCTGTTACTATGACATTGCTACACAATAATGTCCTATACCGTTGGGGATTCCCGACTAAGCTCCTGATTACACACTACAACAAAATACATGTGGCAAAAACAGTGGAAGATGGGAAACGTCTGCTTCAAAGCTGGAATATCTCACTTCTTCAGCCTCGGCCCCCAGGAGGCCCCCGTGCCCGCTTACAGAAAGAATGGTCACCTACTAAGTAAAAACAAGGCTTTATATTGCTTTCCCCTTTGGTGCTAATGGTTGCTGCACAGTAATTCCTTTGTTAGGTTACAGGTTGGAATATTTTCCCCAACTACTCTGAGGCTAATGTTTTGTTAGCCATTTTAAGGTATTATATACCCATTGTTCTATTTATATATAGTTATGTTTTTCTACCACCACACATTACTTATGTTTTATCTCCTTCTGGGGAGACACCAGGCCTTTCTTGCACATTTAATAGAGGCACGTGTCCTCGAGCTGGGAGACACCACGTGCCCTGCTCTATATTCATACTTTGCTATACATTAGTGCATATAGTCCTGATATATGATGGTTCTTAAAATTGCATGTTTAAATGTTAATGGTTTAAACAGCCCACACAAGAGGGCACATGTCTGGAGGGAAGCTAAACTGTTGCATTGTAATGTTATGTGCCTCCAAGAGACACACTTATTAGAACGTGATGTCTTCAGACTTAAACATCATAATTTTTCACAGATTTTCCAAGCTCATCACTGTACTAAGACCAAAGGTGTAGCAATAGCTGTGAAAAATTCGGTTGCATTTTCACTGATTTCTTGTACTACAGACCCAGGTGGCAGTTACGTAATTTTGAGGTGCCTAATCAATTCCATAGAATACACTATGGTAGCATTGTATGCCCCAAACAGCCATCAATTATCATTCATACAGAGAACAATTAAGCGTGCTAAAAAACTGGGTGGCAGTCAACTGATCATCTGTAGGGATTTTAACATTACATCGGACCCCAAAGTAGACACCTCTGGTTCATCCAGATTACCTCCACACTCTCTTTCCGACTATTTATGGAAAGAAGAATTATATGACACATGGAGACTCCACTATGCATCTGAAAGGGATTACACCTTTCACTCAATGGTGCATAATTCATACTCTAGACTAGACATGTTTCTCATAAGTTCGCTGTCCCTTCCCCTGGCTGAGCACTATAGTGGAAAATATCACGTGGTGGGACCATGCGACTATTACTCTAAAACTGAGGGAGAGATATAATCAACCTACTAACTACTTATGGCGATGCAATGCACTTCTTATGTCACACTCTCAATATGGACCTCTTTTACGTAATGATCTAATTGAATTCTTTGAACATAACTGTCACAAACTCGCCGGACGTAGGTGGGGAACAGAACAAGACAGTGAGCCCTAACCACTAAAACCCACCTTCTGACCCTACCTACTTGCCTCAACGGCCCTAAATGGCCGTGGACAACCACGGTGTCGGTCCCTGTCCTACACCAGGTGATACACAAAACAAGACAGACGAAACAAACACAATAATGCAAAGTCTACGGTCCGGGTCAGCAACGGCGGTCAGCGAGGTACAAAAATGTAAGGCAGAAGAAGAGTCAGAGACAGACAAGGAGGTCAGGGCAGGCAGCAGACAAAGCAGGTTGGAAGATCAAGCAATAGGTCAGGCAACAGAAGTAACAGAACCAGGAGAGCTGAAGCGCTTAGCTGAGTAACACTCAATAGCCAGCAGGGAAATGAAGAGCCTGCTGCTTTTTTTATCTGGAATCAGGGACTAGGTCCAGCACTTGATTGGATCAGCCCTGAACCCAGCACCCAGCTCAGCTGGACAGGTCTATAAGGAGTAACCCCTGCACTGCCAGAGTGTAACAGGCAATGCGGGTGTGGCTGGGAAACTAAGACAGCATTCAGACAGGACTGCAAACAAAAAACAACCAGAGGCTCAGCGCTTCCTCGGTCGCCCAGTACGGACCGAGGAGCGCAAAGTCACATTCCTGACAGTACCCCTCCTCTTATGAGGGGCCTCAGGACCCTTATTTAAAGGACCCGGTTTAGAGGGGTTATGGTCATGAAACTTCCGGATGAGACGTGGGGCATGTATATCCTTACTGGCAACCCACGTATTTTCTTCAGGACCATATCCCTTCCACTGGACAAGATATTGGATGGAATTTTGAATTTGACGAGAGTCCAATATCCTGTCCACTTCAAACTCCAGCTCCCCCTGGATGACCAGAGGAGCAGGGAGGACTGAAGGAAGCACAGGATTAACATATTTTTTGAGAAGAGACTTATGAAATACATTGTGAATTCTCATAGACCCAGGTAATCGTAATCTGAATGAAACAGGATTAATGATCTCTGTGATAACGTACGGACCAATGTACTTGGGTGCTAGTTTACCAGAGGGAACCTTCAATTTCAAGTTTTTAGTTGAGAGCCATACCTTTTCTCCTATACCGTAATCTGGGCCAGATATGCGTCTTTTGTTCGCCTGTTTCTTAGCTGTCTCTTGGGCTTTGACCAAGTTCTGAAGAGCTTGGGCCCAAACTGTGCACAGTTTAGAATAAATACCTTCGGCCGAAGGGTTTACGGACTCTGACGCATGTACAGAAGAATATCTGGGATTAAAGCCATAATTACAATAAAATGGCGACATCTTGAGTGACTGATTTTCACGATTATTTAGAGCAAATTCCGCTAAGGATAGAAACTCTCTCCATTTATCTTGGCTCCCTGCAACAAAACACCTCAAAAATTGTTCCAGAGATTGGTTCACCCTTTCTGTCTGGCCATTAGATTGTGGGTGAAAAGCCGACGAAAAGGATAATGAGATGCCCAGCCGACCACAAAATTCTCTCCAAAATCTGGAGACAAATTGTACCCCCCTGTCAGAAACTACATTTTCTGGAACACCATGCAAACGTAAGATATGGTTTATGAACAATGTAGCCAAGGTACGAGCATTAGGGAGCTTACGCAGGGGAATAAGGTGACACATCTTAGAAAATCTGTCAACAACCACCCAAATGACTGTTTTTCCCTTAGAGGGTGGCAAATCGGTAATAAAATCCATAGAAATATGAGTCCAAGGTCTGGTAGGCACCGGAAGGGGATGGAGGAGACCTTCAGGTAGTCTACGCAGAACCTTGGATCTGGCGCAAGTTTCACAGGCGTCGACAAATGATTTGACATCTCTTGCCCATGAAGGCCACCAATAATGCCGTGAGAGTAAGTACTTAGTACCTGCAATTCCCGGGTGACCAGCCAACACAGAATTATGAATCTCCTCCAAAACCTTAAGGCGAAGGTTTGGAGGAACAAACAGTTTAGACTCAGGAGTGTTCCGGGGAGCCAGAGACTGAGATTCCGCAATCCGAGCTGCCAGATCGGGTTGCAAAGTGGCCACCACCACCCCGGGTGACAGGATGGTCTCTGGTTGCTCCCTGGGAACCGTGTCGATGTCAAAGCTGCGCGATAAGGCGTCAGCTTTAACATTTTTAGACCCAGGTCGAAAAGAAATTTCAAAATTAAATCGTGTAAAGAACAAAGCCCATCTGGCCTGACGAGGAGTGAGACGTTTGGCTTTATCCAAATATATCAGATTCTTATGATCTGTTAACACCTTAATTCTATGTTTAGCCCCTTCCAGAAAATGTCTCCATTCATCAAAGGCTAATTTAATGGCCAGAAGTTCTCTGTTACCTATGTCATAGTTGCTTTCGGCTTTGGAGAACTTCCTAGAAAAGTAGGCTATGGGTCTGAGGTTGGTGAGGGTCTCTGAACCTTGTGAGAGAACTGCTCCTACCCCAACCTCAGATGCGTCAACTTCAATGACAAAGGGTTGTTCAAAGTCAGGCTGAGTTAACACAGGAGCTTCAGCAAAACACCTCTTAAGCTTGTCAAATGCCAGGATAGCCTCAGGACTCCAATTAACCAGGTCTGCCCCCTTTTTGGTTAGATCAGTTAATGGTTTAGCAATAACAGAAAAACCTTTGATGAACTTTCTATAGTAATTGGCGAATCCCAGAAACCTTTGTAGGGCCTTAAGGCTACTGGGTCGCTCCCAATTTTCAATGGCTGTCACTTTAAGGGGGTCCATACAAAATGAGTTGGAGGTGATCTTATACCCTAAGAATGAGACCTCCTGTATCCCAAACTGGCATTTTGACAGCTTGGCGCAGAGGTGATTTTGCCTTAGCAATTCTAACACAGTACGAACATGCTGAACATGAGAGCACCAATCAGGAGAAAATATCAAAATATCATCTAGATATACCACCAAAAAACGACCCAGATGTTCACGGAACACGTCATTAACAAAATGTTGGAAGACTGCCGGAGCATTACATAATCCAAAGGGCATAACGAGGTATTCGAAATGTCCCTCAGGAGTATTAAAGGCAGTCTTCCACTCGTCTCCCTCCTTTACTCTTATAGGTTGTATGCTCCCCGCAAATCAATCTTAGAGAACCATTTGGCTCCCACAATTTGGTTAAACAAGTCTGGAATGAGAGGCAGAGGGTGTTGATTTTTCACAGTGATCTTATTCAATTCTCGATAATCAATACAGGGGCGTAGACCACCATCTTTTTTACCCACAAAAAAGAATCCCGCCCCCATGGGAGAAGAGGAGGGACGGATGTGACCTTTACGCAAGCTATCCTTGATATAATCTCGCATAGCCTCTCTTTCTGGACAGGACAAATTAAATATTCTACCCTTAGGGTACTTAGACCCTGGTATCAAGTCAATAGTGCAATCATAGGGACGATGGGGAGGTAATCCATCCACCGATCTCTCATCAAACACATCAGCATAATCAAGCAGAAACTCCGGAATCTCCCCATCATCAGAAGAACATTCAGCAAGCGACAAAGAAATACAATGAGGAGCACACTCTGGTCCCCATCGAACCAGTTCCCTGTTGGGCCAGTCAAACACGGGGTTATGCTGGTCCAACCAGGGTAACCCCAGAATGATATCAGCAGACAAATTTTCCATAAGCAAAAAGTCAAGCTTTTCAAAATGAACTGATCCCACCTTTACCTCAAGATGGGGGGTAATGTAGCGTATATTACCCTGAGCAAAAGGGGCAGAGTCCGCTCCAGTCACATTCAACGGACATTTAAGCTGAAGTGGACATGCCCCCAGACCAGACCAGAAAACAGTATTAATAAAGTTAGCAGAAGCCCCAGAGTCAACCTGGGCATATCCCGAGATAAATTTATCTCCCAAAGTCAAAGAAATAGGCAACAACAACTTCTTTTTCTTGTCGAAGGTTACCTGTGCACCTGAATGACCCCCTCGATAATCATGCAGGCGCTGAAGTTTTCCGGCGGTGAACCAGGTCTAGCGGTACATTGTCGTACTTGATGCCCAGCTTTGCCACAGTAGAGACACAGATGGTTCTGGAGGCGATATGCACGTCTGGCCTTGGCGTCAGTTGACCCGATCTGCATAGGTTCGTCTTGCGGAGGGGACACAGGAGAGGAAGAAGAAGGTTTAGGAGGTAAGGTCAAAGGACATGAACCAGAAGGGAATTTAGACGTTTCTCTCTCTTTGCGTCTGTCCCGCATACGCCTATCTACCCGTATGGCTAAGGTCATAGTTTCCTCCAGAGTCTCAGGATTAGGATAGGCTACTAACAAGTCCTTCAGTTGGTCAGACAAGCCCGCACAAAACTGGAAACGCAGAGCTGGGTCATTCCAAGTAGAGGGTACACACCACTGCCTAAAGTCAGCAAAGTATTCTTCCACTGGTCTCTTACCCTGTCTGAGTGTCGTCAATTGGCGCTCTGCCTCTGCTGCTCGGTCTGGGTCATCATACAGAAGGCCCAAGGCTGAAAAAAATCTGTCAACGGTCATTAAATCAGGGGAGTCAGAAGGTAGTGAGAATGCCCATTCTTGGGGTGGGCCCTGCAGGAGGGACATAATAATGCCCACCCTCTGGGTCTCATCTCCGGAGGAGCGGGGACGTAGCCGAAAAAATAATCTGCACCCCTCCCGAAAGGTCCGGAAATTTTTCCTGTCCCCCTTAAATTTCTCAGGGAGCTGCACTGGGGGTTCAGGAGCCTGCGGGGGGGTCAGACACATCTGCCTGGGCAAGGACTCTTGTTCCTGCACACGCTCAGCAAGGGTCTGAACCAACGTATTCAGACCCTGCATCTGGGTCACCAGGGTGTTCATAGGGTCCATGATGCAGGTGACCCAAAAATCTTCTTTCTGGCTGGCTATTCTGTCACAAACTCGCCGGACGTAGGTGGGGAACAGAACAAGACAGTGAGCCCTAACCACTAGAACCCACCTTCTGACCCTATCTACTTGCCTCAACGGCCCTAAATGGCCGTGGACAACCACGGTGTCGGTCCCTGTCCTACACCAGGTGATACACAAAACAAGACAGACGAAACAAACACAATAATGCAAAGTCTACGGTCCGGGTCAGCAACGGCGGTCAGCGAGGTACAAAAACGTAAGGCAGAAGAAGAGTCAGAGACAGACAAGGAGGTCAGGGCAGGCAGCAGACAAAGCAGGTTGGAAGATCAAGCAATAGGTCAGGCAACAGAAGTAACAGAACCAGGAGAGCTGAAGCGCTTAGCTGAGTAACACTCAATAGCCAGCAGGGAAATGAAGAGCCTGCTGCTTTTTTTATCTGGAATCAGGGACTGGGTCCAGCACTTGATTGGATCAGCCCTGAACCCAGCACCCAGCTCAGCTGGACAGGTCTATAAGGAGTAACCCCTGCACTGCCAGAGTGTAACAGGCAATGCGGGTGTGGCTGGGAAACTAAGACAGCATTCAGACAGGACTGCAAACAAAAAACAACCAGAGGCTCAGCGCTTCCTCGGTCGCCCAGTACGGACCGAGGAGCGCAAAGTCACATTCCTGACAATAACACTACCTCTGTTTCAGACCCAACAGTATTGTGGAACGCCCACAAAGCATATATGAGGGGATCTTTTGTGAAACTGGGATCTACCATGAAAAAAAGAAGGGAAAAAAGGGTAAGCGACTTAATAACTGAAATCAAATCTCTGGAGTCTAGCAACAAAGCCCAGCCAACTCTGGACTTGTCTGCTAAACTACAGAAACTTAGATTAGAACTGAGAAGTCACCTTTTAGTTTCCTATGAAAAGAATCTAAGACATGTTAAAGCCCGATATTACTCACAAAGCAGGCAAACTTTTAGCCTCACGTTTGAAATCTAAACATACTAAAGCCCGTATTCCATACCTACTCCACCCACATACCTGTGCCAAACTACTAGCTCCCAAAGAAGTAGCAGACGGATTCAAAGATTATTACTAGAGATGAGCGAATCAGACGGCTGGCATTGGCTGTATCCCAGTTTTCCAGGCGTTCCTTACGATGTATCCACCCGCTGCACGGAGGGAGCAGACAGAGGGAGTCAGACGCCGAGATTTCTGATTCATACGGACCAGAAATCCGGATGATTCGCTCATCTCTAATTATTAAGCCCGTCTCTACAACTTAGCTGACTCAGAGAAACAACCCTCCCCTTCTGAAGAAGACATTAATAATTTCCTCTCCAACCTAAACTATCTCCCGACCTCCTAGCATTACTAAACAAAGATGTAACTACTGAAGAAATTTCAGACATAATTAAGTCCCTCCCCTTAGACAAAGCCCCCGGCCCTGACGGCTTCATCAATATATACTACAAACAATACTCATCTATCTTAGTGCCACACTTAACAAAAATGTGTCAAGCTGCAATTACAAGCAGCACGTTCCCCAGGGAAAATCTTCAAGCCCTAATTGTCACATTACCAAAGCCTGGAAAATCTACTGACCGCCTTCCACATTTTCGTCCCATTTCCCTGCTAAATGTGGACGTCAAGATTTATGCCCACTTAATAGCTTTAAGATTGGCCACAGTTTTACCATTATTGGTGACAACCGATCAGGCCGGATTTGTTACTGGCCGTCAGGCTTTCCATAATATTAGACGCATGCAGAGCGTCTTACATCACATCAAAACTAATACTATCCCCGCCTTGAGTCTTGCGTTGGACGCCGAGAAGGCGTTTGACTGCCTCCGGTGGTCGTACGCTTTCTCGGTGTTGTGACATATGGGATTTTATGGTCCTATCCTCTCTGCTATGAAGGCTTTATACTCCACACCGTCAGCGAAAGTTTTTTTTAACGGCACCCTGTCTGAAGATCTAACAATCACTAACAGAACCAGGCAGGGATGTCCACTATCCCCCTCATATTCGTAATTCCAACGAAACCCTTAGCTCAGGTGATCCAACTAAACCCCACAATACCAGGTGTTACAATAAGAGGTAGATCCCATGTCATCTCCTTGTACGCAGATGATGTAATCCTTTCCCTTACTAACCCTCTCCAATCTCTGCCAGCATTTATGCGTTTAATAGATGAATTCGGCTCCCGTTCATATTATCACCTCAACTCCTCAAAGACTAGACGGCTTATCCTATTTAGGTATTACTTTGCCTGCCCCCTACCAGGGCACATATAAATATAACTATGTTCCTTTCTTAGCAAACATAACTGAAGAAGCCGACACGTTAACTACCTCTGACATATCCTGGATGGGTAGAGTAGCTTCTCTCAAGATGCTTCTCCTTCCAAAATTTTTATACTTATTTAGAACCCTACCCATAACCCTTCCCGGATCTTTTTTCAACAAAGCCCAAAAAATGGTATCTAAATTCATTTGGAGTGGAGCAAAACCCAGCATAGCAGCTACCATATTACAGAAACATAGGCATGCAGGTGGCATAGGTTTTCCCAATATTAAAGGCTATTACTTAGCATCTATGATATCACAACTCAAACACTGGTGGCGCCCTCAAGGAGACATACCATGGGAACACATTGAGGAAACATCGGTGGCACCTTGTTTAGTACAAAATTTATTGTTAAAACCTTTCTGGAGAGGTAAACATCCTGCCTGCTTAAATCCACTGGTAGCCACATCCTATAAAGCCTGGTTGGAATATCATAGAAAAAAACAGGAAACAAGGATAAAATTCCCATAACTGTCATTCCACTTTCCATTTCCAACTCAAATCTCTAATTTGGACATCTCTCTGGATTAATAAAGGTATCACTGGGATAGCTCAGCTATGGGAGGGCGGCGTACTACACTCCTTTGAGACACTACAACAAAAATTCTCTCTGCCTAAAAGCGAATTCTATAAATACCTAAAAATAAGGCACTGATTGCAGAATTCACAACATACTGTACATTCATTCCAATGGAAAAAAAACTATCTTCCATTACTTTTCTATCAACCAAAAGGGACTCCGGCACATTTATGACATATTCTGTAACTATAACATTTTCACCACATCCCACCCTTATGAATCTTGGGAATCAGACCTGGGCATCACTATCCCTTCTGGCTCCTGGGGAAAAGCTCTCACTGCAATCCACCGTAATTTACATTGTGTAGCTCATATAAAGGCAGCAATAAAGACGAGTGTCAGATGGTACTACACACCAGATCATTTAGCTAAAATGTTTTCAGAAACCTCCGACCGATGCTGGCGGGCATGCGGAAACAAGGGCACTCTATTACATATCCTCTGGACATGCTCAAAGATCCAAACATATTGATCCCAATATATCGAGCATTAGTCACAACTTTAATCCCTTATCATCTCCGCTGGTCTCCACAACTGGTTTTCTTATTTATAGGCATAGAAGAGATCCCCCCTACATATAGGCCTTTATTATGCCAACTTTTCATTATAGGAAAATTTGCTCTTACTAAATACTGGAAATCCGCCACAACCCCAGTCTTGAATGAGCTAATTAACATGATTAATACTACGTATATATATGAAGATATCATAGATATCATAATGTCGCACAAAAAGACAGCGGCTAAATGGAACTTATGGATATCCTCCCCCCTCTCCCCGCTCGCACCCTAATAAACTTACACTTTTCCCCCCACACACACACCTGATTCTCTTATCCAATAATTTATCTGTTAAACTATGTACATATACCAATTACATAACCTTCTAAATTCACCATTAACATATTATTTGTTTTTGAGAAAGTATTACCTGGCCTCCCCTCTTTCATGATTATGATCCTAGGTGGATTGTTTAATGGTAAAAATGTTTGTTTAAAAACTATTTGTTCTCCATGTACTGACATTTGTATCAATGCTTTGACTTTCTATATGTATTCATTACTTACCAATATGCACCAAATGTCACCAGTTCATATCGCATGACAAATTTATCTTCTGTAAAATTTGAAAACATTCAATAAAAACTTTGAACCAGAAATGTCAAAGGCCTTGAGCCTCCTGACAAAAGCATGGTGATGTTACACCATCTAGGTAAACTGCACACTAATACCACTCTCCTTCAGGAGACCCATTTAGAGGAGTTAATTCCACCTTAAAAAAAACTCTGTGATGGTAGTATTTAAGGATCTCTCTATAGGGCATGAAAGGCTGGAGTCTTGGTCCTGGTCATAAATGGTTATCTCACAAAGTGCTCATTGAGACTCTGAGGGCCGCTTAACAGATATTGTTTTAAATACACCTTGTAAGATTTTGAATGTCTGTAATATATATGGCCAAAAAGTTCAGATGGGAATACTTACTTTTTACCTGATCCCGAATCCTTATTAGAAGTGATTTTATTTCAGTGATGGAGGTTAGAAAACAGGTGATCCCTGACCATAGACACCCTAGTAAGCAACATGTGGTTTTATTTCCACTTATGTTGTCAGTTACAGAACTTGGAGGAAATAAACTTTCTAATCACGCTTTCAACAAGCTTGGTCTAGGATGTATTATATTCTGGTGCACATTACCTTATTGCCTTAGATTTTAAGAAATCTATGAAAAATATGGTTCCTTAGGATCATGTTCTGAGTGAGGGTCAGATTATGTCCGGAAATTGCAATTATGAATATAGGGCACATACTTTTGCTATTAAAAGGATTTAAAGGATATGTATGTTCTTTGATGCAGGTAAAAGGGTTCTGACGGTGTAATGGCCGTGGCAGCATATTGTGCTCCGGACCCGCTGCCTGTAGTTTGTGGTAGACGTCGGAGCCCAGGTGCAGGGCTTATGTGTCCCTGCTGCAGTCTCCTGCTCCCTTAGCATGCATGCGAGGCCCCATCTCATTTGGTGTGAGCGTGCTGGGTGCTCTGAGCTTAAAGGGCCAGTGTGCCCTTAATTGGATGCAGCCAATCCCTATAAATACCCTACATGTACCAGGCACCAAATCTTTACCAATATTAATAGCTTTCATTCTGGGAAAAGCCCCAGCCCAGACAGGCTGTCGCCCCAGACCAGACAGGCTGTATATAAGAGGTTCTAAGATACCTTACTATCTCACCTCACTTCTACTTCTACAAGGTTCTCCCTGGCCTAGGCAGACACAAAAAGCACATCACTTTATTCTGCAAAGAGGTTAAAGACCTAAAGTTAAAAATCTGGGCAAAACCTATAGCCACCCACCTCAAACATTTTGTTCCCCAGTTGGTCAAAGAGGATCAAGCTGGGTTTGTGTTAGGCAGAGAAAGACACAATAACACCACTAGGCTCTTTCAGGTAATTCATCCCACACATACTGGGAATCAGTCATCAGTCCTTCTCAGCATAGCTGCAGAGAAGGCCTTTGAAAGAGTCAACCGGATGTTTATGAAGATACACTTGAAAAGTTTGGCCTGCCTACAGCATTCATTCGAGCGGTCTTCTCCCTATATGAACAGCCACAAGCCAGATTAAAAATAAATGACTCTCTGTCCCCAGTTTTCACAATCTCCAATGGAACCAGACAAGTTTGCCCCCTATATCCCACCCTTTTTATTTTAGTTTTCAAAACCCTTATGCAAAACATTAGAGAGAACCTGAACATCTCCTGAATTATCTATACCATAAAAATGAAAGTCTGTCTGTTTGTCTGTCCCGTATAGACTTCCAAATGGCTGAACCATTTGACCCCAAATTTGGCCCACAGATACATTGGGTGCCCGGGAAGGTTAGAGTGAAGGTCCCGTCCCCGCCAGATGTACAGAAGGGAGGGGGAAGTGCGCCTCATAGAAATGAAATCTCCACACTGCACACACAGGTGACATAATTACCTGCATCTCTGCCCAGCAGTAAACGGCAGTTAGGGGCCTTAGCAACCAATAGGATTACTACTTTCATTTTCACAGGGAACTGTGGTTGCTAGGGCCAGGTGCCTCACAAAAGATCCACAGAAATAACTAGTAGACCCCCTACTCCATCTATACAGTACAGGTATACAGGGCAGTATTACCAGCTGCTGCTGCCCTAAGCACTAAACCTGAGGACGCCCCATCTTCACTCACTAATTAGCATCAGGATAGGTAGATTGGTAGATAATAGCTCCAGACGTCACATTTAACACCGCCACACCAGACCTGACCAATACTGCCATATTGTGACTGGATAACACTGTCATACCAGACCTGACTAATACCGCCATACTGTGACTGAACAACACTATCATACCAGACCTGACCAATACCTCCATACTGTGACTGGATAACACTGTCATACCAGACCTGACCGATACCGCCATATTGTGACTGGATAACACCGCCACACCAGACCTGACCAATGCCGCCACATTGTGACTGGATAACACTGCCATACCAGACGTGACCATTACCGCCATATTGTGACTGGATAACACTGTCATACCAGACCTGACCAATACAGCCATACTGTGAATGGATAACACTGTCATACCAGACCTGACCAATACCGCCATACTGTGACTGGATAACACTGTCACACCAGACCTGACCAATACCGCCATACTGTGACTGGATAACACCGCTATACCGGACCTGACCAATACCGCCACACTGTGACTAGATAACACCGCCAGACGTGGCCAATACAGCCATACTGTGACTGGATAACACCGCCATACCAGACATCACCAATACCGACACACTGTGACTGGATAACACCGCCATACCAGACCTGACCAATACCGCCCTACTGTGACTGGATAACACCACTATACCAGATCTGACCAATACCGCCATACTGTGAATGGATAACACCGCCATACCAGACCCAAACAATACCGTCATACTGTGACTGGATAACAACGCTATACCAGACCTGACCAATACCGCCATACCGCCCCTCGAAAAGACACCAGATTCATTCTGAATGGGAGGTGGGAGACTAGAAAAATCAAAAATAATAAAGTTGTTTCCTTCCCCCTGCTCCCTGGTACTGCCCCGCTGCAAGGTGCTGCCCTAGGCACCAGACCATGGGTGCCTAATGGTAAATATGACCCTGCAGGTATACAGGATACTACAGGTATACAGGACCCCAAAACTATACACTACAGGTGCACAGGACCTCCACAAACTATATACTACAGGTATACAGGACCCTCAAACTTTACACTACAGGTATACAGCACCCCCGAACTATATAGTACAGGTATACAAGACCTCCACCAACTATACACTACAGGTATCCAGGACCCTCAAACTATAAACTACAGGTATACAAGACCTCCTCCAACTATACATTACAGGTATACAGTGTAACGCCTGGAGTAGTGGATCCACTGAACCGTCACTAGCGATGGCACTAACCTCACCAGGGAGCGGAGTCTAAGGGGCCACTGGTTTTCACCAGAGCCCGTTGCAAGGCAGGATGGACTTGCTGCAGCAGGCGACCCCCAGGTCGCTACCCCTGGCTTGGTTGCTAGTGACGGCAGGCGAGGCGTGGCAGGAGCAGTAGGCAGGAGATAGTGCAGGCAGAGGTCTGTAGGCGTGATCGCAGGTGGCGGAAAGGACTCAGGAACAATGGGTAGGCAGTGGGCAAGGACTAGGGACAAGGAGTGCGGACAGGAACAAGGAACAAGAACTACGGTCAGGAACAACAGGGAGCTGGGCCAAATGCTATGGGAAGCATGCAGAGGCTCCAACACCTGTAGTGGGGCAGGGCTGGAATTTATAGGGAGTGATTAGTGCAACTAACCAATTAGGGGCGGACTGGCCCTTTAAATCTGAGACAGCCGGCGCAATCGTGCCCTAGGAGGCGGGGACGCGTGCGCTGGCCGGCACAGATGGAGACAGGAGCGGGGCGAGGTAAGGCGCCCCCCCGGGGCTGAACAAATAGCAGCGCCGGGTCCCTGCACAAGGACCCCGGCGGCTGCATGGGGCAGAGGGAGGTCGCAGCGGCGGCCCGGAGCACGGGACGCCGCCGCGGCCGTGACATACAGCACCTTCACCAACTATATACTACAGGTATACAGGACCCTCGAACTATACAGTACAGGTATACAGGACCTTCACCAACTATACACTGCAGGTATACAGGACCTCCCTCAACTACACACTATAGGTATACAGCCCCCACCCCCAAACTATACACTACAAATATACGGGACCCGTATAAACTATACACTTTAAGTATACAGAACCCCTCCAACTATGCACTACAGGTATACACTAATTCCACTGATTAACTCAGATGAAACAATACCTTTTTAGAAGATTGCAGTTTCCTGTTAAGCGCCATTTGCAATGACAATAAACAAGGCCCAAGGCCGATCACTGCAGGTGGCGGCATAAATCTGGATTCTGCATGTTTTCCGCATGGACAATTGTGTGTTGCTGTTCCAGAGTTGTATCAGGTAAAAATCTTTATGTCTATGCACCTGGCAATAGCACTGCCAATATTGTATATAACCAGGCTCTGTATAACAATGCCAATGTTGTATATAACCAGGCTCAGCATAACACTGCCAATGTTGTATATAACCAAGCTGTATATAACACTACCAATGTTGTATATAACCAGGCTCTGTATATAACACTGCCATGTCACATGACATGTCAGTTTGGCTATTAGGTATTTAGGATGTTTAAAGGTTTTAGTTTATTTCTAATGTGCATAAGCTACAAATTTAAACAGAGCAGAACTGTCTGGTATAAAGGGCTACTGGCGATTTTACCTTAACCCCTTAAGGACAGAGCCTGAAATGGCCTTAATGACAGAGACAAATTTTATGAATATGACCAGTGTCACTTTAGTCATTAATAACTTCGGGATGCTTTTACCTATCCGGCTGATTCTGAGATTGTTTTCTCGTGACATATTGTACTTTACATTTCTGGTAAATTGGAGTCGATACTCATAACAAATCTTTATGAAAAAAACCCAAATAATGTGAAAAAATGTGAAAAAATGCATTTTTCCAACTTTGAAACTTCTTTGCGTATACAGAAAGTGGTTATACAACATAAATTATATATTAAATAGCATTAGCAACATGTCTACTTTATGTTGGCGGCATTTATTAAACTATATTTCATTGTTTTTAGACGATAGGAAGCTTAAAACATTAGCAGCAAATTTCCAAATTTTCAGTAAAATTTCAAAATCAGATATTTTTAGGGACCTGTTCAGGTTTAAGCTGCGTTCACACTACGTATATTTCAGTCAGTATATGTATATTTCAGTCAGTATATTTCAGTCAGTATTGCAACCAAAACCAGGAGTGGATTAAAAACACAGAAAGACTCTGTTCACACAATGTTGAAATTGAGTGGATGGCCGCCATTTAATGGCAAATATTTGCTGTTATTTGAGAACAACGGCTGTTATATTGAAATAATGGCAGTTATTTACGGTTATATGGCAGCCATCCACTCAATTTCAACATTGTGTGAACAGATCCTTTCTGTGTTTTGAATCAACTCCTGGTTTTGGTTGCAATACTGACTGAAATATACTGACTGAAATATACGTAGTGTGAAAGCAGCCGGGGCCAAGTGTATTTGAGGGGCCTGTATGTTAGAAAGCCCCACAAAGCACCCCATTTCAGAAACTGCACCCCCCAAACTCTGCAAAAGCACATCCAGAAAGTGTTTTAACCCTTTAGGGGAGTCACAGAAATAAAAGCCAAGTGTGTAAGGAATTTGAAAATTTTAATTTTCTGTGCAGAGATTTTATTGTAATCCAATATTTTTCATAATTATAAACCTATTACCAGAGAAATGCACCCCAATAATTATTGCCCCGTTTCTGCAGTTTATAGAAATACCCCATATGTGGCCCTATTGCGCTATTTGACGCAACCACAAGCCTCAGATATAAGGGAGCGCCTAGTGAATTTCAACGCCTCCGTTATATTTGGTCATTTTTGACTGTACCACTTCAGGTTGGCAGAGGCTCTGGGGTGTCAAAACCTAAAAAACACCCCTAAAGGGACACCATTTAGAAAACTACACCCCTCAAGGAATGTAACAAGGGGTGCGGTGAGCATTTGGACCCCACAGGTGCTTCACAGATTTTCCGAACAATATGGAGTGAAAAAAGAAAAATTTATTTTTTACACTAAAACGTTGTTCTAGCCTTCAATTTTTCATTTTCTTAAAGGGATAAGAGGCAAAAAAAGACAAAAAATGTGTAGCGCAGTTTCTCCCGAGTACAGAAATACCCCACATGTGGCGATAGAGTGCCAAGGGGGCGCAGGACGAGCCTCCAAAGGGAAGGAGCGCCAATTGGCTTTTGGAAGCTGAATTTCACTGAAAAGGATTTCAAGGGCCATGTCGCATTTACAGAGCCCTCGTGCTGCCAAAACACTGGAAACCCCCCACAAGTGATTCCATTCTGGAAACTACACCCCTCAAGGAATCTAACAAGGGGTGCAGTGAGCATATGGACCCCACTGGTGACGGGCACAAATGTGGAACAATGTGACGTGAAAGGGAAAAATTTAATTTTTTCACTTTCATGGCACAAATGTGCCCGTCATCAAGGGGTCCATATCCTCACTGCACCCCTTGTTAGATTCCTTGAGGGGTGCAGTTTCCAGAATGGGGTCACTTGTGGGGGGTTTCCAGTGTTTTGGCAGCAGGAGGGCTCTGTAAATGCGACATGGCGTTCATCATCCATTCTAGCCAAATCCAACCTCCAAAATCCAAATGGCGCTCCTTCCCTTCGGAGGCTTGCCCTGCGCCCACATGGCGCTTTATGTCCACATGTGGGGTATTTACGGACTCGGGGGAAATTGCTCTACACATATTGTGTGTTTTTTTCTCTTTTAACCCCTTGTGAAAATGATAAATTCAAGGCTAAACCAACATTATAGTGTAAAAAATGTAATATTCATTTTCACGCCACATTGTTCCACATTTGTGCCCGTCACCAGTGGGGTCCATATGCTCACTACACCCCTTGTTACATTCCCTGAGGGGTGTAGTTTCCATAATGGGGTCACTTGTGGGGGGTTTCAACTGTCTTGGCAACACAGAGGCCTTTTGAATGCAACATGGCCCCTCGAAATCCATTCCATCCAAATCCAGCCTTCAAAAACGAAATGGTGCTCCTTCCCTTCGGAGGCTTACCCTGCACCCGCATGGCGCTTTATGTCCACATGTGGGGTATTTACGGACTCGGGGGAAATTGCGCTACACATTTTGTTTTTTTTCTCCTCTTTTAACCCCTTGTGAAAATGATATATTCAAGGCTAAACCAACATTATAGTGTAAAAAATGTAATATTTCATTTTCACGCCACATTGTTCCACATTTGTGTCTGTCACCAGTGGGGTCCATATGCTCACTACACCCCTTGTTACATTCCTTGAGGGGTGCAGTTTCCATAATGGGGTCACTTGTGGGGGGTTTCAACTGTCTTGGCAACACAGGGGCCTTTTGAATGCAACATGGCCCCTCGAAATCCATTCCATCCAAATCCAGCCTTCAAAAACCAAATGGCGCTTCTTCCCTTCGGAGGCTTACCCTGCACCCGCATGGCGCTTTATGTCCACATGTGGGGTATTTCCGTACTCAGGGGAAATTGCTCTACACATTAAATGTTTTTTTTTATCTTTTAACCCCTTGTGAAAATGAAAAAACATGACAAGATTAATGATTTAGAGTAAAAATTTTACAAAAATTACACTAAATGTTGGTCTAGCCTTGATTTTTTTTCCATTTCCACAAGGGGTTAAAAAAGAAAATGAACACAAAACGTGTAGGGTAGTGTCCCCTGAGTACGAAAATACCCCACATGTGGGCATAATGTGCCATATGGGCACAGGGCAAGTCACCAAAGGGACAGAGCGCCATTTAGAGGCTGGAATGGAGGATGGAGGCCATGTCGCAATTACAAAGCTCCTGTGCTGCCAGGACAGTAGAAACCCCCGACAAGTGACCCCATTCTGGAAACTACACCCCATAAGGAATCTAACAAGGGGTGCAGTGAGCATATGGACCCCACTGGTGACGGGCACTTACGTAGAACATGTGCCGAGAAAATAAAAAATACAATTTTTTTCATTTTCACGTCCCAAATGTGGCCGTCACCAGGGGGCCATATCCCCGCTGCCCCCCTTCTTAGATTCCTTATGGGGTGTAGTTTCCAGAATGGGGTCACTTGTGGGGGGTTTCTACTGTCCTGGCCGCACAGAGGCTTTGTAATTGCGACATGGCATCCTCTAATGGAAATGGCGGCCATACCTACTTAGCTGGGGAAAAGGGACAATTATAATTAATTTTGGGGGTATTAGGCCAATTATTAGTTTATAAGGTTGGAAATGACAGGTGTCCATCAAATTCAACCTGTGTTGATCCAGAGGAAGGCAAAAAACCCTCTTAAGGCAGACGACAGTAGCCTCATCACAGGGGAAAAATTCCTTCCCGACTCCATAATGGCGATCAGAATAATCCCTGGATCAACGTGACCCCTGAAATAGGAATAAGGGACAGAATTTAGATAATGTAGAACTCCGATGACATGTAGTACGCCTTGAAGCGATCCAGTATGCAGAGGCCGGGGGGATCAGGACAGGCGTCACACTGGAAAATGTTGTCCTTCCTGATCCCCCTGTTACGCCACACTCTGCACTTCTTCTGGGGTCTCCCTTTCTCCTGTGTGGGGGACGTCACCTGGAAAATGTTGCCCTGGTGCGATACGGGGTCCTTCATATCCAGAAGTGCTGGGTCCGCTCCATGGCTGCTAAATATTAGGGCGCTATTACTGCTTCTGATATGTTCGGATCGTGCCGCAAGCTACAGGGCAGCGAGAGACCAGAGGAGGGGGCGCTGGTATAAAAGTTATCCCCGTACAGGTGGTGACCTTTATCCAGCAGTGGGAAGATCAGTTCCCGGACGATCTTCCCACTAACTCCGAGGATGGGGGGGAGGGGGGCATCTGGGGGCTGGATTCGGGTGTCCCTTCCTACATACACTCTAAGGGTACATGCACACTGCGGAATCGCGACAGATAACCCTTCGTGCATTCCACAGCTGGCACCCACCGGCGGACTGATGCAGGCGCACGTCTCCACACGTGTCATAGACTCCATTCTATGCACGGGCGGATTCCGCTCTCCGTCCAACGTGTTCATTCTTTGGATGGACGATGGAATCCGCCCGTGCATAGAATGGATTCTATGACACGGGTGGAGACACATGCCTGCATCAGTCCGCCGGCGGGTGCCAGCTGTGGAATGCACAAAGGGTTATCCTTCGCCATTCCGCAGTGTGCACGTACCCGAAATCTGTAAGTGTACCCTAAGGCACGCTCACAGAGTTTGTAGAATTTCACACCATACCGTCATCTCTTATTGGGACGGTACTGGCGGAAAAGACGTGTCTGGGGGGCAGCGTACGCTACGCTACCCCCAGATACGTCATTGGAGGATGAGGATGATGAGGATGAATGGAGGAACGAAGGACCCCCCATTCATCCTCACTGGCTGTTTCGGTGTCGGAGGTAATAATAACGTATCCCTCTGACGCCGAAAACACCCTGGGGGCCATCTTTATACGGGGATTGGTATATGGGGTATGTAGTGGTGTAGTGTCAAACTTTATTCAATGTAGTGTGGTGTAATGTAGTGTTTTTTACGTGTTTTTTTACAGTAAGTATAAAAAAAAAACCTACGCCAACAAAGGAGTTGCTGATAAATGCCGCACTTATGTGCGGCACTTATAAGCAGACCGTGGCAGTAGAATATAGAAAAAAAACACCCTACGCCAAAAAGGAGGAGTTGCTGATTAGCAGCGCACTTTCGTGCGATGCTGATCAACACTCAGCGGCGATAGGGTGCGGAAAATAGAAAAAAAAAATTTGAAAAAAAAAAAAAAATAAATAAAATTTCTACATTTGAACATCCCTGTAGCTGCTGATAAGTGTATTACACATATCAGCCGCTAGAGGGCAGCAGAGCGCAAAATACGGAAAGAGCCGACGCTGGAGCCGAAAATAGCCGAGAGAAGCCGAACGTGACGTCACGGAAGAAGCCGAAGACCCGAACGAAGACGAGGATGCCGCGAACCCGGAAGACGCCGATCAGGAGCCCGGGACAGGTGAGTAATGTACAAATACCTGCTCTGGACCCCTCGGCTACCTAGCTGAGGGGTCCAGGGCAGGTATTTACTATATTGTGGGACTCTGATCGCCGTGCCACCGGCCCGATCGCCGTGAATGGCCGGCCGGTACCGGCCGGCCGTTCACGGCGATCGGGCCGGTGGCACGGCGATCACCATTACTTTTTACAGTAATGGCGGTCGGTGCCGTCCTCGGACAGCACCGACCGCCATTTTTTTCCGGGTCATCGGGTCGCCGATGACCCGGAAAGGTTCTGATCGCCGCTATTGGCTGATCTGAATTGATCAGCCTATAGCGGCGATCGTAAGCACGGGGGGTGTTAACCACCCCCCGTGCCGTGAAGCTAAGATGGCCTGCTATGATTTATAGCAGGCCATCTTCCCCGACCGCTGTGTGTGAACACGCAGCGATCGGGGAAACATCGGGCGTAAATTTACGCCCTGATGCGCCAAGTACCAGGGCGCGAGGGCGTAAGTTTACGCCCGATGTCGTTAAGGGGTTAAACAAAAAAAACCCCAAAGACATATATTATCCTCCTGGGCACCTTAGAAGAAATCTAATTAACACACTGACACTTTATATCCGGGCAGCGCTGGGTATATTTTCTAGTAGTGAATAAAACAGAAACCAAGATATTGGAATTTGGTGATGACCTTCTTTTTCTTCCTCTAAATCTTCTTCTAAATCTCTTCCCTTCCTTTAGTAGAACACACCCTCTTACTCTTACTTCAAGGTTAATTTTTCTAAATCCAAATTCATAAACATTAACACTCCACCGTCTGTCTATGTTAGCATCCATTTTAGGGATTAAGATTTTGTGTATCTGATCTTTAACAGCTGAATATAAACTATGTACCCCTCCTAACTTCCATCTCTACCCTGCTTAAAAACTAATCTCCTGGCTTGCCAGGAAAAACTTGCTAAAGAACCTACTGTATATCCTCCCTAAAATACTATATGTCCTTCAAATGATCCCTATAAAACTCTTGGTTACCTTCTAACATTCAATTCCTAGTCTTTTATCATGTTTTATTTGGAATGGTGGGAGAACCTGTACTGACACAACATAACCTCAATTACTACAGAGTGGTGCATTTGAACAACTGGGTGAACCTATCTTCCCTTTTCCCGCCCATATGTGCAACTACTACTTCCCCCATGTCTATTACTACTATAGTGTTTAATACAAGGGACCTTTGGCTTTCTAATTGTACCACACACAATGATCCCAACATCACTCCTATGATGAACAATACTCTTTTAGTATGGAAGGGCCTCTCTGAAACCCTTGCCCCCTGACCATCACTTACACCATGGTTATTTCAGAATCACTCACTTACTTATGCACCCATTTGTTCATGTCTTCAACCTCTCTCTCTGACCCAGTCACTAAAGAATCCACTTTTAGGCTATGTTGCTATCCAGTATTTTTGCTCAGTATTTCGGTCAGTATTTTGCAACCAAAACCAGGAGTGGATTGAAAACACTGAAAGGCTATGTTCATACACTGTTGAAATTGAGTGGATTGGCCACCATTTAATGAAAAATAATTACTGTTCTTTGCCGTTAAATGACGGCCATCTACTACAATGTAAGAACATAGGGCCACATGTATCATCCGGCGAACGGATGATTTTTGGCGGAAAGTGCCGATTTGCGTATTTTTTTACGCAAATGGCCGATTTGCGAATAAAATATTCGCAAATCGGCACTTTCCGCCGAGTACGCCAGGGGGCGGAAAGGGGGCGGAAAGTAGGCCCAAATGTACGCCGAAAACCTACTTAAGTCCTCAGCTGGCGTAGGTTTTCGGCGGTGCGCACCGGCGCGCACAGGATTTATGTACAGGCAGTCCGCCTCTACATAAATCCCCGTACCGCCGGAGCTGCGGGGGCATTTTTAAGTCCATCGTAAAAAAACGCCGGACTTAATAAATGCCTCCCATAGTGTTTCTGTGTTTTCAATCCACTCCTAGTTTTAGTTAAAAAATACTGACCGAAATACTGAGCAGAAATTACTGTGTGGGAATACAGCCTTAGGCTATGTTCACACCATGTATATTTCCGGCCGTAGTTTTTACGCGGCCGGAAATGTGCGGCTGAAACTACGGCCGTGGGAAAAAATAGACATGTGGCTGAAAACATACGGTCATTTACTTGGAAATCTGGTTCAACTAAAAATAACAAATAAAATCTTTAGAAAGTGATGCAAAAACCTCTGGAATGCATCTGGGAAAGCAGGGAAACAGTTTACAGGAATCGCTATTACCGGGGTTTGCGATCCTCTGCAGTAATGCCGATGCCTCTCATGGCTAATATATTTAATTAATAAAACACATTTCTGTTGTAATAAAGTCCCTTTCGTTGTTCAATAATTAAATTTAAACGAATCCATCATTGTGCAATTAAATATACTGTTAAAATAAATAAATAAATATATATAAATAAATATATATTTATATATTTATTTATTTTTTGACAGTATATTTAATTGCACAATGATGGATTCGTTTAAATTAAATTATTGAACAACTAAACTGATTTTATTACAACAAAAATGTGTTTTATTAATTAAATATTAATTAGTACAGGAAGCTCCATTAAGCCGTTAATTCATATTCTGTACTAATCAACACTTTACTTTAATTAAAACATCAAATGTTTCTTCTAATTATGTTATCACAATAGCATTATTAGAAGAAACATTTTAAATTATATGTGCGCTCAGTTGACTTCATTGTGCTGCGGACCAGCGAAGAGGACACATCGGGACATCGGATGGTGAATAAAAAGATCTCCCATCCCCTCCCCAGCACTGCACCCATCCCAGTAAGGAAGGGGGGTCACTTAACCCCTTCCTTGCTGGGATGGGTGCAGTCTGACATCAGTCTGGCCCCCAAGGGGTTAAGGGGGATGCAATACATCCTCCCTTAACCCCTTGGGGGCCAGACTGTAAGCAGCAATCTGTAAAGATGCTGCATACTGTAAGGTGCACAACACCGCTCACAATGATGGGTGTTGTGCTCCTGTTTGTGTGTTTTTTGTGTGTTTCTCCCTTTTTGTTTTTCAGATATCGGTATCCTGTGGATTACGTCGGATTCGATGGACTACGACGATGACCAGCAGTTGTTTTTTGTTTGTTTTTTTTAATAAAATGGTCAATGAGGGGTGTGGGGGTGTTTTTATTTGAATTAAAAAAAAATTCACTTGTTCTTGTCTTTATTTCTTTACTTTATAGACTTAGTAGTGGAAGTCGTCTAATGTAATCCATTACTAAGTCGGGGCCTAGTGTTAGCCGGTATAAAATGGCTAACACTAACCCCCCCATTATTACCCCAGTACCCAATGCCACCAGGGGTACTGGGAAGAGCCGGGTGCCAGTGGTCGTGGAGCGTCAAAATTGGCGCTCCTGGACTGGGGCGGCAGCAGGCTGGTAAGATTTAGGCTGGGGAGGGCCTAAACCAATGGCTCTTCCCACCCTGATGTTACCAGGCTGCTGCCAATTTTGACGCTCCGGGACCACTGAGTTTTGTATTTCTTCGAAATTGCAGACCCCATTAACCCCTTAATGCACCATGTCATATCACATACATCATGGAGCCGGTTAGGGGGTATAGAGAGGGCTCACAACACAAGCTCTCTCTGTCCCTGTGTCACTCAGGGGAGATCCAAATCTCCCTCTGTGTTTTATGTTGACTGGCAGGTCTCTCTGCCCGTAAGTGTGTTTTGTAGTAGGTGCCTATGGTTGGGGATCAAGGGGGTGGTCCAATCACATTCTGGACCGAACCACTGAACTCCTATATAACATCCCCTTGAGCTGTTAACCATTGCTCGCTATTAGACTTGGTTCAAGCATGCTCAGCTGCCACTGTTGCTTTATTCCCCATATCATTACATCTGGCTTTTCTTTCCTGTTTTACCTTAGCATCAGTCAAGGGGCCGTCACTGTTGTTGTCCGTAGTCGCCTAGGACTTTTGAGGCAAGTAGGCACATTCAGCTGGGTGGGACTAGGCTTGTTCCTGTCACTTCCCAACCGCATTCTACCTATGCTCCAGACATATAGTACCTATACAAAGAACTGCAGGGCCCTTGCAGAAAAAATATATTCACGTATACAAGCTATAGAAGGGTTATAAAGCCAGAAATGTATAACCTAATCATGCAAGATATATATATATATATATATATATAGAGAGAGAGAGAGAGAGAGAGAGAGAGAAAGAGAGAGCGCTCTGAAAATATATTATAACCTTTTGACTACATATTATAGATCTTTTATAAAACATTATGGCTATATTCACACAATTTCATTTTGTGGCCATCTTTTTAGATAGTCATAATTTTAACTAGAGATGAACAAAGCAGCCAAAAATTATTTTTTGAGCTTTACGAATTTTAGGTCAAACAAAAAAAAAACGCCAAACTGGCACCCTTTATATCCCCATTTAGTTTAAGTGGCGCCAATATAAGTACCAATTTCATTTAGATTTCAATAGATTTTTTATTTTATTTTAATGTAGATGTAGAGTGACCCAGTGTTACCTGCAGTATGGTAACATTTCAACTGCCGGGCCATCATCATTAACAGCCTTTAGGAATGACTCAGGGTGGTCCAAACAGGCTTGGATGAAGGTTGCAGATCCTCATAAGACTCAGTGGTAAGGTGAATACTAGCCAGGCTAGTGAAAAGATCCTTCAAAGTTCCAGCTCTATGACAGTCAGTTGTCAATCCTGGAGCCAGCACTCATTAGAAGGGTCCTCACGAAGCAGTGGTAACACCAATCCACAATTTGTCTGCGTCTCTAGTCGTGTCTCGGCCACAAGTCAGCTTTTAACAATAATCAGCAAGACAGCTTCTGTCAAGTGTAGCACTCCCCCCAGAGTCTCAGCCGCTGTATTCTGAAGATCTTTTGGAGGAATGTCAGGACAGTCAGCCATTGGAAGGTAGCATTGAGACGCCACAGGTTTATAGGCCTCAAATCAGTCAGGAGAGCAAAGAAGGGGCAGACTACATCAAAAGTAAGGTATCGTACCACATGTCATTGAAGAAAGCCAGGTTAGGAAAGGAACATTTTCTCCAAGACTACGATGGTGGTGTTGAAGACCCCAAGTGAAATCTGTTTCCAAAGATGTTTTCATCATCATCAGGGGATAAAGATTAATTTATTCCACAGAAACAGCGTCAAGTCCCATCCACAGCTTGTGGCAAAAGAGGAAGGAGTGCAACATCAGCTGCTCACCAGACTGGTGTTGTTCAGGAAGGCACAGGCTCTCAAGGGGAAACCTCAAGGCACTGGCAGGCCTAAAAAAAAGGGTTAATGAACTATATACACCACTATATACACTGCTATATCCAACACATAACTATATAATACTAATAAACAATATAAATAAATAAAACTCCTTTGCATAGGTTCCTCGGCTCCTTTCCAGGACTAAGGGGTCTCCTAAAAATGGCACAAAAACTTTATACCCACTACAGCCACTCGTACACAGCACATAACACCCTCTGCCAAATCTAACACAATCGGGGACAGTAACATCGACTGATCTGCCTTGTGCCAAAGCGCGTCAACTCATCCCTTCACATATTGGATCAACTGTTCCATATTCATGCAGAACTGCAATTAGAAAAATAAGTCGGTAATCCAGCACTTGAAGCAGAGAGATTCTTTTATTTTTCCAATGCCAAATATACAAGCAGCACCTAAGTGCAGTGACCCCACTGGACGCGTTTCAAGCGCATGCACGCTCTTGATCACCCAAGTTTCCCTTGTGAGCTACTTCCTTAAATCATCACCACTACAGGTGTAACATAGAACTGCAATTACCAGGTCACCCATTGGCAGATGATACAAGGCAATTGTCAGGCAATTTGAGTTAATATTTGAAGCAGATTCTTTGTTGGTCAGCCACAACGATTGCGGTATAAATGACATCATCCCCCTCACAAACATGAGTAGAACATACAAACTCTTATCACAAGTTGCCTTTGCTAGGATTTCAACCCAGGATCCCAGTGCTGCAAGGCCACAGTGCTAACCACTGAGCCAACATCAGACAACAATCAGCTAACTGGCCCTTGCCTGTGTCTCTTTAAGAAAAGCCCCCTAAAAATATTTGCACACCATAAGTATTTAATTTTTTTTAACTTATCAAATAATGCTTCTGAAGCTACTACCAGCAGCAATTTGTTGCTGAAAGGCAGGTTACCTTGCATAATCTATTTTCATTTCACCTGTGAATGGTTGATGGAGCAAAATAATTTATGTATATGGGGGATAGTGCCACTCTGATTGCCTTAATAGTTTGGAGAGGCCACAGATGTAACCTAAGTGTGTGTGTGGGGGGATGGGGAGGGGGGGGGTTGCGTCAAATGGCAATGGAAAGGGTTGAATACTTTATTGTACTCAGTTTGGAAGGGGATTTGATATTTCTATTTTTTTTTTAATTTTTATTATGTGTGTTTTTCAAGATAGTACAGTATAGATTTACAGAAACCGACTATCCAGTAACCCAACTAAGCAGGAACAGTAATGAGCAGGAACACTTGGTTCACGTTAACCCCTTCCCTCCTGGGCATATTTTCGTTTTTTGCGTTTTTTCCCCCTTGGGTTTAAAAGGCCATAGCACTTTTTTTCATCTACAGACCCACATGAGCCCTTATTTTTTGTACAACTAATTGTACTTTGCAATGGCAGACTTGATTTTTGCATAAAATATATTGTGAAACCAGAAAAAATTATATGCACAGTGAAATTGAAAATAAAACGCAATATTTTTTTATTTGGGGTGGTTTTGTGTTTACGCCATGCGCCATATGGTAAAAATGACTTGTTATGCATGTTCCTCAGGTTGTTACGATTACAACGATATGTAACATGTATAACTTTTATATTATTTGATGGCTTGTAAAAAATCAAAACCTTTCAAAAAAAACGAAATGTTCTTTAAAATCGCTTTAATTCCCATGCTTATACTGCTTTTATCCTTCCTTTGGTCTATGGGGCTGTGTGAGGTGTCATTTTCTGTGCCACCATGTGTACTTTCTATCGGTACCTTACTTGCGTATATGCAACTTTTTAATCGCTTTTTATCACAATTTTTCTGAATTGGATGCGACCAAATATGCGCAATTTTGCACTTTGGAATTTTTTTCCGCCTTTGCCGTTTACCGTGCGAGATCAGGAATGTGATAATTTAATATTGCGGGCGATTACGCACGCGGCGATGTCAAATATGTTTGTTTATTTATTTATTTTTATTTATAAAATGGGAAAAGCGGGTGATTTAAAACTTTTATTAGGGAAGGGGATTTTTTATTATTAAAAACACTTTTTTTCATTTTCACTAACAGTAATTAGAAGCCCCCTGGGGGACTTCTATATACACAGCACTGATTTCCCATTGAGATCAATGCTATGTATATAATAGAGCACCGATCCATCAGATCGGTGCTCTATTATAATAGTCTGCAGCAGACCATCTAAATAGATTCGAGAGCCGGGATCAGCGTCATTCCGACACTGAGCCCCGGCCGGCTCAGTATACCGGATCTCCCCCCCCCCCCCCCGGCAATCGCATCGCCAGGGGAAGATCCAGCCACTAGACACCAGGGACAGGGGGACAGAAGAAAGTTAGAGGCAACTGTCATGTTTGACAGCTGCATCTAACTTTCCAGCGGCCGATCGGCGGCACCTGCTAATAGCCATGGTCCCGTGCTGCAGTAAGCAGACGGGATCGCGGAGGTTCAGAGCGGGGCCACGTCGCGGCCCCTCTCTGAACCTCCCCACCCGCCCGCAGGCATGCCGGTACGTATTGCGGAGGGAAGGGGTAAAGCAAAGCACCGACTGACTGATAATAGAAAATGTTTTCACTGCACACACTGATTATTAATACAGCCTTTTTTAACAATACCCAATGCCTTGATATAATGAACCCTGCCTTCACATCACCCAGTGACTTGGTATAATCTACACACAGTGACCTGCTAGAATGCCAAAACAGCACCAACTCACTTTGTATTCTTTAGTAGCATTCATTTGTTTTATTAGTGGACTGAGCATGTGCATTACATAATCAGTGGTCGCACACCACTCCTAATGTTTGAAAGAAATCATTTTCATTGCTCATGAATGATGAAAAATGAATTTTTCAACACTTTAAACTGCACACAGCAACCAATCCCAGCTCAGCTTTCATTTCACCAGAGCTGAAAGAGCTGTAATTGGTAGCTATGACCAGTCTTCACCAGTGTATATTTTACACCCTTTGATAAATCCCCCCTCCCCTTGAAACCTCTTGGTACATTTCAAATTTTTTCAGATTATAAATTGAAGTGGTCTTCTATTTTGTGGTCTTCTAATGGTATTTTTTTTATCATACTAAAGCTGTGTTCACACAATATCTTCTTTAGGTACAAAAATAGTTGTTTGATAAAGGCAACCGTAATTATAGTGGCATGATCATGACGGTCATTGTAAAATAGCAACTGTTATTTTAAAAACAATGGTCGTTATTTTGCATATAAAGACCTTGTATGAACATAGCCTAAAAGTGTTGAATAGATGGTCGTACGAATATTTCTTTCACCTTCCTTATGAACATTAGGCTGCATATCCTAATATTCTGGGTTCTAAAAGAAACAGGAGTACTAAAATATAATAAAAAGCTACTAAATAATAAATTAGGCAATATTTGCTTTTAACACCTATGCACACATTGCATTTATCAGCTAATAATCACATGATTATGTTTGTTCATGTTTAGAGGACAAGGTATTTAATTATGAATGTCCTTTCTTCTAAACCTTAGGGTATTACGTCTGAGAACTGTTATATTAAAAGGCAATGTTTATAATTCTAGCCATTAGATTCTTTACTGAATTGTGTTATGTCTAAGTATCCCTAAGTGATACAAAGAAAAGCCTGTATTTCTATGTAATACTAGAGAAATCCCTTTAAGTTAAAATTTACTTTCCTAGTCCATTGTTAGGCTATGTACAAACTAAAGGATTTTAGCTCACACCGGCACATCCATTTACAAGAACTACTGTTTAAATAGGATGTGCCGTTACGTGATTTTGAGGGAAAAGTGGCTGATTTTTGCACCCTGAACTTTTTTGGACCAGGAGAACCACTATGCCTCCACTCTTTTGACTGCTCCTTGGTTTCAGGGTCATACAAATAAATCCAGGTCTCATCCATAATAACCAGTCGATCCAGGAAGATTTTATCAGTCCGGAAACGCTGACGAATGGACCTGGAAGTTTTTACTGACATGCTTTTCTGATCTGTTGTCAAACATCTGGGGACCCACTTTGCAGATAGCTTCTTCATGTCCAAATGTTCATGTATAATGACACAAACACGTTCAAGAGGAATCCCCATGATGTCTGCTATTCCTTCAGCTGAAATTCGCAGATTCTCCAACATGAGATTGTGCACAACATAACCTATCTCTGGAACAACAACCACTATCGGTCATTCAGGATGTTCCTCATCATTGGTGCTAAAGTGGCCCGTTTTAAATTTGGCAACCCAGTTCTCAACTGTAGAATATGAAGGGCACTGATCCCCCAATATCTGCGACATATCACCATGAATATCCTTTGCAGACTTTCCTTGCAGAAACAAGGACTTTACCACTCCCCTGCTCTCATTTGCTGTGAATCACCTTAGGCTCTGCGTGCCTAGATCACTGTTGCTATAATCTACATACACAAAATTTTTAAAAAATATATTAGACACATAAGGATTTTGTGTGATGTAACATTTATTACCATAGGAAAAAAAATACAAAACTAAAGACTTTTCAGCAACCCCTTGTAATATGTACCAATGGCATCATGATTACATAACATTTTATACCATGTAAATATTATGAAGGAAAATTTACACCCAACATTCCCCAATTATTTTCAACGAGAATTTCTCTTTTGAGGCATCTTCTAATAGAATAATACTGTTGCAAAATCTAACTAATTGAAAGAAGGTATTTAAGAATGGGTAGCTATTTCATGAGTACAGTTTTTATCTATTGAAATCCTTCATTTGGCAATGCATACATCAGTTTTGCTGTTTGTAGCAATCAAAATAAAGCTGTGCATGAAACGTTTAGATTTTACATTTATTAATTTTCCACAATTACTATACTAAAGCCTTGATTGACAAGTCCCACAATTATTCTGAGTGTCACATTTTCAAATGTGTTTAAAAAACTGCTGTCTTAAAGTTTGCAGTTTTTTAGGATGCCATTACTGTTGCTACACCCCAAAATTGTAGATTTTTTTGTGATTTGTAAAACGCAGATAATTGAAAACTTTCCAGATACAAAACATGTTCCCAAAAAGGGATAATTTGTGGAGCCATTGTGTCATTAGACTCATTTGTATACAGATCATGCAAGAGAGTCCAGCAGCATCCACGGTTCAATTTCCAAACCTTTATTGGTGTCCAAGTCACATAAATACGACGTTTCGACCTCTGCTGAGGTCTTTGTCAAGTATACAGAACCCTGGTGACATCTGACTTAAAATATACAGTAATGTGTGTCCCTCCACCAATGAGAAACATGAGGGGGAGCGGCCTGTCTGGTGCCGATACAGCTAAAACCTGGTGGAATAGTCCAGAGCTGTACATGTATGCAACAAAAGTACAATGATAATGATATAATGGTAGACAGTATTACCTCTAGGTAGAAGCCTTGGTGTCCGAGAATAATCCCAGTATTAGTTCCAGACCGGAGTTTCCCATGCGTCTGTTGCGGTGGCTGAGCCGGGACGGACCACGGCCGCCCGCAGTGACGTCAGGCGGGAATGCCGCCGCCACGAGGAGAAACCCGGAAGTGACATATTGGTTGTCTGAAGGAGCCGGGAGGAGCGAACCGTTGCCCTGGAAACCAGTGACGCCGGAGCATCGTGCACCGCCCGTGGCTGTCAGCGCGTGCTCGAGCTGCAAACAGGTGCATGTGAGAGTTGCAGCATCGTAGGGGACGCAGATTATGTAGCTGTGAGAACGTCTCCCGGGGATCGGGGCATCCCTGGTGTGCAAATGTGAGCGGGGCAATTCTGGTGCATAAATCTGAGCGGAGCGGGCAAAAACAAGATCCCTATGTACCCTATTGCATGGACATGTCACCCGGGTCAGGCATAAACCGGTGGTCCTAGGGTAACACATCCCTGTGTATCAGGGGTGTCCATAACGGTTCAAAGGGCCGTCCCAGTGTCTAACATCCGAGTCACCGGGGGGGGTTTTGGGGGGAGGAATGAGAAAAGGAGCGGAGGGCTGTCCGTCTCGAGCCAGACCCATTGCGTGGGTAACAGGGTGCACCCAAGGTCCTGGCGTCCGATGACTGGGGATCCCCGCTGTCCACCGTGAGCCACCCCGACACCAGGGCTGGTGCCGGGGTGGACCCACTACATGGACGTGCACCCATCCCCGACAGTGACTGTCCGGTGATGGATGCCCTGCGGAGACCACCCAAAGCCAGCAGGACCCCACGACACCGGGTCCCCTGCTAGGTGGAATCCAACCCCCCAGTTATGACAGACAAACGGGACGCTCAACGTGTTATGCAAGGACATTTATTGGAGATAAGATACAAGTGATGGGGACTGGATATGTGGTAGCTCAAAGGGAGTAGAGTCTGGGGCTTGGGTCCAGAGAGGGGAGCAGAGAGCCAAGAGTATGACAACGGCATCATCCACGGATCGGGGGACACTGGACCAAGGCAACAAAATTATGTTCGCTGCATTCCACGACTCCTGTGAGAACCGAAAGACAGACGATATGTATTAGTGTCAATGGCTATTGTGGCATACAATCATGTTACTATCACGGTCACAACCTGTCTACAATCTAGGCCGCTCCCCCTCATGTTTCTCATTGGTGGAGGGGCACACATTACTGTATATTTTAAGTCAGATGTCACCAGGGTTCTGTATACTTGACAAAGACCTCAGCAGAGGTCGAAACGTCGTATTTATGTGACTTGGACACCAATAAAGGTTTGGAAATTGAACCGTGGATGCTGCTGGACTCTCTTGCATGATCTGACTATACCCACTGGGGGTACGTGGGTGATCCAGCGTGCATTCAGCTAAGAATAATTAAAGGCATCGAAAGGGACGATTGGTGCTGCAGGACCTACACATATTGTACTTCATTTGTATACACTGATCTGGCAGGGATATTTTTTAGACCCAGGTACATACATTTTTAAATAGAAACATAGAAAAATAAAAGATTATCAGCAGAAAAAGACCACTTGGTCCATCTGGTCTACCCTTTTAGCATCTCCTCTCCTATTATAATAGGATAGATATCAGTTTATCCCAGACCGTGCCCTCTTGTTCTTGTGTCCTGTTTTGTTTCTTTTTTTATTACCGTATTTAAAGGTTTCAATAAAGCACTCCTTCTTTTCACTCCCTTCCTGCAGACTATACAAGTTTACATCTTTTAGTCTTTCCTCTGGGGGCCATACAGTAAGCAGCACCGCATAGCACATCTTTGTTTACTGTAGAGGAGGAGGGACTCTTGTCAGAATGATAGGAGTCCTTGCTTTCTACATAGTTTCCAATACACTTTATGCGAAGACAGCATAAAAATTTCTAATTTAGGGTAGCTTCACACACACCGTATGGCAGTGAATACGCAGCAGATTTGATGTAAATAACTGAACACAGCATCAAATCTGCACCATCAAATCTGCTGCTGATCTGCTGCGCATCGGTCGTGTGTGTTCGCACCCGTATAGACATTTTTCTCCTGCACTGAATGGCACGCAGGTACAGTACAAGATTTGCAAACAGGATTTATCTTTCAGCTGGACTGTGAATCAAGCAGCAAAATCTCTTTAACTGCTTGCACCAACAAATAAAAGCAGTGTTATGGAAGCACAAACATATTTAAAAGGCTTGGAAAAGCCTTTTATGGCACAATGCACAAAAAATAAGACAATTTTTCTACATTCTGGCAGCACAAATTGGTATATGAAATCTATTGTGTGTCTCCTTGCTCTAACAGCTATCAGGTATAATTCACTTTTGAACCATCTAACTTTTGATTCCATCTAACCACAACTCACAATTAATTCACACAACTATGCTTTACTTTTAACTCTATTGACCTCTATGGTATGCATCATATGCCAGTTCCAAATGTGTATATATATGTTGCAGTGAAATGATAGAATCCAGGGATTTGATCAAATCACTAGGGATTTGATCAAATCCCGGGAAATGATGGATTGATATATATATATATATATATATATATATATATATATATATATATATACTGTATATATATATTTTTTTTTATTTATTTATTTCCCAATTTCACTGCGCAATTATATGTATGACATCTCTGGCTGAGACAGGAAGAGGTTTTCTATGGGGATTCTATGGGTTTTCTATGGGAGAGTTCCTGTCTCAGCCAGAGATGTCAGCAGAGAGCACTGTATCTGAATGTAAATAAAACAACACTTCTTGTGGGGCATACAGCAGCTGATAAGTATGAGAATACTTGAGTTTTTTTTTAAATAGAAGTACATTACAAATCTATAACTTTCTGACACCAGTTTATGTGAAAAAAAATATATATAAATATATATACAGTATATATATATATATATATATATATATAGGCTGGACAACACCTTTAATGCACCTGTGCATGCCAAAGAGGAGCCAAATAAGAGAGAAGAGAGTGAAGAGCTGGAGCATTGAACTTTTGGTGTAGGCAGCATTGATCAGGCTGCCTGTATTGAAAGCCCTATGACACGCTGCAGACTGGAGCTCCAGGAGGAAAGAGACATTGCTAGGAAATGATGTGAGAGGTGAGTATGCTTTTTTTTTTTATACTGGGGGCTGCACAGCAAGGGGCCTATTTTACATGGGGGATGCTACACAGAGGGGCCTATGAACGTGGGATTTATTATACAGAGTGGCCTATTCTACACGGGGATGATACATAGAGGGGCCTATGTATATGGGGATGCTACACAGAGGGACCTTTTCTATATGGGGTATCCTACACAGAGGGGGACTATACTTTAAAGAAAAGATGCTCACGGGGGCCTATACTATATGGGAATGAGGCACAGCAGGGGGCTGTGCTATATGGGGATGCTGCAGAGCAGGGGGCCTTTACTATGTGGGGATGCTGCACATGGGGCTTATACTATATAGGGGCTGCTAAAAAGAGGGGGGCCTATACTAGATAGGGACTACTGCACAGGGGGGACATTACTATATGGGGGCTGCTTTACAGGAGGGGGGCTGTACTATATGGGGACTGCTACACAGGGGCCTATACTATATAGGGGCCTTACCACTATATCGGAGCATAGAACATACTTAACTATTATGTGGGGGCACAGGGGAGCCTTAAAACTATATAGTGGCACAGGGAGACTCTAACTATAATACAGTGAAAAATGTCTGAAAAAACGCCTTCTTTATAGCATACTGAATAAAACAAAGAAAGAAAAACACTATAGACAACAGAAAACGCCAAATGTTGAAAAAATATGCATTGCACAGCTCCCTATTGATTATATAGCAGACATTCAGCTATATTGGTTTTGTTCAAAAAGTGTTAGAAACTTTCCAAGAAAAATGTAAGATAAAATGCTAAATCCATAAATTGCAACCCACAATGACATTTTCTCATGCAATTTGAAAATTATTAATGCACTAATAATTTTCTACGTTTCACAACTAGCAGAAACCACAACTAAAAAAATTAAGATTTTTTTTAATTTTAATTAAATAAAAATTAATTACATTTAATAAATGTAAGCATGTTATTGCAATTTTATGCAATAATTTAAACTGAATAGAAAATAAAGTCACAACTGACATACAGACTTAGAATTTTAAATTTGTATAAAAGAATGGTATTTCGGTTAAAATAAATGAATGGCAATATTTCAGTATATGTCAAGATGAGATTTTGAGTGCTGTCCAGCACAGGCAGAAGAAGAAATTCCAATATCTGAATTCCTATTAATTTGTACAAGCTTTCTATATATTTTTTTCTGTATGTCAGTCCTAACTGTCCTAACAGTGTAAAGAGGATTTCTATTCTTGCAACCTATGCTTGTCATTATTTTTGTTTTCTTTCTTTCCCCTCCTTTTTAACTGATTTATAGCATAAAATCTTCCTGGACAACTAATTATCAAGCCAGCTCACAGCTGTCTGCTTGGAGAACCCATTAGATGCAGCAGTTGAAGCCTCCATAATTTCCCAAACTTCCCAGGTTGTGAATATTAAGAAAAGATTTTTACATGTCATATGCAATTCGAAGATGGTGTGAATGGCATTGAAAATGACGAGTACTGAATGCTTGTCCATCACTCTATTCACTGGTTACAGGTGGTCTCATTTTCCACTTTCTGATATCGGCTAGCTATGACAGCAGGCTCTTAATTTGCATGTTCGACAGACAACAAACGGCCCTGTGCATGTCAAAATAGGTGGCGATGCGTGACAGTTCCTACACAATACTGTCTCCTTTTCCTTGACCTTTGACCTGGTCTCATGCTTTCCTCCACTTTGTAGGAAAAAAAAAAACATACAAATATAGGTTATGCAAGTGCTGCTATAGTTCACTATCTATCTATCTATATATATATATATATATATATATATATATATATATATATATATATATATAAAACAACATTTAGCTGAGCATGGCTTAACTCTGCTAAATACCTGGAATGGCCACAGCTATAAAAAGCTGTGAAGTTGTACACTGTGAAGTATTACAGGCTGCCTATAATCCTCCCTCACATCCTGTTTCATGGACAGCTTTTGTTTTAATTAAGAATTAAATCATGACAGCACATAATCACATCTCTGGAGTGTTACAAGCTGTAAGATGCAGCTGTATATTACATACCCAAGGGTGTGATTATCCCATGATAACCACACACCCCTCTTCAGCCAGCTCTGTGAAATAGACTTCTGTATTTTATCTTCCGCAGAAATGCAAAACTGATGGGCTTGGCCATTTAACAACAGCTTTAGCTGTACAAAGACACAGAGATCAATGCTTTTTATATTCATTACAAACATCACTTAAAAGGTCTTCTTTTCAATGTTTATTGTAAACAAGGACACATGGCTACATTAATATTCATATTTGGAGGAATATATTAATTATTTTATATGCAAATTTATACAACAGTAAATTGAAATTTTTACCTAATCACACATTTCTTGAAACACAGAATATTTACTACGATACATTTATCTTGACCTCTAAGTGCTTGTCTTGTTTAATATTGAAATGCAAAATAAACCATATATCTTTCCTAAATAACCTATGGGGGAGATTTATGAACGCAGTGCCCTTGGCATATGCCAGGGAGAAGGCGCCAATTTGCCCTTTCGCCCTGGTGTAAGCCAGCCATATTACCTGCTCGTCTGATGGGCAGGCAGAGGGGGGCGCAGCAAGATTTACCATGATTTACACATGTTTGCAGGCAGAAACATGGCAGAAATCTACATCTGCTCAAGAGGCCAGGCCGGTTTCATGCGCGTGAATCCAATGGGGTAACTGGGGGTTGGGCCTAATTTAAGACTGGCGTACACCGCTCTGTGCACAAACATTTTTAACCTTATGTTGGGCCTCATTTTGGGTCTTAATTTTGGTCTATATTTTTTACCAAAATCAGAAGTAGGCCAAAACCATACAAAGGCCACGACCACACAATGGGGGATATTTACCAAACATGGTGTAAAGTAAAACTGGCTCACTTGCCCCTAGCAACCAATCAGATTCCACCTTTCATTTCCCGAAGAATCTGTGAGGAATGAAAAGTGGAATCTGATTGGTTGCTAGGGGCAACTGGGCCAATTCTACTTTTTACCATGTTTAATAAATATCCCCCAATGTCTTTTTTGATGGCCCCTTTTTTTTTTTTTTAAAGGTTGTTATTTTGTGCCCAAATAATTGCCATTATTTAAAAAAAAATTCCACAAATAACAGCCGTTGCTTTGAAATAACGGAAATAATATGAATGCGAAATGACAGCCGTCAAACAGCCAAAAAGAAGATATTGTGTAGTCGTGGCTAAAAGCTGCAAATCTTACCATTACAATTTTTCTGTCAGTTGTACTTGAACTATTGATCAAAATGAGGCCCAAAATAGTGAGTGTGCATAGCCTTAGTTCTTTTGACAGCCTATATTAAAAAAAAATTGGAAACAACCAAAGTAGACAGCTTTACTTTATATTGTACTACATACTGCCATGTACATATCTGTGTCAAAAACGAAGCTGGAGGGCACTTTGCAGATTTAGGCCATGTTCACATGGCGTATTGTACAGGCCGTCGCGAAACGGCCCGTCTCTGCAAAGATCATCCCGGCCGGTACTGCAGTACTGGCCGGATGATCTTTATGGCCGTAGAGTTCTGATGTGGGCGCTTCAGCGCGCACCTGCATCAGAACTTCCCATAGCACACTAACATGGTTTCCTACGGCTGCTATTTACTGAATAGCGGCCACAGAAAACTGACATGTCAGTTCTTTGCGTCACTGCTACTATGTGTATGCGCTCCAGCCAGGATCCTATAGAAGAACATGCAGTTTAGCCATGCGTACAAAGTACGGCCGTTGTTGCCGATTGCAACAACGGAGGAACTTTTACACTGTGTGAACATAGCCTTAACACTATATATATAATATATATATATATATATATATATATATATATCAATTCAGTCGGTTGTATGTTCATAGGATCCAACACCATCAATACCACTATAACAGTAACTACAACCAAAAGTTATAAAATGATTTCTTACAACTGTAAGGGTAGCTTCACACGTACCGTATTACTGCGTATTTAACGCTGCGTTTTTATCGCTGCGTTTTTGGTGCGATTTTTACATGCGAGTTTTGATTTTCATATGAAAATCATGTGAAAATCAAAACTCACATGTAAATATCGCACCAAAAACGCAGCGATAAAAACGCAGCGTTAAATACGCAGCGATACGGTACGTGTGAAGGCACCCTAAAATTATTTCAAAACAACAGCTGTTGTTTTAAAATAACAGCAATTATTTGCCATTAAAAGGTGGCCATCCACTAACTTTAAACAGTGTGTGAACATGGCCTTTTTGTGTTTTCAATCTACTTCTGGTTTTGATAGCAAAATACTGATCAATATACTGAGCAAAAATACTGTGTGGGAACATAGCCTTAAGCTGAAAAAGATATACATACCACCAGTTAAACCTATTACCCTGCAATGTGGATCCAATAGAAAATGACTCTAGTTTGATGTCCTTTCTGGCTACTGTAGTTTGTTCATTCGATTCATTCATTCATTCATTCATTCATTCAACAACCAAGGCCCTACATTTACGCCCCCGCTGCCTGGGCCTTAACACAGGGGCTGAGCTCGCTTCACAGCGGGTGAGGGCCCTCACCTTCAATGGTGATTGTGCGGCCGCCAGCCATTAACCCCTTTAATGCTGCAATCACGGCATCTAAGTGTGACAGGAGCATCTCCGATCGGGACCCCCGCAGCGTGCCTGCAGGGGTCCCGATCACACTGCCTGACTGCGGGAAATATACTGCTTACCTCCAAGCAGTCTGATCTTCTGATAAAGTCTGCCACAGGCCACAGAGAGGCCACAGACAGATCAGAAGTTCACAGACTATACTGATTTCTGCTATGCTATGGCATAGCAGTGATCAGTGTGAGCAATTGAATATATGTATGTAATAGTCCCATAGGGGGACTTAAAAAGTGTAATAAAATAAATTAATAATTGTTTTTAAAAATGCCCCAAAGCCCCTTCCCCAATAAAAGTCCTTCCCATCCTTCAGGATCGCTGATTTTTTACTACATTTTATTTATAAAAAAATTAATAAAAAGTGATCAATACATCTGATCTAAACAAATATGTTACTAATAAAAACTAGAGATCATGGCGCCAAAAATGACACCTTATACAGCCCCCTAGGTGAAAAAATAAATGTGCTATAGGAGTTACAATAGGGCAATTTTAAATATACCTATTTGCAAAAAAAAAGTTTTATTGTTAATAACAATAGAAAACATTAGAAAGGCTACATAAACATGAATATCGCTGTGTTTAGATAGAATAAAGATAAAATGTCAGTTTTACCGTACAGTGCATTAAGTAAACACAGAACCCCCCCGAACTTCGCATAATTGCATTTGTCCCAAATTCACCCCATAAATGATATTTTGGAGGTTCCATCATTAATTTTAGGATAGATGACATTACAAAGTACAGTTGTTTCTGAAAAAAAACAAGACCTCAAATCGCCCAGTAGCTGGAAAAATAAGAGTTATAGCTTTTAGAAGGCAGGGAGGAAAAAACAAAAACGCAAAAGTATAAATTGGCCCCATCTTTAAGGTCATTTTGGGCTCTGTCCTTAACCCCTTAAGGACAGGGCCAATAAGCATTTTTGCACTTTAGTTTTTTTCCTCCTTGTGCTTAAAAGGCCATAGCATTTTTTCACCTAAAAACCCAGATGAGCCCTTATTTTTTGCGTCACTAATTGTACTTTGTTATGACAGGCTGTATTTTTTCATAAAGTACACTGCAAAACAAAACAAAAAAAATTCAAAGTGTGATGAATTTGTAAATAAAAACACATTTCTTTTATTTGGGGAGTATTTGTTTTTACGCCGTTCCCCCTGGGGTAAAACTAACTTGTTAAACATGTTCCTCAAGTCGTTTCGATTACAATGATTTGTAACATGTACAGTATGACTTTAATTTTATATGATGACTTGTAAAAAATTCAAACCATTGATAACAAATATACGTTCCTTAAAATCGCTCCATTCCCAGGCTTATAGCGCTTTTATCCTTTTTATATGGGGCTGTATGAGGTGTCATTTTTTTGTGCCATGATGTGTACTTTCTATCGGTACCTTGATTGCACATATGCAACTTTTTAAACGCTTTTCTTAACAATTTTTCTGGATTTGATTTGACCAAAAATGCAGAATTTTGCACTTTGGGATTTTTTTGCGCTTACACCGTTTATCGTGCAAGATCAGGAATGTAATAACTTAATATTTTGGGTGATTACGCATGCGGCGATACCAAACATGTTTATTTATTTATTTTTATTTATAACATGGGAAAAGGGGGGTGATTCACACTTTTAGTAGGGGAGGGGGCTTTTTATTAATAATAACACTTTTTTTTTTAACACATATACTAGAAGCCCCCCTGGGGGACTTCTAGTATATGCACACTGATCTCTCATTGAGATCTATGCTGTATAGTTATACAGCATACATCGATGAGATAGGCACTAAATTGCTTTCACCTGCTGCAGCCGAAAGCAATCGAGTGCCAAGGTGGGATCAGTGCCATTACATCACAGACCCCGGCAGGTAACAAATGTGTGGATCGCTCCTCCGGGACAACATCCCGGGAGTGTGATCCACCCCACTAGACACCAGGGACGTGGACAGCCCGCATTTTAAATGCAGCTGTAAAATTTTGACAGCTGCATTTAAAATGCTGATTAGCGGGCACAGCGATCGGACCATGCCCAATAATAGGCGCGGTCCCAGGCTACATGCCACACCCGGGACCACGGAGGTTCAGAGCGGGGTCGCCGTGCGGCCCCCCTCTGAAATCCCTGAGGCGACCACAGGGCGTAAATATACGCCCTGTGTCATTAAGGGGTTAAAAAAAACCTCTGTAATAGGTTTTATTAGGCAAAAATTATAAACTATGGAGGGGGTGGGGCAGTGGGAGATGAGTGAGCAGGAAGAAGAGACAAACAATCTGTGCAGTTTGGAGGCTGTCTGGCTACATCTAATGCTGGATTCACAGGTCAGACTGCTCAGTGCTGGTCTGGAAACTTGGTGAGGTAAGATTGCAGAATGCTGTGCTGTGCTGGCTCTCTGCCTGTCAGCCCGCTCTGTGGGGATGTTTGATAGACAGAGAGAACGATGAGTGGCCTCTCTGTGCTGCAACAAACCTTTTTTTTTCCTATTGTAATGATACAGTGGCAGATACGTCTGGTTTGCTAAGGGAACTGCAAAGTAGGATGCAGCTGGGAGCCATAATAGCACAATAGTGCTGATTGGTTATCTTTATCATTAATTTCTTTGGCAAGGAGTTTCTTTGTCTCCATCATCACTGAAAGTTGTTTTCTCAGAAGAGCAAAAAACTGTATGAGGGATACCATAAAATAATGAAAAGATCCTTTACTCACCTAATAAATCTTCCACATAGTTACAACTCCAGTGCTGTAATTGAGACAAGCTCAACAACTTCCGAAAAAAATCTAGAGATTTTTTGTTGATTGATTAAGAAGTATAATTAATATAGCAAATAATTTTGCCTAGAAAAACTATATACTGCTGTGTGGTGTCAGAATGTTTGAACTCCATATTAAATTTCCTTAAGTCATATCCTGTTATAATATATTTAGAGACACAGATGTACATGAATATTCCTTCAGTATATGTTAAAAACATTTATTGGTTATAATGGCAGTCCTTACTTATATCTCTATTAGGAGTATGTGCCGTAACTACTGATACACACAATATACGTGCACTTGCATTGGTGCCATGAAGAACCGCATTATGCAAAAACAGTATGACTGTAATATACAGACCTTGTTCTCATAGGTATCTGTGTGTTGCTGTATCCTGAAACCTACATAATACAGTACAGTGGTACCTTGGTTTAAGAGTAACTTGGATTAAGAGAGTTTTGCAAGAAGAGCTCACAGTTTTTCATAATTGTAACTTGGATTAAGAGCATTGTTTTGGTTTAAGAGCTCCTTGTAGGGCGAGTGGGGGAGGGGAATGGCCTGCGCAGGGTGGTCTACAGCTCTGTGTTCTGACCAAGAAAGTCTCCCTCACCTTCAACATAATAGCAGATCCTCTTCAGGCTGGGGCTTACATCAGGGGACTGGACTGTGGAGGTTATCTCTTCATAGCTGTAACTCTTCTCTTCCCGAACAGAGAGTACTGCTATACAGTGCCCACAGATGTCCTATTTATTCCTTCATGCTCCCTGCAGTCTCTGTCGCCCCTTGTGTTTCCCATCCTCTCCATTCCTGCTATAATGTGCCTGCACTCACACTCAGTCATTCACACTGCTGGATAGAAAAGTTTCTGTCACTGTCCTCCTGCAGAGCTCTGGAATGCGGAATTAGCCAGCCCATAGAATGGTGTCTATGGAGCTGGCGGAAAGGCGCGCGTCTGTGAGCGCGTACCGCGGAGTTTCTCTGCGAGAATTCCTCAGTGTGAACCCACCCTAATTCTCACTTCCTGATTGGTCCATGCTGAACACACACCTTGCTCATTGCTGTCATGTGACTACACAGACCTCTGACAGCAGTCCTGCTTCTCTATTATAGACTGTTGTACTACACTACTGCATTATGGGGATCTGCAGCTCCATCCTGTACCTACAAACTGTTGCTTTTTTTCCCAGATTTATGCACTTTCTATACATTATACTCCACATGCTTATTGCTTTACTGTACGGTAACTGATAATATGACATATTCAGCTGTTTCTTATTGTTTCATCTGCTCTACATGTTATTAAGAATAAAATATTATTTTTGGGGTGTGGAACCAATTATCTGCATTTCACAGTTCTTTTTATGGGAAAATTTGCTCTGGTTTAAGAGTGGATTAGGATTGCAAGTGCAGTCCTGGAAAAAATTTTTATTATAAAAAAAATAAATAGATACTGTAGTAGAGATGAGCAAATCACTCGCCAATATCCGAGCAAATTTGTGAATCACATACAAAAAAAAATGATTAAACAGGCAAACTATAGTAGCTAGAATAGTGGGACTATAACAAAAAAACTAAAATTACACTGGGATATAAAAAGTTCTGGGATAAAACATCTAAAAAAACATACAAAATATCTCAAAGGGCCCCACTACATATAGGGAAAAGCACCAAGGACACTACGATAAGCAAAAAATGGCAAGGACCATATCTAACCAATTAATCTGAAGTGATAACTGTGTCCCACTATTGTAAACAATGATGATGAGGTACAAAAACTACCAAGAGATGTGCAAAACAAGTAAGGGCAGGTATAATCAGAAAATGACCAAAGTATAACCAGATAATCAGAAGGTCCGTGATCTCGGGGTCCACTGCTTCCCTCGTGTTCCGTTCCTCACTGGGAACTTCCTCAATGGTTAATGGCCTAATGTGGAAACCAGATACACAATGGATGGAACATACCTGAGCCTGTGCAACATGCCCAGGTACATTTCCTTTTTGTTTTGTTGGTACAATTGTGGGACTATTACAGAGTAAGCATTCTTTTTAAACAGCTGTTGCTGTTACAGTGACAAAATTGGAAAATGTTATTTTTTTAAAAATGTCAATTAGTCTGTCAATCATTCAATTTCCATTATGGACAGCAGTGGATGTTGGTGGCAGGCCCACTTCTGCCATGAGGCAGAATGAGCCTTCCTCCTAAAGCGGCAGATTCTGCGGTCCGACAGGGGGCGGCATTATGTCCCCCCTGCTGTCATTTTTGTTAAGTATCACTTAACAAAAATGACAGCGGCCGCTCACCTGTCCCATTGCCCGCACTCTCCGCTGTCTCCACAAATCCCGTGAGGTCCCACGACATCACCCTGCAGCTGTCAATGACCTCCAGGCTGTGGTGAGTGCCCGGGGTCGGTGGGGGACGCACTGGGGCGATCAGGTCACACGGAGCCGCCAAGGGGTTGTTACGGTTTGATGCGGTGCGGGTGGCGCATTGAACCGCAACCCCCCCCCCCCCCCCGGCGACCCGATCGCCCCACTCACTCACCACAGCCTGGAGGTCTATGACAGCTGTAGGGTGACGTCACGGGACCTGACGGGATGTGGAGACAGCGGAGAGCGCGGGCCGGCTGCGGTGTGGGACAGGTGAGTGGCTGGCTTGGGGGGGGGGGGGGGGGGGCGCGATGCCGGCCATCACTCAGGAGGCAGAGAGCCAGAATTGGCCCTGATTGGTGGATCAGCAGTGTAATATCAATTTTCTCCCAGGACAGCAGTGGACATCGCTAAATGAGCAACCAGTGAGTTATTAAGTTGGACACTGTGTTCACTGTGACTTCCTATGATGCACGCCCATCACCCAGTGACTTGGTATAATGAAGAACAGTCACCCAATTACCCTGCTCCCACAGAAAACAACCCACAATTCACCGTCTTATACTCTCCTTTCTGTCCCTTTCTCCCTGTATTTCTCTCTCTTTTCTTACTACCTGCTGCAACCTATTCTCCACTACACACAGCCTACCGCCCACCTCCAGGAAGCCAATCACCTAATACAGAGGTTGAGGGGGGTTGCTGACATCACAGTGGGGTTTCCAGCTGAATGTCTGTCTGTCCATCTGTCTATCTGTCCTCATATAGAGGGCACCAATGGAACAAATCCAAATAACACACTGTCACATTTTTTTTCCCAGACAGCACAGAGTACATTTTCTGCTTTTTTTTTTTTTTTTGTTTAAGGGGAAATCGCCTGGAGCCATATATATTCCTTTATACGCTATATACCCCGACAGTTCTGCACTGTTCGTGTAAATTGTAGGTTAGAAATAAAATAAAAACTTTAAACGTCCTAAATACCTAATGGCCAAACTGAGAAGTCATCATGTGATCAGACTATATACAGAGCCTGGTTATATACAACATTGTCAGTGTTATATACAGCCTGGTTATATGCAACATTGGCAGTGTTATACAGTATACAGCCTGGTATACAACATTGACAGTGTTATACTGAGCCTGGTTATATACAATATTAGCAGTGTTATATACAGCCTGGTTATGTACAACATTGGTAGTGTAATGCTGAGCCTGGTTATATACAACATGGACAGTGTTAGTGGAGGTCCTGTATACCTTTAGTATATAGTTGGTGGAGGTCCTGTATACCTGTAGGGTATAGTTCTGGGGTCCTGTATACCTGTAGTGTGTAGTTTGGGGGACCCGCCGCCGACTGCAGACCATAAGCAAGGTGTTTGTGCAGAAAACCTGCAGCATACACAATCCTGCATCATCATAATCTGGCCCTCTTAGGCACTACCTTTCATCCTTGGTGGGGACAACACAGAAGAGGTTTCAAAGTTTCTAATACGGTATACACTCCCCCCCCCCCTGCAGGTAGCCCCCGTACTGTATACACTCCCCCCCTTGCAGGTACTCCTATAATGTATACAGTCCCTCCCTGCAGGTAGCCCCCATATTGTACAGACTACCCCTGCAGGTAGCCCCCATACTCTACACTCCCCCTACTTGCAGGTAGCTCCCATACTGTAAACACTCCCCTCCTTCTTGCAGGTTGCCCCCATAATGTATACACTCCCCCCTGCAGGTAGCCCCCATTCTGTATACACTCCCCCCTGCAGGTAGCCACCATGCTGTATACACCCCACCCAGGTAGCCCCCATGCTGTATACATTCCCTAACACCCCCTTACTGTATACATTCCCCAACACCACCACCCGGCAGGTAAGCCCCTTGCTGTATACACTTTATATACACTGTACACTGTTAGGGTGCCTTCACACCTACCCGATCTGCAGCGGATCTCACACTGCGAATTCGCAGTGAAATCCACTGCAAATCCAGTGTCATTGAACCCCTTGATACTATATACTCGCAAGATTGACATGCCGCTGTGAGTATGTAAGTTAACCCCCGGTAGGTGTGAAGGTACCCTTACTTTGTTTATTTCTGTGGATCTGTTGTGAGGCAGCTGCCCTAGCAACCACAGCTTCCTGTGAAAATGAAAGTAGTAATCCTATTGGTTGCTAAGGCTCCCAGCTGCCGTTTTTGCTGGAGACCTGCAGCTAATTATATCACCTGTGTGTGCAGTGTGGAGATTTTCCCATTCATCTCTATGGGGCTCTCTTCCCCCTCCCCCTCCCCTCCTGTACATCTAGCGGGGATGGGACCTTTGCACTAACCATCCCGGGCACCCAATGTATCTGTGGGCCAAATTTGGGGTCAAACAGTTCAGGCGTTTGGAAGTCTATACGGGACAGACAGACAGACAGACTTTCATTTTTATGATATAGATATGTTATACAATAGAACAAACATATCATAATAATATATTAAAGGGGTACTCCAGACATTCATATTTATACATAAAAACAAACTTTAATTAAACAAAATAATCATTTTATAATAATTTCAGCATTTTTTTCTTTTTATCTATTTTCAAGTAAACTCCATTGTGGATTAGATAAATATGCATTAGTCTAGTATTAGTGTGAAAGGGTCTGTAAAAGCAGAGGTGACATGCTGACAATACTAAGGCTCAATTTTTAGACTCTTTTGATGTCACATGTTGAGACTCTCCTAATATATGACATTTGAATTTTTGTGTGTGTCTTTCTAGCATTAGATTTTAATGCTAAGCCTTAACCACCTGACAGGATTTCAATATACAAATCAGCAGCGTTCTGTATATCTTCTAAATAGAAATATTCCATATGAAAATGTGTCAATGTGAGGTTTTGTGTGTGAGAGAGCTGATGGAGAGCATAATATATTTATTTCTTTGTTCAAAAGGTCACATTTAAAATGCCAGAATAAACATATGCTGCACAAGAACAGTAAGAACTTCTTCAGAAATTAAAAGAAAAGTGAAACCTGTCTACTCCCTTTTTTATCTACTTGGATGGAATAATAGTAACCAAAGGTATCAATTAACAGTGTTAGTGATGCATGGCCTGGTTAACCCTTTAATGTACCATGACATAACTGTACATCATGGTAAACAGTGACTTAGCGCACCATGATCATTCATGATCCCATCATTAAAGTAGTGCATTCACATTTAACTTCTTACAACAACTTGTAACATTTATCTTTGATTTAGATCAGTTAATCAAAGAGCAAGCATACATCCTGCTCAGTAGAGGGGTAAAGTACGAATTTCAATATGTTATGGCTTATTTTTTTCTCTAAGGCTAGGTTAACTCCACCAGGGATCCAATTGGCACCACCGAACAAAGCTGGAAAGTCTGTTCAAGCATGGATGCTAACTAACGTTAAGTTTGCAGGAATTTAGTGGACAAAAAAATTACTACTTTGACAGTAAGTGTGGACTTGATGTGATACTCTTCTGGTGGGACACACAGGGGAGCAGAGTCTAAGTGCCCTCTAGGTCTTTACCCCTTATCCCACTCCTGCATGTGGAAACTGAACTTCTGTGGCTAGATTCTGTGGCTAGAGCACACTACGCTGCTCCACAAGTATGATCTCGGCGTAAGCAACAGCTGGTCCCCAAGGACCAGACAACATTGGTGCAAGGGACCAGGGAACAGGGTAATTGTAGTCAGCAGCTTCGGCTGTCAGCAAGAGGATCAGCACAGTACCAGGATGAGGCAACAAATGTAGTCAGACAGGAAAAGGATCAGAGAAGGCAGCTTTGAAGGCAGGTCTGGTAATTCAAGTTGGTAACAGGAGATTCAAACGGTACAAACAAGGGTCAGGCAGAAAGCTTAAACAGAAGAACAGACATAGCTCAGGATACATGGGATTTAAGTAGAAACCCAGCAACACACTTTTGCTAGAAATGCAAGGATCCAACAACGCTCAGGTAAGGGAGGAACAAGCTGAGTGAGCCTAAATAGGCGCAGGTAGAATAGGATTAGAAAAAGGCAGAAAGAGTTGGCAACATGTTGGCTCTTTAAATCCACAGCAAACAGTTAGAGATGGAAAAGCAGAGGTAGTCGTAAAGAGGAAGGAGATGTCAGGAGGAGTGCAGATGCCAGAGGACTGATGAGGACACAGGATCGGCATGGAGGCCAACAGGATGAGTGGTATTTAGGCCCTATTTGGCCCCTTAAACAGTACAGAGGCCCTATCAATGCCCTCACATAGTAGAGAAGCCCAATCTGTGCCTCCCTGGTAGTTAGCCATAACCCTCTATAGGTAATCTCTATGGTAGTTAAACACCCCTACCCCTCAGTATGTATTATCCCCCAATGTAGGAGGCATCCCACTTAAAGGAAACCAATCAGCCCAATTGGACTGATATGGTTCCCTTGAGCACTGTATAAAGCTCCTGCAGCAGTCCTGGCACATACCAGCTGTGGCTGCTGCAGGAGCTTTATACCAGAGAAAAACTAGCTCACTCGTGGATGGTTGAAAGGCCAGTAATAGACCTCTCTGCCTGTCAATCATCCCCTCTGAGTGGGCTGACAGGGAGAGAGCAGTGACTAGTGACGGGCAGAGAGCCATCTAGATGACTACCTCCCCGCCCTTGCCTGTCACACGCCTGGGTTATTAAACTCATTTTTCTTTGGTATAAACCTTTTGCAGTAGTCCAGTAGGGACCAGTGCTGCTGCTGCTGCTGCAGGAGCTACATACAGCGCTCCTGGAAACTATATGAGCCCAATTAGGCTGATTGGTTCCCATTAGGTACCCTTGTTAGTTAGCCCCCTCCCCCAGCAGATAGCACCCCCATGTTAGGCATCCTCCCTGGTAGTTACCCCCCTCTTCCTTTTAGCCATCTCCCCTTATTGTTAGGATACAGGAGGTACAGGAGTATATCGAGAAAATATTCTTCAGTGCTTGACCACTTGCTATGTTACATTTGCCCATGACCCCACACTACAATTACATGTGAGACCATGCTATGTTTACCTGTGATGCATTTGGAATCATACAGTCATAAAGTCACTCAAGAAACTTGAAAAAACTAAGCAACAGGAAAACAGTAAGAATGACTAAATTAAAGTGACTCTGTACCCACAATCTGCCCACCCCAAATTGCTTGTACCTTCAGATAGCTGCTTTTAATCCAATATCTATTCTGGGGTCCGTTCAGCAGGTGATGCAGTTATTGTCCTAAAAAACAACTTTTAAACTTGCAGCCCTGTGCCAAACTGGCATGGCCTAGAGTGTCTGTGCATTAGGCTGGCACAACCTCTCTATCCCTCCTCCCCACCCTCTTCATCATTAGGAATGCCCCAGGCAGGTATTCACCTATTTATCAGCTGTGTGAACACGAACATGGGCTGGATCGTTAAGGCACCTGTGCAGTGTTCACTGCAGAGGAATAAGAAAAATCCTGCCAGTGGCATTCCTAATGATGAAGAGGGTAGGGAGGAGGGATGGAGGGGTGATGCAAAGTTAGGGAACAGATACTCTAGGCCACGGCAGTTTGACACAGGGCTGCAAGTTAAAAAGTTGTTTTTTAGGACAATTACTGCATCACCTGCCGAACGGACCCCAGGACAGGAAGGTACAAATGGTTTGGTGGGGACAGATTGTGGGTACAGAGTTGCTTTAACCCCTTAGCGACCCATGACGTATCTGATACGTCATGGTGCCGCAGGGGGTGTTCAGAGCGGGGTCCCGCCGGGACCCCGCTCTGAACGGCACCGGTCCCGGCTGCAATCTGCAGCCGGGCAGTGCCTCTATTAGCCGGCGCGGGTCCCGTTGCCGCGCCGGCTAATTAAGCCCTTCAATGCAGCTGTCAAACCTGACAGCTGCATTGAAGTGCTTTCCTCCGTGCATCCCTGGTGTCTAGTGGCACGGATCTCCCCCCCGAGATCCGTTCTTCTGCCCGTGCCGGGCCTCAGCGTCGGAATGACGCTGATCCCGACTCGGCAATAGATTGCTGTGGCCTGCAGCAGGCCATAGCAATCTATGACCGATCTAATGGATCTTTGCTGTGTATATACACAGCATTGATCTCTATGAGAGATCAGTACTATGTATATACAAGCCCCCCAGGGGGGCTTCTAGTGTATGTAAAAAAAAAAGTAAAAAAAGTGTTTTTATTAATAAAAAATCCCCTCCCCTAATAAAAGTCCAAATCACCCCCCTTTTCCCATTTTATAAATATAAATTAATAAATAAATAAATTAATAAACATATTTAGTATCAGCGCACACGTAATCGCCCGAACTATTAATTAATCACATTCCTGATCTCGCACGGTAAACGGCGTAAGCGCAAAAAAATCCCAAAGTGCAAAATTGGGCATTTTTGGTCGCATCAAATCCAGAAAAAATGTAATAAAAAGCGATCAAAAAGTCGTATATGCGCAATCAAGGTACCGGTAGAACGCATCATGGCGCAAAAACTGACACCTGACACAGCCCCATAGACCAAAGGATAAAAGCGCTATAAGCCTGGGAATGGAGCGATTTTAAGTGACATATATTTGTTAACAATGGTTTGAATTTTTTACAGGCCATCAGATACAATATAAGTTATACATGTTATATATCGTTGTAATCGTAACGACTTGAGGAACATGGATAACAAGTCAGTTTTACCATAGGGCGAACAGCGTAAATGCAAAACTCCCCGAAATCAAAACAAATTCGTTTTTTTTTTCAATTTGACAGCGCAAATGATTTTTTTCCGGTTTCACAACATATTTTATGGAAAAATTATGCCTGTAATTGCAAAGTACAATTGGTTTCGCAAAAAATAAGCACTCATATAAGTCTCTAGGTGAAAAAATGCAAGCGCTATGGACTTTTAAACATAAAATGGAAAAAGCAAAAACGAAAATTGGCTTTGACCTTAAGGGGTTAAAAATGGAACTTTTTACCAAGTATGAAAGTGCCATGCGTTGAAAATGGCATGGCTAATTGACAATATCGAGAATATTGAAAGAAACCAATAAAACACCAGATGTAGCAAAGGGAGAAGGATAAATAAACCCCTTCTAGTTAGTAACATGTATATATACGTTCCTATTGAACATACCCCGTGCAGTAGGAATGTATATATACGTTCTTGTTACTGACGGGGTTAATGATGAGAGCGAGATCGCTGCAGAGATTGCGATCCTGCTCTCATCTGTGTCCAGCAGTGGAGATAATGAAAATCAGCTGCGATCCCGCAGCTGACCCCCATTAACCCCTTAGTGACCGCCGATTCGGCGGTTACTAATGGGCCGGTGCCGCCGCTGTATTTCATCTCCCCCCACCGTGAATCCACGGTGGGGGGAGATGAAATAAGTAAAATCAGACCCCAGATCAGCCCCCCTAGTGCCCCGATCACTAACCCCCCCTCCCCGTGGTGGCCATCAGATCCAAGATGGCCGCCGCCATCACTGTGAAAAGACATTAGTCTGTTCACAGTGATTTAAAGTTAAAATGAATGAAAGCCCCATGCTCTCCGCCACCGGAGGTAGCGGAGAACATGGGGCAGTGATCGGGGACCCACCCGTGGTGTCCCGGTACAAGCGATCAGCGGTGTATACTATATACTGCTGATCACTTGTACCATGTGCTCCTGGCACTTTTTATCCCCTGTCACCATGAATGATTGGTAACAGGGGATAAAAAGTGATGTGCCCCTCCCCCCCCAGTCACCCCGTCCCCCAGTCACCCCCCTTCCCCATATACTTACCTGATCCTGGGAGCTCCTTCCTCCTCGACGTCCTGGCTGGTTATGAAGTGCGCATGCTCTCCACAACCAGCCAACTCTGAAAATTTAAAGTGACAGAGACCAATTGACAGAGAAAATATCACAGTAATCATAGTAATATAGTGAAAATGAATATGTAAAGTACAAAAAGTGACAAACATACAAAAAAAAATAAAACACACACTTTTTAATATAGTAATAATTGCAGTTTGCTCCCAAAATACCCCTAACACCCCCAGATTACCCGTAACCACCGCAATTTGCCTGTAACCACCCCAGGTTGTCCGTAATCACGTCAGATTGCACGTAACCCCCCAAATTACACGTAACCAGCGCATGTTGTCCGTAACCACCGCACGTTGCCCGTAACCACCGCACGTTGCCCGTAACCACCGCACGTTGCCAGTGACCCCCTCCAGATTGTCCGTAATCACTCCAGATTGCCTGTAACCACCCCAAATTACATGTACCCACCACAGATTACCTATAAGCACTTCAGTCTATCCGTAACAATTCTAGATTGTCTGTAACCCATCCAGGTAGCCCGTAACCACCGCAGGTTGCGCATAACCACCCCAGGTTGCCCGTAATCATGCCAGATTACATGTATCCCCCCAGATTGCACACAACCACCGCAGGTACTCTGACCACCGCACGTCGCCTCTGACCACCTCACGTCGCCTCTTTCCACCGCACGTCGCCTCTGACCACCGCACGTCGCCTCTGACCACCGCACGTCGCCACTGACCACCGCACGTCGCCTCTAACCACCGCACCTTGCCTCTGACCACCGCACTTTGCCTCTGACCACCGCACGTTGCCACTGACCAGTGCACGTTGCCACTGACCACCGCACCTTGCCTCTGACCACCGCACCTTGCCTCTGACCACTGTACCTTGCCTCTAACCACTCCAAATTGCCAGTGACCCCCTCCAGATTGCCTGTAACCACGCCAGATTACAGGTACCCATCTCAGATTACCTATTAGCACTTCAGTTTATCCGTAACCACAGCAGGTTGCCTGTAACCACCCCAGATTGTCTGTAACCACCCCAGATTGTCCGTAACCACCACAGATTGTCCGTAACCACCCCATATTGTCTGTAACGACCCCAGATTGTCTGTAACGACCCCACATTGCCCGTAACCCCAGCAGGTTGCCTGTAACCACCCTAGATTGTCTGTAACCACAGCAGGTTGTCCATATCCACTCCACGTTGCCCGTAACCACCCCAGGTTGCCTCTAACCACCCCAGGTTGCCTGTTACCACCCCAGGTTGCCGTAACCACAGCAGGTTGCCCGTGACCACCCCATGTTGACCGTATCCACCCCAGATTACCTGTAACCACCCCAGATTACCCAGAACCACCCAGATTACCCGGAACCACCTCAGACTGCCCGTAACCACATCCAGATTACCCGGAACCACCCCAGACTGTCCGTAACCACCCCACATTACCTGTAATCTAATTTTTTTATTTTATTTTAGTAACTGCGCTATTCTAATAACTATTACTAGCTGCGGTTTTGCTCCAGCAAATTGGCGCTCCTTCCCTTCTGAGCCCCTCTGTGTGCCCATACAGGGGTTTATGCCCACATATGGGGTACCGTTGTACTCAGGAGAACCTGCGTTACAGATTTTGGGGTACTTTTTTTCTCCTGTTCCTTGTGAAATTTAGAAGTTTCAAACTAAACCAACATATTATTGGAAAAATTCTAGTTTTTCATTTTTACTGGCCAATTTTGAATACTTTCCTCTAATACCTGTGGGGCCAAAATGTTCATCCTACCCCAAGATGAATTCTTTGAGGGGTGTACATTCCAAAATGGGGTGACTTTTGGGGGGGGTTCTATTCTGTAGACATTACAGGGGCACTGCAAACGCACCTGGCACTCAGAAACTTCTTCAGAAAAATCTGCATGGAAAATGCTAATTGGCGCTCCTTCCCTTCTGAGCCCTGCTGTGTGCCCATACAATGGTTTATGCCCACATATGGGGTACTGTTCTACTCAGGAGAACCTGCGTTACAGATTTTGTGGTGAATTTTCTCTCCTGTTCCTCGTGAAATTGAGAAATTTCAAACTAAAGGAACATATTATTGGAAAAATTCGAGTTTTTCATTTTTACTGTCTACTTTTGAATACTTTCCTATAATACCTGTGGGGTCAAAATGCTCACCACACCCATAAATGAATTCTTTGGGGGGTGCACTTTCCAAAATGGGGTGACTTATGGCGAGATTTTACTCCGCTGGCACTACAGGGGCACTGCAAACGCACCTGGCCCTCAGAAACTTCTTCAGCATAATCTGCATTGAAAAAGCTAATTGGCGCTCCTTTCCTTCTTAGCCCTGCTGTGTGCCCATGCAGTGGTTTATGCCCAATATGAGGTACCTTTTTACTCAGGAGAACCTGCGTTATGAATTTGTGGTACATTTTTTCTCTTTTTCCTCGTGAAATTGAGAAATTTCAAACTAAATGAACATATTATTGGAAAATTAGAGTTTTTCATTTTTACTGTCTAATTTTGAATACTTTCCTCTAACATCTGTGGGGTCAAAATGCTCATCCTACCCCAAGATGAATTCTTTGAGGGGTGTACTTTCCAAAATGGGGTGACTTATGGGGTTTTTTCTCTCTGCTGACACTACAGGGGCTCTGCAAATGCACCTGGCGCTCGGAAACTTCTTCAGCAAAATCTGCAATGGAAATGCTAATTGGCGCTCCCTTCCTTATGAGCCCCGCTGTGTGCCCATACAGTGGTTTACGCCCACATATGGGGTACCGTAGTACTCAAGAGAACCTGCGTTACAAGTTTTGCGGTGCTTTTTCTCTCATGTTCCTTTTGAAAATGAGAAACTTTAATCTAAACGTATGTATTATTGGAAAATTTTAATTTTTCATTTTTTATGGCCTAATGGTAAATACTTTCCTCCAGCCCCTGTAGGGTTAAAATGCTCATTATACCCCTAGATTAATTTTTTAAGGTGTGTAGTTTCCAAAATGGGGTCACTTATGGGGGTTTCAAGTATACAAACCTCCTAAATCAACTTAAAAAAAGAACTGGTCCCTAAAAAAATCAGTTTTGGAAACTTTCACGAAAATGTGGTTATTTGCTGATAAATTTCTAAGCCCCGTAACACCCTAAAAAAGTAAAATATGTTTATGAAATGAAGCCAGAATAAAGAGGACATATCTGTAATGTGACTTAGTAACTAATTTATGTGATATGACTTTTTTTTTTGAAGCAGAGAAATTCAAAGTTAATAAAATGCTAATTTTTTTAATTTTTCATGATATTTTGATGTTTTTCACAAAAAACACACAAAGTAGTGACCAAATTTTGCCACTAATATAAAGTGCCATATGTGATGAAAAAACAATCTCAGAATCGCTAGCATACGTTAAAGCATCACTGAGCTATAAGCGCATAAAGGGAGACAGGTCAGATTTTGAAAAATGAGCCTGGTCTTTTAGGTGCAAATAGGCTTGGTCTTGAAGGGGTTAATATTGGTCTAGATTAATAAAAAAAAACTGGTGTTTTGAAGTAGTGCCACAACAAAGGTTTCTATTTTCAATGCATCGTCACCTTCCAGAACTACATCAATTACTTATACAGGAGTGCAGCTTCATTTCAGTCAAGTTTTTGCCACCATATACAGTTCCGCTCATCCAGTGCATAGACATCCATGTAAAATCAAATTTAAGAAACGCCATATAACTTTTTCAATTTATATTTAATTCTAACCTGGCTACTTTTAATAAAATGATGACAGTCTCAAATAAAAGCATTTAATGTACAAGAACCTATACACAATATTACAGAAGTGATATGGAATAATTATTTCACAAAATGTGTAACTACAGTTTATGGACTTTGAATCGGACATTAAAAATAACTTTATATGATCATGTGCTGAGTAAGTACCCGAGATTGAAATTTTATGGAACTCTCATTTAACCTATGTTCTGCAAGGTTATATTTGTAGCTGTGTCCTGTCTAACAGTAGGGCTGATGATTTATGGTTTCTACCAAAGCTTCATCATCATTGTCCTCACCTTTGTTTCCATCATAGTTAATTAAAGGGAAGGTCATTGTCACCTTATGTTATAAACCTTCTTAACATAATGTATCACTTGGCTACACTTTAATAAGGGTGTTGTGAAGATATAATGTAATAAGAAAAAAAAACTTTACTGCATAATCCATCCTGTTAACAATTACACTTCAGCTATTGCACATAATGAAAGTTAATAAGTAGACAGAAATAAAGACCACATCTCTCTAATCATTTGAAGTTTGATTAATTGGCACTTAGTCTAATGAAACAAATGCATAGCTTGCGTTCCTCAATCACAGTCTAAATAATCTCCAAAATTATTAAGGAAAACAATTACATAATACTTAAAGCAGAAAAAAATCTAATAAAGTCTGACTTATAAACAAAAATTTTTACAACATTAAAACTCACCTACTGTACATAAATCTGATTAATTGTCTGCTGTTATTCAAGACATTCCCCTACTGAAATTTTTTTTATATATTTTTTTTTTATTTGTATAGTAGAAAAATGCATTTGTAACCATAAACATATGTAACTGTTTGTGACATTTAAATCGATATTAAATACCTCTTATTTTGAAGTGGACATGGTTCCAGGATATCCAGGTAAGCAACTGTACTGGTTTGAATATTTATGCTGCTGCACCTTCTTTTTAAAATGTCACTAGAAGTCTTAATACTCAGTTGGTATCAGGTATCAGAATGTAAAACAATAGTAAGAAAATAAAGCAGAATAAGTCAGAAAGCTAACTTTAAACTGCTATTAGTTCCCTATTGCGCAGGACACGCCAAGAATGAAGGTGTGTCTCTTATCTTCATCCTCGCTGCCATTTCAGTGCAGTTAGTCATTTGCTCCTTGGTTCAGTAAGACCACTAGGAACACTGGGACACCATTAGGAGCACTGCCCTTCCCCACTATTCATGATTCAGCGTGTTCCCCAGCCTGCCTGCTCCATTGATTATGATTAGAAAGGGGTGGGCTGACTGGGGGCACATCGGCATTATGGCAGTGGGACAGAGCTCCTAACAGTGTCCCAGTGCTCCTAACATTCTTACCGGACTGTGGAGAAAACACAACTTACTACACTGGAATGAAGGTGGATGAAGGTAAAAGACATGCTGTCATCCTCTATATATATAAAGCTAGTGGGCACCACTAATAATCATGGAGTGCTAAACCAATGCATATAAGTAGTACATCATCCTCTCAAAAGAAAAAAAGCATATGCACAAAAAATGGTAGCACATCACAAAAATCTTTATTATAAAACTGACATAGATACAAAAATACCACATAAATATATGAATGTACAGGAGTAGTAAAATGAGGGACACAAGACCCCAAATACTGCTCTACATTAAAAACACTAAAATGTCACCATAAGTCCTGCTGTTGTTCCAGCCAGGGCTAATCTACCACTCTGACTCTGGACCGTATGTACAATAACAAAAATCCAACATCTCTACCTAGACAGAGACCCAGTAAAACAAAATATAACCACAGATAATGGAGCATAGGAAAAAAAATAAAAAAAATTGGAAAAGATCACCATATACAGTCCAACAGAATGAGAGTCAGATGGGATAAGAAATCACCCCACGTGTTCCGCCGTCTAGCGGCTTCCTCAGGAATGTGGGCAGTACAGTGAGGGGCATAGTATGTTGTCTCCCTCATTTTACTACTCCTGTACATTCATATATTTATGTGGTATTTTTGTATCTATGTCAGTGTTATAATAAAGATTTTTGTGATGTGCTACCATTTTTTGTGCATATGCTTTTTTTCTTTTGAGAGGATGATGCTTTCATCCTCGGCGTCTACTGGCCAATTGGGGGCTATCAGAATGTAAAACAATAATAAACAGGTTCAATTTGTCTAACCTGCTGATAGTTCCCCTTAAAAAAAGTATTTTTAGTTAATGTAAGTGTTATTTTTATTAAATGTTTTCCTTTAATGTTTGACTAATTGGGTGGAAGAATACAAATAAAACTTGTAAGAAATCATACATTAGCAATAAAGGCAATATATAGTGAGTAAGCCTTTTTCAATAAATTGTAAGCTAACATGGTTCTCTCTGCTGTCTTCACTGTCTGTGTCACAATTTGCAGTGCAGTCATCTGCTAGAGGCTACAGTGCACAGCACCAGTAACACAGTTCACATATAGTATTTTTTTTACAGTTAGTCTTTTGGTCAGGCTTTTTTTTTTTTTTTTTTTTTTTAACCAAAACCAGGAGTGGGTTAAAGACACAGTACCTGTGCAAATCTTACCATTATAATTTTGCTCTTTCAGTTCTACTCCTGATTTTGATTGAAAAAAGACCGAAATGTAATGTCCCAGAGCGGGTGTCCACTGCTGTTGTAGCAGCATGTTTAGGTCGGTACTATGTGGTATAGGCTCTGGGGCTGAAGCCATAGAATGCTGCTCCCACATGTGTCACTGTGTTGTGTGCACAGCTAAAGGAAAAACTGGTTGCCTATGGCTATGGCTGTATCCCAGTTTTCCAGGCAGTCCTCCAGCTGGATCCGCCCGCTGCACGGAGCAGGCAGACAGCGGGAAACATTACCGAGGGTTCGGGTTCGTACGAACCCGAACCGAACTCGGTTTGTACCATCCCTAGTGCCAGAGTTTAGACAGTAAAGTAGCAGAGCTGAGCCAGCCATGTAGCAGAACCAATACCCGCGCTACGTAGCAGAGCTCAGGCAGCCATGTAGCTCTTAAAGGAACGGTACCCAAGCCGCTCTTAAAGGGATGGTACCAAAGCCTCTCTTAAAGGGATGTACCCAAGCCACTCTTAAAGGGACGGTACCCAAGTCGCTTAAAAAGGGGCGGTACCCAAGTCGCTCTTAAAGGGACGGTACCCAAGTCGCTCTTAAAGGGACGGTACCCAAGCAGTTTTTAAAGGAAGGGTACCCAAGCTGCTCCTAAAGGGATGTACCTAAGCCGTTTTTAAAAGGAAGGTACCCAAGCCGCTCTTAAAGGGACGGTACCCAAGCTGCTCTTAAAGGGACGGTACCCAAGTCGCTCTTAAAAGGGACAGTACCCAAGCCGCTCTTATAGGGACGGTGCCCAAGTCGCTCTTAAAGGGACGGTGCCCAAGTCGCTCTTAAAGGGACGGTACCCAAGTCACTCTTAAAGGGACGGTACCCAAGTCGCTCTTAAAGGGATGATACTCAAGCTACTTTTAAAGGGACGGTACCCGAGCCACTCTTAATGGAACAGTACCCAAGCCGCTTTTGAAGGGATGGTACCTAAGCCGTTCTTAAAGGGGTGGTACCCAAGTCGCTCTTAAAGGGACATACCCAAGCCGCTCTTTAAGGGACGGTATTCAAGGCACTCTTAAAGGGATGGTACCCAAGCCACCCTTAAAGGAACGGTACCCAAACCGCTCTTAAAGGGATGGTACCCAAGCCTCTCTTAAAGGGACAGTACCCAAGTCGCTTTTAAAAGGACGGTACCCAAGCTACTTTTAAAGGGGGTGGTACCCAAGTCGCTCTTAAATGGTCAGTACTTAAGCTGGTCTTCAAAGGATGGTACCTAAGTCTCTTTTAAAGGGACAGTACCTAAGCTGGTCTTAAAGGAACAGTATATAGATCACTCAAAGCGTTGGCACCAAAGTCGCTCCTTAAGGGACTGTACCAAATTTTCTCTTAAAGGGACTGGACCAACATTGCTCTTAAAGGGACTGTATCAGAGTTGCTCTTAAAGGGACTGTACCAAAGTTGCTTTTAAAGGGGCTGTACCGAATTTGCTCTTAAAGGGAGGGTATCAAGGGTTAAAGTTTCTTTTAAAGGGAAGTCACTGTTAAAGGGATGTTCTTTTCAAGAAATATGTATTTCCCTGGAAATGCAAATCTAGTATAAATGTGCTCTCCCAAAGAGAGAGCAGGGTAGAGACCTCCAACTCTCCAATCCCTTTGTAAGTCTAGGTTAACATCACAAAATGTACAGGAAAATATGGTCAACTACGTTTTTGCATATGTTACAAAATGTAAGAAAAAATTGATCCATTTGATCCTTTTTTTATAATGTAAGTAAAAAAAAAAAAATAATATATATATATATATATATATATATATATATGGCATACATTACCATCCGGTTTTACCTTTTTACCATCCATTTTTTTTCTCCATAGAACTTATACATTAAACGGATAGCAAAATCGTGATGTGAACATAGCCTTATTTTTGCTATTATTGGGAAATTCAGAGCCGGGTAACAACCCACCTTTACCCCTAAGTAGGTTATGGTTTGCTGTAATACCAGAGTTCCACCTCTCGGTAGATATGAGACAGACACATCACCCAGATGAAGGAGCAGGATTACAGTAGAACCACAAGACAAGTGTTAGGGGGAAGCATAAGTAAGAACCTTACATTGTTTGGATTTTTTTTTACACAAACCTGGCCAGAGTTCCCCTTTAGGCTGTGTTCACATACAGTATAAACAACAGCCATTCCGAGTGAAAATCCATTGTTTAATTCTACCTCATAGCCTCATACAACCTCGTAGCCAGAAAAAAAAAACAATATAGCTGTCAAAATAGAGTGCTTTTCAGCATATTTATTTATTTAAAACAAAAAAAAAGTTTTAACTTTTACCTAGGTTTTAAAAAAAGGTTAATAACTTAGATATCTATGTGTTCATACTGACCCACAGGATAAAAAATAAAACATATCAGTTAGTAAAAATGAAAGCTCACATATTTGTGAGGTTTTTCCCCCCATAAAAACAGGCCTACATATACTGTATGCTACATAGATGAAAAAATAGTTATAGCTACATAGATGGAGAAAGAGTGATAGCTCTTAGAAGATGAGGAGGAAAAAAAATAAAAATTGTCTGTCTGTAAAAGGCGAAAAAGTTCCAGAAAGTAGCACCATTTAAACCATTCAATCAAGTTTGCACACAAGGATATTAATGGATAGTATAAAGTACATTTTTATCATATCAATATAATTTAACCCCAACATGTCCACAATACAATGCCAATGTAATAGGATGCATTAGAAACTGTTTAAATGTGTGTGGGGCCGCTTACACATTAGTGTCCCAGAAATCAAGCATAATCACAGGCAGCTGTAAGCATGCAGCTTCTTGTCATTAACCTCTTAAAAGCTATGATTTATAATGATAGCAGTGTTTAAGAGAAGTCAGTGACAGGAGAAGTACTAATCGCAGCCTTAAGTCAGTGACAGGAGAAGTACAGATCAGTGATTGGGATACCTATAGCGTGACTGTAGGGGTCCCAATCACTTTCTCTAAAGGGAGGTATAATACTTACCTCTGTCCTGTCGGATCAGAGATCTTTTCATAGATTCTGCCCTCATGGCTCAAAAAATAAGTCCCCAAGCAACCCTGTAGGTGGAAATATAAAGCATTATAGCTCTTAGAAAACATGACACTTATTCTGCTGCCAGACACTGTTTTACAACAGCCCACCTGATATAACCTGGCAGGTGCTTCACAGGTCAACTTAACCCAGAAGAGCTATGGACACCAGTTGATTCCAGACACACAATTAGTCATTGTACGCCAGTAATGCACCAAAGTACATACCTCTCCTGGATGAAGTTAACCCTGTTAAGAAGTAAAATGTATGTTAAAGCAATAATAAAGCATTGCCACAGGCCAGTTCTTACAATGTTTTCTTCTCAGGGGATCTTTAACAGAGGTTGAAGGAGGGTGGCACCTAGGTATTGGTGATATTAATAGATAGAGGCCAACTCCCTTATAATGTTGTCTGAAGTGATTACAGAGATGCCCTTGGTGTTGATGACCAGCAGTAGAAATCAGCCAACAGAGAGATGAGGTATTATGGTTCAACAGTGACTTTACTTGAACAGTGACTTTACTTGAACATCAGGTACAACAGTCCTTTATCTGTGAAGAACCTTCAAAAAGGCAGCTAGCCAAAGATGGGTCACTTAAGAGGACCCATCTCTTATTCATACAATGAATTAAATATACATCAACATATACATATGCAACACAGGTTAAATGCTAGACCCAGTCTTAGGGACCTAACTGCAGTATACTGCAAGTTCCCCCTGTTGACATAAGCCATCCTCTTCAACTGGCTGTGACTAGGATAGATCCTGGAACCTAACATATTTCTATAAATAAAATATGTTAGGCCTAAATACTGATATCAATAAGTGTAAAAATATTTCTTAAATACAACACATATACCTCACATGTAACATAAAAGCAGCTTAAGTGAATATTCACATATATAGTGCTATGGGCCTAAATATCAATGAATTGGGCTTGTTTATTGCATTGTTTTGCACATCTCTCCTCTTAAATATTGTGATTCAACTGTAGTATTCTGGTCCTGTGTGAATAGTTATTTGTACTTTGTTCTGTGTACTTTTTATCTTTTATTTAAATTAATCAATAAAGCATTGCATTTTGATTATATCTGTTTAATGGCCTTTTTGTATGATATACATAGTTACATAAATAGTAAAAAAAATTGAAAAATGTTCATCAAGTTCAACCAAGGAGGTTTTCAAGGTTTTTCTACTAACACCTGTAAACAAAAGAGTCTACTGACTGCCATAGTGGTGTCAACATAAAGCTCCTGGACAGTGGTTAGCCTATTCTCAGGGCACGCTTCACCTGGTATCAGACATCCCACCATGGTTGTGCGGAACATCAAATTAGTATTAATGCTCCACGTTGCCTCCCAATATCATTGTGGTGGATCATATGGAACTGGCTTCTTAAAGGGGTTATCCAACGCTACAAAAACATGTCCACTTTCCCCCTACTGTTGTCTCCAGTTTGGGTGCATGTTTTGAAACTCAGTTCTATTGAAGTAAATGGAGCTTAATTGCAAACTGCACCTGAACTGAAGACAACAGTAGGGGTAAAATCGGCCATGTTTTTGTAGCGCTGGATAACCCCTTTAACCCAGCTGGACTTGATGGCCACCCTGTTGCTGGGTGGTGCTGATGAGGGCACCACTTAACATGACTCTCCCTTCTCTTCAGGCCAGCCAAAGCTATCAGTGGATAGCCAGACTCCAGGTATGCAGCTCTCACAGAAGCACCTGCACCACAATGCACACGGCTCTCCATACTTTCTTCCAATCTACTTTCACTTTATCACATGGGGCAAAAACTCAGGGTCAGAGACATAGCTCTTTAGGAGCGAAAACACAGGGACACACAGCTCATTAAGCAGCTTAAAAAAAGAAATATAAATTGTGAGTTGCCATATCCTGGGAGCTGCATTTTATTTTACTTTTCCATCAACAGAGTTTTTACTTTTTCATCAACTTATTATTTGTAGGATGGCGTCATGATTTTATGTCTCATATCTAAACTATGTACCTCCATGATCATGTTCCTATCTGTACTCTGTACCTCCATTAGCATGTCCCCCATTCATATTATGTACCCCCCTCATCAGCATGAAAATGCCCACAAGAGCTTACATTCTACAAGGTGAAGGGAGGTAGATAGTAGGTGAAGAGGTAGCTAGTTAAGGTGTGGTGCATAGTTATTGTTGGTTGTATGCTAGTTTAAAGAAGATGTACCACCAGGTACATCCTCTTTAACCTGACACATTGATAGAACGGTGCCGTCACGGGGAAGCCGGTGCCACGGTCCGTTTTTCGAACTGCGGCCTGGTTTCTGTGTACGGCGCCGTTCTATGCATGGTTACCGGATGATGCTCAAGCACTTGAGGTAGGCCGGCCCATCCCCAGTGGGAGGAAATTCCCTCCCCTCTATGACACGGCTCTGTTAGGATCTATGGAGCCGTGTCATACAGGGGAGGGAATTCCCTCCCACTGAGGGCGGGCCGGCCTACCTCCAGTGCTTGAGCACTGGCCAGTAACTGTGCATAGAACAGCGCCGTACACAGGAACAGGGCCGCGGTTCGACAAACGGACCGCGGCACCGGCTTCCCCGTGACGGTGCCGTTCTATCCCTGTGTCAGGTTAAGGAGGATGTACCTGGTGGTACATCCTCTTTAAAGAGATGCATTTCTCGGTTGCTCTTCTCAGGATTGATGGTGGGTGACAGCTGGATGTGTAAGGGTAGTGAAATCCAGAGTATAGGGGAAAGTCGGAAAATATCTTGGAAGTGGTTGCATGAGGTACCGACTATGAGGGAGAACATACAATTGTCATCAGAGGATCAAAGGTTGCGTGAGGGATGGTATTGTGATATCAAGTCAGAGATTTATAGAGGGGACATGTTGTGGATGGCCTTGTATATCATGGTTAAACATTTTTAATTAATTTGTTGGATAATGGGGAGCCAGTGAAGTGATTGGAAGAAAGATGTCACAGTAGAGATGAGACGAGGACATGTAACATGAGTTATGTTGAGTCAGGGTTGAGCAAAAGAGCAAAATCTGGAAATATTTTTGAGGTAGATCCATTGACTGTGATTGACAGATTAGATGAGGGAGATATCAACAAGAAAGTCAAATGTCTGTAAAAAAAACAATACTCATTGCAGCTACTTTGTTGACTTACATTTATCGGGATAAATGCCAAATATATAACAAGTGTGGTAAATTTAACTCACACAAAAAACAATACCTTTTTTTGGGTACATAACTTTTTTTTTAATTAACGCCTAGCTGAACCAGAACATTACTGAACATCCTGGTGCTGCTAGGGGAGCTCAGAGGGGGTCACGCGGTGACCCCGCTATGAGCTGCCGCGATCCCGGGTGCTATATGCAGCCCGGGACCACGGCTATTAGCGGGCACGTCAAAGTTGACAGCTGCATCTAAGTACTTGCTGTCCGCCTTCCCTGGTGGTCTAGTAGGTGGATCGCCTACGCGACGCAATCACGAAGGAGAAATCCCTGTATCCTCACCCAGCCGGGGTCTGCGCCATAATGGCGCTGATCTCGGCTCAGCACTCTATTGCTTTTGGCTGCAGCAGCCGAAAGCAATAGAGCACAGATCTGATGGACCTATGCAGTATAACTATACTAAATAGATTTCTATGAGAGATCAGTGTGCAGTAATACTAGAAGTCCCCCAGGGGGACTTCTAGTATTTGTGTAAAAAAAAAGTTTTTTTATTAATACAAAATCCCCTTCCCTAATAAAAGTCAGAATCACCCCCCCACCTTTCCCCATTTTATAGATAAATAAAAATACATAAATAAATAAACATATTTGGTATGGCCACGTGCGTAATTGCCTGAACTATTAAATTATCACATTCCTGATCTCGCGTAGTAAACGGTGTAAGCGTAAACAAAATTCCAAAGTACAAAATTGCGCATTTTTGGTCACATCAAATCTCGAAAAAAGCAATCAAAAAATTGCATATGCGCAAACAAGGTACCAATAGAAAAAACACATTATGGCGCACATGACACATCACACAGCCCCATAGACCAAAGAATAAAAGCGTTATAAGCATGGTAATAGAGCAATTTTAAGGAACATATATTTTTTTTAAAAGGTTTTAATTTTTTAAAAGCCATCAAATAAAATAAAAGTTACACAAGTTACATACCGTTGTAATTGTAACAACTTGAGGAACATTTATTTTAGTCAGTTTTACCCTAGGGTGAACGGCGTAAAAACAAAACCCCCCAAATATAGAAATTGTGTTTGTTTGGTTTTTTTTATTTCACCACACCTATAATTTTTTTCTGGTTTCACAGCATATTTTAGGCAAAAATGATATCTTCCATTGCAAAGTACAATTAGTGGCGGAAAAAATAAGGGCTCATTTGGGTCTCTAGGTGGAAAAATGCACGCGCTATGGCCTTATATACACAAGGAGGAAAAAAACAAATCGCAAAAATGAAAACTGTCTGTGTCCCCTAAGGGTTAAAGTATTAAGGAGTAGAGATGAGCCCACCTCGAGCATGCTTGGGTTCGCCTCACTCAGGACACTCTGCATTTGATTACCAGAGGCTTAAGAAGTTGGATGCAACCCTCAGTAATCAAATGAAAAGTGTTCAGGTTGAGATGAACCCGAGTGTGCTTAAGGCCATTGTTTAGAAATATGCCATAAAGCAGAATTCTCTTAAAGCCCTGTTCACACAGAGCAAGAGGGGCGGAATTCTGCGGCGGAATTGTCCGCCGCGGAATGCCATTAGCCTCCATGTCATAATGACACTCTATGGGAGGCGCGCGCTGCATCTTTTAGCGTTGAAGAATAAACATGTTCATTATTCAGCACTGAGAGAAGTGAGCCACGTGGGGCGCGCGCCTCCCATAGAGTGTCATTATGACACGAAGGCTAATGGCATTCCGCGGCGGACAATTCCTCCGCTGAATTCTGCCCCTCTTGCTCTGTGTGAACGGGGCCTAATTCTCTATGTAAGTATAAGTAAGGTTTGTTTCTTTTATTATACAACATAGTTCTCATAAGAAAAAGATAAAAATAATAACAACAACAACAAAAATTATAATAATAATAATAATTTTACTTTAAAAAAAATGAGCCTTATATTTTAATTGATAATCAATTGAACATCATCAGCTCCATTTCCTTTAAAATACATTTATTCTAGTTAATAATTCTCTATAACAAGGTATAATCTAGACATAAGCATTCAAGCATGGTTGCTCTGAAGTTAAAAGTACCTTAGAAAACATTTTCAGAAACAAAAATGTTTGATAATATCTGCCTAAATTGTCAAGCAATTGCAAATATACATGTTATTTCAGCCTGAAAGGTGGGGGGAAGTTTTGAGACATACATAATCGTATTGAGGCATATGTGCTACTCAGATTTCATATGGGTCATCTTGTCAAAGCTTCTTGACGAAGCCAATTACATTAATTTTCCACAGTACAGAAATACATATTTCATTTCCATTTCCCACCAGTGATGGGGCTCAGGGATACTGTTTTGAAAAGCTCTTATCACTGAGTAACATTCGTACCCCCAAAGGAATGCTTGGCAGCCACTGGGCCATTGATATAATTGAGCGAGGTATGAGCTGTCTGACACTGCCATGGCAGTACTCAATGGTGCTGCACACTAAGCACTCAGAACAATGAGGCTTCAGCAGACGGCTGTATTGTCAATAAATTTCAATTACACTAATTGCCAAGAGTTCAATGAGTGCTGTAGGCTCTGAAAGAGGGAAATGGAGAAGATAAAAAAATGTGTTGAGTATAGCTGGGGAAAATAAGCAATAAATAAGAAACTGTATTTTCTAAGGGGAACATTAGTGTCCTTTTTAACATGGCTTAACAAGATTTTACAAGCTGTTGCAGTTCAAGAATCCTGTTTTACATTTCTTTGTTAGTGTTCCTTAACAACATTTACAGATAGTGAATTATATGGCTTTATCTTTCAGGGGAAAACCATTTTATTTTGTGTGTGTGTGTGTGTGTGTGTGTGTTTTATTTCCATTATTTTAGTGTCTGTTCAGGGAGGATAATAGATCAGAGCGTTATAAACAAATGCTATTATTTTGAGCAAATGATTACTCACAAAACTACCACTGGGATAATAAATTTGAACATTTTTTTTGTCAATATATTCTGAAATAGGTATATTTTGGGGTATAAGTAAAAACCAATTAACTTATATTGTTTTACAAATAGGTTTTAGGAGTAGTCTATGACCTTATAAATTGTTTCTCTGAAATAAATACCCAGTAGTGATATGAATCGCAAAAGGCTTTTATTAGGAACAGTTGGAGGATGTACGAAACTTGAGGAGATGAAATGTATTTAACACAATTCCTGGATTTAAATGATATACAGTGGTGCCTTGGATTCCGAGCATAATTTGTTCCAGGACCGTGCTTCTGTGGTACTCTCGACCGATGATATGCTAAGGTGTTCCTTGTGAGCCAATTCTGTGGTGCTTGGTCGGTTATGTTGTACAGCTCAGCCAAGGGTGGTAATGTTGTGACGCCAGTGCTAGTTCAGCACACAGGTATGGTGATATCTGCTTTAGTATTGGTGGCTGGTGTACTCCCCAAAATGGTCGGTGACCTGCCGGGCTGTAGTGGGTCCCTTGGGCTCTTGTCACTGTAGTCCGGAGTGGCAATTGACCCACTCGGACTATCGGTACCGCTACCGACAGAAAGGGGAAAATTAACCCAAGGTATACGGTTACAGTGTATTGGTGCTGGTGCGTAGATAAGGATGACTGAGTCCCAGTGATATTAAAAATAGAATAGTTTTGCTGTACAGTCTTCTTAAAAATGCAAAACACTTTTGCAGAAATAGATAATCTTGGTACAGACCTTAGTTCTCAAAGAGAATGTAGTATCAGGTACAGTCTCTTTAAAATCACACATGAATCGAACGGCGCTGGCACAGGGAAGCCGATGCCGCGGTCCTTTTTTTGAACTGTGGCCCAGTTCCCGCCATTTAATTCATGGTTACCGGGGGTGAATCACTGAAGGGGGGCCAGCCCGCCCCAAGTGGGAAGAAACCCCCACTCCTCCATGACACGGCTCCATTGCTTCAAAAAAAGGACTACGGCACCGGCTTCCCTGTGCCGGCGCTGTTCGATTCATGTGTGATTTTAAAGGGAGTGTACGCGATAGTACCATTCTCTTTAACTTGGTTGGTGCTGATGAGATGCTTGAAAACTTAGAGTAGAGGTAGCTGCAGCCGTTCCTAAAGAGTTTAGAGTAGAGTAGAGTAGCGTAGAGGAGAGGAGAGGAGTTTGTCAAGGGAGTCCTAACCCAATGTAGTACTGTGCTCTGCAGGAACTTTGAAGAGATACTTGAGAGTGAGAAGTTTACTTGTACCCGTGTTAAGACTATTGGGCTAGGATAATCCCTGACTTTTCTCACTCTGTAGTGTTTAGTACTGCATAGTAGACATAGTAGATAGACTAGAAGAACTGAGTGTCTCTGGTTACTTCTGTATACACGTCTCCCACAAACTCACTGACACATTGTACTGAACGTCTTCCTCCCACACTGGGTTAACTAGTTACTTCCCCAGGGGCTGTGTGTGTTAGTGTGGAGAGCAGGGATAGGTAGAGGAAGAGAGAACATCTCCTATGGGTCAGCACTGAGCACATGGTACAATAACAACAGTAACAGTCAGAGGTCTGTTTGGTCACATGACAGCAATGGGGAAGGGTGTGTGTGTTCAGCATGGACCAATCAGGAAGTGAGAATCACAGAGCTGTGCATGAGGACAGTGACAGAAACTTTTCTGTACAGCAGTGTGAATGGCTGAGTGTAAGTGCAGGCATATTATAGCAGCACTGTGTATAGCTGAGTGTGAGTGCAGGCACATTATAGCAGCAGTGTGAATGGTGGAGTGTAAGTGTAGGCACATTATAGCAGGAATGGAGAGGATGGGGAAACACAAGGGCTGACAGAGACTGCAGAAAGGAATGAGCAGGGTATAGGGTGAGCACAGTATAGCAGCACCCAATTGATTTATCCTCAGTTTTAATTAATATTGTGGGATATTACCTAGCTACAATCTTTGTTTTTCTACAATTGACAAATGCTGGCTATGCATTAAGTAACTGCCCACTTCAGTTCTTAGCAGAGGTAGTTGGGGCTAAGGTTGGCTTGTATGTGTTTGGGTGGCAGCCTTCACAGTATAAACCTTCTCCTTTGTGGAATTTTTTAAACCTTTTATTTACTAACTAGAGATGAGCAAATCGGGGGGGCGTGGTGACGCGATGACGTAGCACGCTGTACGTCGCGCGGAGTGGTGTTCGGCCCGAGCCATGCGAGAGGTCCCGCTAGCTTGAAGCCCTGCCGCATGGACATTGCTGGGGGAAGTGAAGCCTGAGACTGGAGCCGTGCCTACTGCCTGTGGAAGATCGTGGTGGAGGACGTGGAGCCGAGGCGTGGGGCCGCCGGGCGACGCAACCGGAAGCCTGAGCCTGGAGACGTGCTGCTGCCGTGAGCTGACTTCTGGGGAGGACCGTGGTGGAGGACGTGGAGCGGAGGGGTGCGACAGTGTGGAGGTGAAGCTGAGCCTGGAGCCGTGCTGCCGCCGTGAGCTGACCCATGTGGAGGATCGTGGTGGAGGACGTGGAGCTGAGGTGTGCGACAGCGGGGAGGTGTACCCGAAGGAGAAGTCCCTGTGGAGGTGATCTGGAGGAGCGGAGAGCCCGGGGTGTCCTGTATGCTGCAGGAGGAGACAGACGAGAGGAAGCAGTACGGGGACAGGAGTCCTTGAGCCGTGGTGGAGTGGACTAAGTGATGGCTGTCGGTAGTCAAGGCGTGGGTGAGATCTAAGCTAACCTAATCTGACAATCTCTCCTTGATTGAGAACTGCATAATTAAAAGATCAGGCGGCTTGAAGGAGCGGACGAATACATGTATCTAACTGTTTAGAGGATTTAAATTAATTTGGGACTCTACATCTATATTGCCCTTTCTATTTCATGATTGAGAGTGTGGATGTAGGTTTTCCCCGCCTGGAATAATAACTAGAGACTCTATAAGCACTTGTTTGGGGGGTTGTTAACTATTAGAGACTTTCCAAACAGATGTGGGAGAGAATATATACACTGGTCTTGTTTACTCCCTGCCTTGAGAGTGTGGGTGTCTATGCATTATTGCTTGGAACTTTGAGTAGAGTCTCTACAAACTGTGGGGGGTACTTTTTGTGGTGGTCCGCCTATTGTTTCCTAAGTGAGCGTGTATTGTTTGCAGTATTGTCGTAGATTCCCCTAGGGACTGTGGATGTATATGCTCTTGTTTGGTACATCAAATAACAGAGGGTGCAGTGTGTCTGAAGTGCTGTGAGAAGAACAACTGGGGCTGAGAGGGTGATCTGAATGGCGTCTAAAGGAAAGGGGAAGGGTGCCCCAAAAATGGATAAATTTCTGAGCCCCGTTGCACAGGGGAAAACTGGAGGGCCTAGATTGAGTGAGGGTGGTAAAGGGAAGGGCCTGCCTGAGCTGAATGAATCTGAGCAGGGAGAAAATGGAATAGCTGGAGTTCGGACAAGTGACCCCATGTTGTTAGAGATCTTGGCCGCCGTAAATAGAACAAACGAAGCTCTTAATGGTATAACTCCTCAGATTGGAGAAATTAAAGCTGATATTTCTCTGATACGTTGTGACATGAATAAAATAAGAGAAAGGGTCACAGAGACTGAGAACCGAATCAGTACATTGGAGGACAATGTGGGTAGAATGGATGCAGACCTGAAGAGGGTCTGTAAAGAGAATAGTGAACTGCAGGCCAAGGTGATTGATCTTGAGGACAGAAATAGGAGGGCTAATGTCAGAATGATTGGGGTCCCTGAAGGTGCGGAAGGAGCGGACTGTACAAAATTCATTCAGGAGTGGTTGGTGGAAAGAGTGGGGGCTGGGAAGCTATCTAACCATTTCTGTGTGGAAAGGGCCCATAGATTGCCTGTGAGAAGAGGAATTGTAGGGAATAAGCCCCGGTCCATCATTGCAAAAATTCACTGTGTTAGGGACAAGGATATTATTTTGAGGAGTCTGAGGGGGGAGCCGCCACATGAGATCAATGGGTCGAAGATCTTCCTTTATTCAGATTACTCTGCAGCTACACAAAAGGCCAGGGAGAAATTTCTGGACATAAAGAGGCGCTTCAAACAAAATGATATTAAGTATGCGATGATGTACCCAGCCAGGCTGCGGATCGTCCACCAGCAGCAGGTGATTTTCTTTGACAAACCATCGGAGGCCTCTGAATGGTTAGATAATAATGGGAGGCGGTAGGGAGCTCTTTTGTATTTTTTTTTATTGTTTCGAGTAGTATGATATAGTGGGGCCTCTTGGGTGATTGCGGGCCGAGCACCCTAATCCACTGGTTAAGGTTCACACACTGCGGTATGTGAGCAATGGGGTGGGGAGGGGGGAGGGGGAGGGAGGGAGGGGGGGTATTCACGGCGAAGTATTAGTTATTTATTTATTTCAACTGAGGTTTTCTCCTCCTCTATTTTACCCTGTAAGAGATAAGGGTTAATGGTAAAGTTAGTAGTGTGGAATATTAGAGGTATTAGTGATAGAATTAAAAGGTTTGTAGTAACTAGAGAGATATCCAGGCATCTGCCAGCGATTGTGTGCCTATTGGAAACCCACCTGGAGTCAGATCGCACTAGTATATTAGCACATAAATGGGTGACGCATCAGTTTCACTCTACATACTCTGTGTACTCGCGGGGAGTTAGTGTGTTGGTGCACCAGGGCATAAATTTTGTACCAAAGGACACAAGAATAGACCCAGGAGGACGTTATGTATTTATTTATGCAGAAATCGATGGGCATAATATGGTGCTTGCCTTTGTGTATATACCTCCACCCTTCGCTGCGGATGTATTGATTCAGTGCTTCCAGTTTGCTGCAAAATATGCGAATTGTATGTTAATAATTATGGGTGATTTGAATGCAGTAATGGATGAGGGGAGAGATAGAAAGAGGGTTACAGGAAGGGGAGGTGGAAATAGCAATTCTCCATTAAGTAAGATAGTAAATGAATATGGATGGACGGATGTATGGCGCTATTTGAACCCCCAATCTCAGGAGTTTTCATGCTATAGCGCTACGCATAAAGTTTTTTCAAGAATTGACTTGGCCCTCGCCAATGAGGCAGCACTTTTTAGAATTAAAAAAATGGTGTACGAGGCCCGCAGTGTCTCAGACCACGTTCTGGTGTGGGTAGAGGTGGATGCAAGTAATAAGGGCGGTGGGATCAGAGAGTTTAAGTGTAACCCACATTGGTTAAAGTTATTACATACTAATGATCAGATAAAGAAAGAGATGCTGGAATTCTTTAATATTAACATCGGTACAGCGAACCTGGGCGTGGTCTGGGATACTGCTAAGGCCTATTTGAGAGGGCTGCTGAGGAGGGAAGTTGGGAGGCAGAAGAAGGTATATAGAGAGCAGGAGGGTAGGTTGAGAGAGGAGGTTAAAAAAACTGAGTACGAATATGTTCAGGATAGGACAGATAAGAACCAGAATGTATGGCAGAATGCGGTTGAGGCGCTTAAAGACTTTCTACAAGTGAAGGCTCAGAATAAATGTTGGTTTAGAGGGGCCGAGCAATATACACAGGGGGGAAGGCCTGGTAAATATCTAGCTAACCTGATTAAGTGTAACAAAGGAAAAAGGTTGATATCAGAGATTAAGGATACAGACGGAAGAATGGTAAGGGATACAGAGAGTATTTTGAAGGTATTCAGGCAGCACTTTTTGAAAATATATACAGCCAGGGAGGAGATCACATGGCAGAACTGTTTGAAGTACCTAGAGGAAGTGGAGGTGCCGGTGCTTGACCCTGAGAAAAGGGACTGGTTGGAGCGTCCGCTGGAGCAGGAGGAAGTAAATCTGGTTGTGAAGAATATGGCTAGTGGTAAGGCATCAGGCCCAGATGGATTACCTCTGGAGATTTATCGGTGTTATGGGGATGTGCTCCTGAAACAGCTTTATGCGGTGCTTAGATCTGCATGCGATGAGGGATCCCTGCCGGAAACAATGTATGATGCGAATATTGTGTTGATACCCAAGGGAGATAAGGATCAGACAGAGTCGGGGGCATATCGGCCAATATCATTGATAAATACGGATATTAAGATATTGGCAAGGATTTTGGCGCTTATGATGGCGAAAGTAATGGAGGATCTGATAGGCTGTGAGCAAACCGGGTTTATAGGAGGAAGATCGACGCATGATAATATTATGAGAGCTCAGGCTAACATACAGAAGGGGAGTGATGTGGGGGGCCACTCCATACTGTCTTTGGATGCTGCCAAGGCGTTTGACAGTGTGGAGTGGCCCTATATGTGGGCAGTCCTACAGAGATTTGGGTTTGGGGGAGGATTTATTGGTTGGTTGAAGATGATATACCAGCATCCTAGGGCCAGGGTTATTGTTAATGGGGAGGTCTCAGAGATGTTTCAACTGGAAAGAGGAACTAGGCAGGGCTGTCCTCTCTCCCCCTTACTCTTTGCTTTAGTCATGGAGCCGTTGGCGCGAAGGATAAACAACAATAAAGAGATAGTGGGCTTTGGAGTGTGCGGGAGAGAGGATAAGATAGCCTTATATGCAGACGACGTGTTGCTATTCTTGGGTGACACAAGGAGCGGTTTGGAAGTGGCAATGAAGGAGGTGAAGGAGTTCGGGGATCATTCTGGCCTAGTAATAAATTGGGAGAAGTCCGTGTTATTGCCGATTAGGGGTGAAGTAATGGTGGATACTGGACTCCGAGTGGAGGGGAGTAATGGAGCATGCAAGTATCTGGGGATCTGGCTGTCGGCCGATCCAAGGAGATTTGCTGAACTTAATATTGAGCCCAGGTTAAATAAAATGAGACAGCAAGTCAGTATTTGGAATAAAATGAATTTATCAAGAGCGGATAAAATTGGATTGATAAAAATGATATGGGTTCCACAGATACTGTATGTTTTAAAGGCCTCTCCCGTCTGGTTAGGAAAAGTGGTGTTTAAAAGGATTGAGAGGGTGATAAATGAATTACTCTGGAATAGGAAAAGAGTCCGTCTTAAGCTAAAGGTCCTTACCCTCCCGGAGGATAAGGGGGGATTGGCACTTCCGGATTTCTTTGGGTATTATGTTTCTGCCTTGGTGTCCTGGATGATTATCTGGAATAGGGTACCTTTTTTGACATACTGGGTGGGAATGCAGGAGGGGATCGCTGATGATGTCTTTGAGATGCTGGAGATGAATGGGTGTGGTCAGTACCCCAGGTATTCATTGGAATATATGTTTTGTAAGGCCTGGGAACATGTGAGGAACGCTGAGGGGGTGAATGGGGTATATGATTTTACTCCGCTATTAGGAAATGTTAGACTTTTAGGATTGGATGCTATTCCAGATACGCATTATTGGAAGAGTAGAGGTTTAGTTAAAGTAATGCAGTTTAAAGATGGTAATAGTTTCAAAAGCTTTAGGGAGATATCGCAGACGGTAGAGGGTGGGATATGTCCCCTTAGATATATGCAGGTGCAGAGTGCAACCAGAGGGGTGGTGGGGACAATTAAATGGGAAGTTCATAATGTTATGTTTACAGCACATATGAAGAACACTAAAGGGAAGAAAGGGAAGTTAACAAGAAGCTATCGGTGGTGGGGAGATGTGATGGTTGGGAAAACTGAGATAATTTCACAGAGGAAGTGGGAAAGAGTGATTGGGCAGAGAACGGAGCAGTTTTGGTTTGAAGTTTATAGTTTGGCAGAAAAGAATCTCACGGATAGAAGGCATAAGGTAATTCAATTCTTTATCACGCATAGACTTTATTATTCACTTAGGGATATAATGAAATGGAAAAGAATCCAGGAAGTGAAATGTGTAAGATGTGGCTCTGAAGAGGCGGATATAGATCACCACTGGTGGGGATGTAGTAAAATGAGTAAATTTTGGAATGAAGTGTTTAAAATCACTGGGGCAATCTACAGGGTGGGTATAGGGATGGAATATACATATGCAATATTAGGAAATATCTCTGATATAAAGCTTGGTAAAGTGGCAAGAGGAGTGATATACAAAATATTTTTTGCTGCACGATGGTTGATAGTTAGGAACTGGTTGGGGGAGAACGCTCCATCTGTAAAGGATTGGAAGGAAGTGGTTGACAGAATTCTGCAAAATGAGGTCTGGTATAATAAGGGTAAGGTAGGGTGGGTGACCCTGAAGGAGTGTGTGGATGAATGGAATGCGTATTGGAAGAGATCTAATTGATGGATGGAGAATGATACGGTTATAATTATGTATTAATGCTTCGCCGGGTAGGGGTGGGAAGGGGTTAGACCTGGCATTGGATTAAATCGAGTATAAATACAGTGGGTCAAGCTGTGACTGAGAGGGGAGACCTCGGATGTCCTGTTAGATGTAGTAGGTAGTAACCATTAGGGTATAGGTTAAAGGGGGTGGTCTCCTTTGCCTGGCAGGTGAGTGGGAGTGTGTGTATGGTCCGAGGGTGTGGTGGAAAATGTCTTTTTTTTTTTTTTTTTTCTCTTTCCCCCTTTTCTCTCTCTTCGCCCCTCTCTTCTTTTGTTGAGAACCGAATATATCAAGTCCTCTCTGGAATAGCGGGGGGAGTGTCTCACACGTGTTGGGTGAGTGGTATACTGGGTAGACCTGGTGGGGTTGGATCGCTATATTGGTGGGTCTATCCTCACTGAAGGGTCTAAATGGAGAAGGATCCTCGGTAATATTGAGGGTTAACTTTTCTGAGGTACGAGTGGAATGGTCGGCGATTCAGGGAGATGTGGCGCTCCGGATGGGGGTGTGCATCTAGCTGAGGTAGCCGATTAAGTGTGAATGGAAGGAATACGGATGGGACGCTCCTTCTGGCTTTGGAGATATGAGAAGAGAGCAAAAGGAATGTTAGGATATAAGGTCATTGATATACCATAAAGAGAGGGGTGATTATTATTAGTATTATTAGTATTATTATTTATTTTATATATATTTTTTTTTTTTTCTGGTGAGTGAGGATTGCGCTTAATGTGCCATGGCAGAGGAGAATAGGACGAGGCTAATTTTGTGAACTTTGTGACAGGTGAAGAGGTTTAAGGGAGGGGAATAGAGGGTAAGAGGCTACTGAAATATAGATGTAAGTGATGGATGGACATCCTGGGGGAACCCCTCTTGGAAGGGCTTCATTTTGAGGCACTGTAAGGGGTTTTTTGGGGGATAGCTAATTTGATTGTAGTGACCTTGTATAAGTGGAGGTGATATAAGTCGGGTCTGGGGTGGGGGGTGGGGGGGGGTGGGGGGGTTAGGGTTTCATTTCGTGTCTCCTTTCTTATGGTGTTTTATTGTATTCTTTTTTTGTATTTAATAAAACTAAAATAAAACTAAAAAAAAAAAAAAAAAAGAGATGAGCAAATCACGCTGTCAATAGTCGAATATCGGGAGCTATTCAAATCGAATCCAATCGAATGGAATATTTCACTATTCGCTCATCTCTAATTATGGATTATTATTGAGAGGTGTCAGCTGTAACATAAAGCTAACACACACTGCGTATAGCGCAGGCTCAGCTTCTGAGCTTGCTCTTAATGCAAAAACTGACAGGTTATTGTAAAGAAACATATTGGCAGTCATTAAGAGGTTAAGTAGCACCAGGCACCATTTCATAGCTCATGTTTGTTTTGGTTGCTGTATCCAGTTAAAACTACTCCAACAAATGTTGACCAATAATTGCACAGTTTGCCTAAAATGCTGCAGCTTAACAAAAAAAAAAAATAATAATAATATAATATATTAATGATATAATAATAATTATGCAGTGACTACGCATCACAAATGGGTATGGCATTATCTGTATTCAGCAGCCAGTATGTGAAACACCTCCCCAACATAGTTTACTATAAGATAATCTTTCCAGCATGTAAGTTTTTCCATATTCATATCTATAGGTAGGTAGGCTGACTTTCTTTTTGCTGTTAGTGTGATTTATTATTTTGCTTTTCCTGCTTGTTTTGTTTGCTTTTACTTCTTTTTGTTGCTCTTTCACGTATTTAGATACATTTTGCAGTAGATAACTTAAAAAGGTTGTTTATTTTAGAAGTGAAGAATGTATTTCAAAATAAAAAAAACTATAAATGAAAGATAATATACTTATTTGAACTATTAAAACAAAAAAGAAAATAAGTATTTGAATATGATTTTAACTTGTTTCAACTGTACTTTGTAAGTCAGTACTTCCTAAAATATTGTACATGACTTTACATCAGAAGGTTAAACTATTTGTGAGCAGCTTTTTAAAGTTTTATGAATTAAACCACTGGGAATAATTGATTTTTAGGACATTAAGATTTTCCTTTCAAGGATGATGAGATTTACTTACAAAGATGCAAAAATAGATGTTACATTTTGAGGTGGTTGAATCTTGAACACAAAACAAATTTTGAGCATATAAGATTTTAACTGTTAGGGTGCTTCGTTTTGTAATAAAATTATTATACAAATAAATTTAGGCAAATAAGATAAATATAAAAGAAATTATTCAAGAATCCACTAAAGATTCAGTTTACCTGTTTACCCCGTTTAAATAATACTCTCACTTAACCCCATAAGGACCAGGCTAATTGTCCCTTTGCGTTTATTTTAATAGAATGGACGCTACGGTATATTATATGTATGTATTTTTATGTGTTTTAATTAATAAAATTAGAAGGGAGGTGATTTTCACTTTTATTGGGGGAAGGGGCTTTGGGCATTTTTTAAAACTTTTGTTATTTTTTTTTTTTTACACTAAGTCCCCTTAGGGGACTTTTACATACATACATTAGATTTAATACACTGATCACTGCCATGCCATAGCATAGCAGGGATCAGTGTAATCTGCGCTCTCCTGATATAGCCTGCCTGTGGCTTGTGGCAGACTCTCAGAACATCAGAAGATCGGACTGTACGGAGGTAAGGAGTATACCTCGGACAGTCAGGCAGTGCGATCAATACCTCCGCAGACACGCCGCAGCATTTAAGGGGTTAATGGCGGGCGACCGCATAATCGTGGTGGCCCGTCATTTACGGTGAAGGCCCGGCTGCTCATCGCAGCGAGCTTAGCTCCTGAGCCCACTTCATGGCGTGGCCCCCCCGGAGGGGCGTACATTTACGCCCCTTTGCGTTAAGACTTAGCCTGCAGGGGCGTAAATGTACGCCCCTGGTCGTTAAGGGGTTAATATTATCATCAATAGTAATTTTCATATCTATTTTTGACAAAATTACCTTACATACATATGCTTTTTTTCATGAAATCTTTTTATCATAGGTAATTAAAAAAACACACACACAAAAACATAAAATGTATCCTATTGTAAATGATAGCACTCAAATGAGTCATTAAAAAAATTTGCCTCAGAGAGAAGTACCTGTGCAATAAGTACACCTACCAAGTGCAGTCATTTTCCTACTCATTCTACTAATCGTCCAGGGTTGGCTAAGGTTTTTGTCACCACTGTAAGGTGTACTCGTTGCACGGTACTAAGTTGGACCCAGAAGATAATTAAGAAACATAAAATCTCCCCAAGGGTTCACACATATGCAGTTACTAAAAGGGGTATTGCAGATAACCGGATGTTGTAAATGTTGCTGAGGATGCAATAAAAATAAAAAATAACACATACATCGGTACCTTGGTTTAAGAGTAATTTGGATTAAGAGCGTTTTGCAAGAAGAGCTCACAGTTTTTTAAAATTGTAACTTGGTTTAAGAACATTGCTTTGGTTTAAGAGCTCCCTGTACTGGGTGCAAGGGGGAGTGGGGGAGGGACAGGGTCTGCATAGCATAGTCTACAGCACTGTACTCTGGGAATAGGAAACAGGACTGCACACCTCTACCACTAGGATGGGTGCTCTTGTAGCAATAGGTCCCTCAACCAATTACTGTATCCTTAACCTGGTTAGGAGAGAAACGTAATATCCATTTTGGTCTCATGTTTTTGTAACTACTTACTTAGCCTGGTTGGAGTAAAGTTTTTGTCTAGTTACACTGTAAATAAACTACTTCACCTGCATTCTAAATCGGTGTGCCTTGGCTTATCTATCCACAACACTGTACTCTGACCGAGGAAGTCTTCCTTACCTTCCAAATCATAGCAGATCCACTTCAGGCTGGGACTTTCATCAGTGGACAGGGCTGTGGAGGTAATCTCTTCATAGCTTTAACTCCTCTTTTCCCAGACAGGGAATGCTGCTATACTGTGACCACATATGTCCTGTTCATTCCCTCACACTCCCTGCAGTCTTTGTCAGCCTTTGTGTTTTCCATCCTCTCCATTCCTGCTATAATGTGCCTGCACTTACACTCACATTCACACTGCTGTATAGAAAGTTTCTGTCACTGTCCTCCTGCAAAGCTCTGTGATTCTCACTTCCTGATTGGTCCATGCTGAACACACACCTCCTTCCCCATTGCTGTCATGTGACCACACAGACCTCTGACACCAGCTCTGCTTTTCTATTCTAGCCGGTTGTACTACGCTACTGTTATGGGAATCTGCAGTTCCATCCAGTATCTACAAACTGCCGCTGTGTTATCAGGTATTTGCTCTTACTATACATTATACTATATTTTTATTTTATTATTATGAGTGCATCCCCTGCAACAACAAAAAATATTGGATATTCTCCACATTAATAAAATTACCGTGCAGGTCAAGTTGGGTAGAATGTGATAATAACGACATGTGTGGTGTTTAGCTCACATGTAGTGAACTCACTGAAATCCTCCTTCATCGCCTTCTGATCTGGCTAGTTCTGATGACATCACAGAGGGGACAGAGCCTAGAATACATTAATTGATGGAGATAAGGCGGTCACTGAGTATTTGAATAGCAACTTTTTCCCAGTGTTTTTAGGAGGCCCTCACATAGTGACATAGGAGAAGGTTTGGTAGGTAAGGTCTGTCTGTTTGCTGATATCAAGTATGCAATAAGGTTGATATTTCTGGTGGTGTCAGTAATATGGAAAATGATTTAGCTTTGCTGGATAAATGGTCCAAACAATAGAAACTGTAGTTGAATGTTTCCAAAGTAAAATAATGCACTTGGGGAGGAGGAATCCTCTATACAAATATCCCATCTGCACTCTTGTGTTGGCAAAGACTGCAGAGGAGAAAAAATGAGGGGTAGTCATTTCTGACAGCCTTAAAATGAGTCACAAGTGAAACCAGGTGGTAAGGAAAGCAAATCGTATGTTGGGGTGTATAGCTAAAAGTATAACCAGTAGGAAGAGAGAGATTGTGATCCCGCTGTATAGAGCTCTGGTGAGGCCACATCTGGAATACTGTGTCCAGTTCTGGAAACCTCACCTACAAAAGATATTGATAAAATAGAACTGGTCTATAGACGGGCTACACAAATAGTAGAGGGTGTCAGGCATAAAACATATCAAGAAAAACTAAAGAATTTGAATGTGTATAATCTGGAGTCACCCTTTCTTCCAGACTATACACATTCAAATTCAAAAGTTCAAATTCAAAGTTTTTACTAATATGTTTTAAGCCTGACACCCTCTACTATTTCGAAACCTTTAAATATGCTAAAGGAATAAATAAGGTTCGGGAGGAAGTGTTTTTAGGGAACAAAAATAAACTTAAGAACAAGAGAATACAGTGAGAGCTTAGTTGGGGGAAAGATCAGAAGCAACATGAGAAAATATTACTTTACTGAAAGAGTAGTAGCTGCTTGGAACAAACTTCCAGCAAATGTGGTTGGTAAATCTACAATAACAGCATTTAAACACGCCTGGGATAAACATATATCTATCATAAGATAATAAGAAGGTAAATGCTAAAAGGGCAGACTAGATGGACCCAGTGGTGTTTTTCTGCTGACAATCTTCTATTTTTCACAGGGGCAGGGCCTACAATTCCGATGAAGGAGGGTTAGAAGCATGATGGCTATGAACATTAACATGCACTTTTGAGCAGAGAGACCACCAAGAAATCCTTATACAGTAAGATATGAAATGTCCAGAATTTAAACCAGGCTGATTCGGCAGATTATCTATCCGTGTAATAAAGATAATAGCCAGCCAATGAAATCCTGTTGTGTAATTTAATCTAGCTTAACAATCATTGGCTGAAGAGACCGTCCGCTTAGCCAATCATTGTACCTCTGGGACAGTGATTGGCTGAGCGGCCTGTTAATTCAGAGACTGTAAAGTATGTAGTCATTAGCTTTTATTCCCAAATTTATATTTTAGCTTGCTTGTGCACAAGGTTTCTTATTGACGCACAATTTCTGGAAAGTCTTACTGAATGTATCTATTGACAGTACTCCCTGCATACAACAGAAACTGATTTTAATTATTTTCATTGCCACCAAGCAAACAGTTGCAAAAGCATGGAAACAAAGTACTTTGGATTTCCTTTCTTTGATCCTGTTTACATTTGTCTTAGCTGCATGAATATTCTTTGATCACACAATTTAATTGTATTGTTTATAACCTGTTATTGTTATATAAAGAGCTTGAATAAAAATAAGATACATAAGAATTTCTTGCAACCAACTTTTGAAGGGGTTAGGGGATAAAATTGTGGAAACCTGGGAAATCTGACGTTTTATTCATTATCCTCGTAATTTAGGCCCAGCTAGTCATAATGCTATGAAATGGGCTTCCTAGTAAGCGCTTACTCAACCTATTCATTAAATTATTTGAGGTAATATATATGCACGATTTCCTATATTCCAAATTTAGTTATAGAAATATACAGCTCTGTGAATGAAAAGCAAAATAGTTTTCAGGGCCAGAATTTTTTGTACGTTTTACATATTTTAAAAAAAGTAGTAAAACATGATGGAAACCAGAGAAATTTTATATAGTTGTATTCATACCAACCTAAATTATACAGAAAATATTTTTCCCCAAAATAGTTAAATCTATTAAATCTAGCAATCACATTAGAGATATTTTAAACAATAATACAGTATGTTGCTGTCATAGATATTTTTTAACCCACAATTTACATTTATTACATTATAATTTAAATTATTTGCTACATTTTACAAATTAGAAAGAGATTTTAGCCCTGGGGATGAGGTGCAAAAAAGCACAAAATAAATTAAAAGACTATAACCAGAGCTGAAGCGACTGACGCGTTTCAAAAAAGAGCTCCTAGTCATCGTCTGAATAATAATAGAAACACTGACATTTAGATACTGTACATTTCCCTCTTTTTGTTCCACCGCAAAGATCAATAATCTTATTACGTAACAGTACAGAAACAAACATTACTGAGTTACATTTTTTAAAAATCATCTATTGTAACAATTATTTTGTGCCTTTAAGTTAACCCTTGAGGGCATCAAGTTCCCAAAGTGAAGATCCAATCTGCTTCATTACTAAGAAGCAGACTTCTCCCCCCCCACACACACCTTCTATTGAATGTATGGATGTGCTCAATATCCATGCATTGTAAACCATTAATGTCCTCTTAGTGATGATTAAAAAAAAAAAAAAAAAAACTGCTGATGTATTCAAAGCAGCAGGATTGATGTCTGATAGATGTATTTTAATGTACACCTTAAAGCGTAACTGTCATTTCAGGGTAATTTTTTTGAAAACATTAAATATCAACAGTTCACCTCTTCCTGCTCCCTCATCTCCCTCGACCCCTCCCCCCTCCATAAGGATAGAATGGAGAGAGCAGAACCCGTCTTCACTGGCTTCTCTGTAATGAAGACGTGTTTGCCTGATAATGCACAGATAAAAAGTCAGGGGGGAGGCTGGGAAATTGCTTCTTGAGTGCAGAATGAGGCTTTTTTGGCTCATAAAACCTATTTAGAGTTTCTTAAAATCGCTTATACTACTGATTTCTGCAATAAAAAAAAATATGACAGTTACGCTTTAAGGCTATGTTCACACTATGTATCTGTGCGGCTGTATTTTTTATGCGGCTGGAAATGTGCGGCTGAAACTACGGCCGTGGGAAAAAATAGACATGCAGCTGAAAACATACGGTCATTTACTTGGAAATCTGGTTCAACTAAAAATAACAAATAAAATCTTAAGAAAGTGATGCAAACACCTCTGGAATGCATCTGGGAAAGCAGGGAAACAGTTTACAGGAATCGCAATTACCGGGGTTTGCGATCCTCTGCAGTAATGCCGATGCCTCTCATGGTTAATATATTTAATTAATAAAACACATTTTCGTTGTAATAAAGTCCCTTTCGTTGTTCAATAATTAAATTTAAACAAATCCATTATTTTGCAATTAAATATACTGTTAAAAAAATATATATATATAAATAAATGTATATTTATATATATATATATATATATATATATTTATTTATTTTTTGACAGTATATTTAATTGCACAATGATGGATTCGTTTAAATTAAATTATTGAACAACGAAACTGATTTTATTACAACAAAAATGTGTTTTATTAATTAAATATTAATTAGTACAGGAAGCTCCATTAAGCCGTTAATTCATATTCCCGGTAACAGAGCATTCTGTACTAATCATCACTTTACTTTAATGAAAACATCAAATGTTTCTTCTAATTATGTTATCACAATAGCATTATTAGAAGAAACATTTAGAATTATATGTGCGCTCAGCTGATTGGCTGATCGGCTGAGCGCACATATAAAGAGCTGGTCCGCAAAACAGTGACTTCATTGTGCTGCGGACCAGCGAAGAGGACACATCGGGGTGAGTATAAAGCTCTCCCCACCTTCTCCCCAGCACTGCACCCATCCCAGTAAGGAATGGGGGTCACTTAACCCCTTCCTTGCTGGGATGGGTGCAATTTGACATCAGTCTGGCCCTCAAGGGGTTAAGGGGGATGCAATGCATCCTCCCTTAACTACTTGGGGGCCAGACTGTAAGCAGCGATCTGTAAAGATGCTGCATACTGTAAGGTGCACAACACCGCTCACAATGATGGGTGTTGTGCTCCTGTTTGTGTGTTTTTTGTGTGTTTCTCCCTTTTTGTTTTTCAGATATCGGTATCCTGTGGATTACGTCGGATTCGGTGGACTACGTCGATGACCAGCGGTTGTTTGGTGTTTTTTTTTTTTTATAAAATGGTCAATGAGGGGTGTGGGGGTGTTTTTATTTGAATAAAAAAATTTTTTCCACTTGTCTGTTGTCTTTATTTCTTTACTTTATAGACTTAGTAGTGGAAGCCGTCTAATAGACGGAATCCATTAATAACTCGGGGCCTAGTGTTAGCCGGTATAAAATGGCTAACACTAACCCCTTCATTATTACCCCAGTACCCAATGCCACCAGGGGTACTGGGAAGAGCCGGGTGCCAGTGGTCCCGGAGCGTCAAAATTGGCGCTCCTGGACCGGGCGGCAGCAGGCTGGTAAGATTTAGGCTGGGGAGGGCCTAAACCAATGGCTCTTCCCACCCTGGTGTTACCAGGCTGCTGTCGCTTGGTTTTTAACCCGGCTGGTTATAAAAATAGGGGGGACCCTATGCATTTTTTTTTAATTATTTAGTTATTAAAAAAAAAAAAAAAAAAAATGGGTGCAGTGCTGGGGAGGGGGTGGGGAGAGCTTTATACTCACCCCGATGTGTCCTCTTCGCTGGTCCGCAGCACAATGAAGTCACTGTGCTGCGGACCGGCTCTTTATATGTGCGCTCAGCCGATCAGCCAATCAGCTGAGCGCACATATAATTCAAAATGTTTCTTCTAATAATGCTATTGTGATAACATAATTAGAAGAAACATTTGATGTTTTAATTAAAGTAAAGTGTTGATTAGTACAGTTTGCTCTATTTACCGGGAATATGAATTAACAGCTTAATGGAGCTTCCTGTACTAATTAATATTTAATTAATAAAACACATTTTTGTTGTAATAAAATTATTTTCGTTGTTCAATAATTTAATTCTAACGAATCCATCATTGTGCAATTAAATATACTGTCAAAACATAAATATATATATAAATATACATTTATTTATATATATATTTATTTTAACAGTATATTTAATTGCACAATGATGGATTCGTTAGAATTAAATTATTGAACAACGAAAGGGACTTTATTACAAAGAAAATGTGTTTTATTAATTTAATATATTAACTATTAGAGGCATCGGCATTGCCGGCTATTTTTGAAGTTCTCCGTACGGACCGCCTGTCAATCCACGGCCGTGAATTTTCACAGTTCCAGCCGCAAACAATGGTCTTGTTCATTTTTTACGGGTCCGTTTACGATCGGGCCGTAGGCTCATACATAGTGTGCACTGTGCAGCCGTATATCGTATACTTTCCAGCATACGCATAAACCGGAAAAATACGGCCGATGATTTACAGCCCGCAATACAGCCGCACAGATACATAGTGTGAACATAGCCTAAGGATGCATGTTGTGCATCCTATGTATTGCACATTACAAAATCTGCAGAACCTAATAAACAACATAAAAAATATTACAATTAATGTAGTTGGTTATCATATGGCTAGTACTCAAATTTGATAAAGTAAACAAATCTACAAGTATCATATTTTTGCATTCTTTATAGACATTGTAGCCACACTTATGTTATCAGAGCTACTGTACCAGTAATACATAAAAATACGCTTGGTGATTACCGGTTTTGCTGTGCTACACAACATCATTAAACCAGGCATAAGAGTCGTACAATTAAAAGCAAAAACCATAAGTCTCCAAACTACAGCCCTCCAGCTGTTGCAAAACCACAATTCCCATCATGCCCGCACAGCTAAAGCTTTGGATTTGGCTGTCCAGGCATGATGGGAAATGTGGTATTGCAACAGCTGGAAGGCTGCAGTTTGGAGACTTATGGTTTTTGCTTTTAATTGTACGACTCTTATGCCTGGTTTAATGATGTTGTGTAGCACATTGTCACGGCATAGCAAGGATGAGCTCCGATGCACATGATTTTTAATATTATTGAATTTTACACTGTAGGGGTTGTTATTGGTATGGGATATAAGTCTATATTATTTTTGTTTTCAATAATCTTGAAATTGGAAGGGAGAGATCAATGACTATGTGTCCTTTTTTTGCTTGGTATTATTAAATAGCCAATCCTGGTAACCCCAGTCTAGCTGCCTTATGAGGCAGGAGGGCTCTATAGCCCCCTGGACTATGGGGCCTGGTTTCCACTGCAACCATTGAGATCCCTATTATTATGCCATTGTTCAATAAATGTACTATTTCTAAGCAGGTTACACTAATTCAAACTTAATTTTAAGCCATTATTACAAAGTCTGAGTGGAGAGGAAAAGATAAGAACATTAACAATCAGAAAAGAAATCATGAGTTACTGGTTTCAACATCACTGAAAACACAAACATGATGTGCAGAGCACCTGCGTAGAGCTGGTATCTGCAACTATTTATAGTTATGTTCACCTCTGTATAGTGTTTTTTTTTTTACATAGTAACACTATGGTGTTATTGAGGATGTGCCAAACTAAGATGTTGCAAGAAGTTTTAGGCTATGTTCACACTGCGTATGAATCCATCCTTAGATCGTACGCCGCCGTACATGTTCGGCTGAAACTATGGGCGTGGGAAAAATCGACATGCCGCTGGATGCGGGCGTATATCGTATACTTTCAAGCAAACGCATCAACCTCAAAACTACGTGCGTATATTCGCAGTTCGCACTGCGGACGGATTCATACGCAGTGTGAACATAGCCTTAATAATTTGTACAAATTTTTTTTTTTTTTTTTTTTTGCAAGGTCTGTGCCACACTTGTGAAGCAGGTGAGAAGGAAGAGTTACTGTTCATGCAAGGGAACTAGCTTCTGCATGCAGGACTAATTTTAGTGTACTGTTTAGTGCATTAAGGGGATTAGTTAGGACCAATGTGTGAGATGTTAGTCTTAACCCCTTAATGACTGATGACAGTATATGAGTTATGAATGGGTAAAAGTTCCTGCATCATGACGGGTATACCCGTGATCAGCTCTAACTGTCATTGCTTGTAAACAAACAGTGATAGCACAGTAAGGATCGCTGTCTAAGACAGCTGACTGTTACTGCTAGCAGTCTGGGGCCCCTGTCATCAGTCCCTGGTCTTTGATCGCTGTCTCAGACAGCGATCATTACTATACTGTCACTGCTGTTGTCACTCCTGCCTGTGTCTCTGAACAATGATTGGAGCTGCTGCAGCTCATCAGATGAGGTCAGATAAGGTGCAGCAGCGCTGATCTCACAGACCAGGAACAGGCAGGATCAGGAGAGCACAGTGAGGTACAGCCCCTTCCCCCCTAATGCTGCTCCCCCTCCAACCCTCCCTCCCACCTCTCAGTTTCCTCCTCCTGCCCCGGGGTCTGTGAGATCAGCGCTGCTGCAGCTTATCTGACCTCATCTGATGAGCTGCAGCAGCTCCGATCATTGTTCAGAGACACAGGCAGAGTGCATTAGACTTTTTGACAGTGATTGCTGTTATTAGTCAGTGACATCACTGTCACTGACCAATCACAGCAATCAATATTATAGAGGGTAAGTCTGATGTGTCTGATGAGCTGTCCCAGCTCCAATCTCTGTAGACAGACTGTCACAGGAGTGATGAGGTGTGGAGCTGTGGCAGCTCCTAAGACACATCAGATTCAGCATCTATAACATTGATTGCTGTGATTGGTAAGTGACATCACAATGACACTGACAAATCACAGCAATTATTGTTAGAAAGTCTCAGTCTGATGTGTCTTAGGAGCTGCAGCAGCTCCCTTGTTCAGAGACACATACAGGAGTGAGGAGGCTCAGAGCTGTGACAGCTCATCAGAGAGGTCAGATTCAGCCTCTATAAAACATTGATTGCTGTGATTAGTCAGTGTCAGTCATTGTGATTAGTGATGAGCGAATAGTGAGATATTCGAATATTCGATATTCGTACGAATATCCCGCGAATATTCGAATGTTCGATCGAATATTCGATCCCATTAAAGTCTATGGGAACACGTATTCGATAAGTGAAAAACATCAATTTGACCATTTGGAGGGTGAAACCGGAAGCTGGGGGATATGAACGCTTATCGAATATTCGTGGGACATCCGTACGAATATCGAATATTCGAATATTTCACTATTCGATCGAATATCTATTCGAACAGTATTCGCTCATCACTAATTGTGATGTAACTGACCAATCACAGCAATCAATGTTATAGAGGCGGAATCTGACCTCTCTGATGAGTTGTCACAGCTCTAAACCTCCTCACTCCTGTATGTGTAGAGAGGAAAAAGGAGCTGTGGCAGTGAAAATGTCACTGTCACTTTGAAAAACTTTTGACATCTCATAGATACCTGTCAAAAGTTTTGATCAGTCCAGGTTTGATTGTTCAGACCCGTTCTGATCGGGAGAACAAGCGGAGAGAATGGCAAGCTGCAGAGTGTCCTCTTCCCCTTTCTGAGAAAAAAAAGAGTCTAGTTTAGGAGGGAGAGGACGTGTTGCAGCGCACCATTCTCTCCACTTGTTCTCCTGATCAGAACAGGTCTGAACACTCAGAGACCTGTCAAAAGTCCAGGTCTAAGACATGTCAAAAGTGTTTCACAATGACAGGTACACTTTAAGGCCAGGTTCAGACTATGTAAGTGTGCGGCTGTATTTGCGGCTGTAATTGTGCGGCGGTATTTTTGGTGGTTCATGCGTACGCTGGAAAGTATACGATATACGGCTGCACAGTGCACACTATGTATGAATCTACAGCCCTATCGTAAACGGACCCGTAAAAAATGAACAAGACCATTGTTTGCGGCTGGAAACGCGGCCGTGGATTGACAGGCGGTCCGTACGGAGTACTTCAAAAATAGCCGGCAATGATGCCGAATGCCGATGCCTCTAATAGTTAACATATTAAATTTATAAAACACATTTTCTTTGTAATAAAGTCCCTTTCGTTGTTCAATAATTTAATTCTAAGGAATCCATCATTTTGCAATTAAATATACTGTTAAAATAAATATATATATAAATAAATGTATATTTATATATATATTTTTTGACAGTATATTTAATTGCACAATGATGGATTCGTTAGAATTAAATTATTGAATAACGAAACTAAATTTATTTCAACGGAAATGTGTTTTATTCATTAAATATTAACTAGTACAGGAAGCTCCATAAGCCGTTAATTCATATTGCCGGCAAAAGAGCATTCTGTACTAATCATCACTTTACTTTAATGAAAACATCAAATGTTTCTTCTAATTATGTTATCACAATAGCATTATTAGAAGAAACATTTAGAATTATATGTGCGCTCAGCTGATTGGCTGATCGGCTGAGCGCACATATAATTAGCGGGTCCGCAGCACAGTGACTTCATTGGTTATAAAAATAGGGGGGACCCTATGCGGGTTTTTTTTTTAATAAATAAATAATTAAAAAAAAAACGCATAGGGTCCCCCCCTATTTTTATAACCAGCCGGGTTAAAAACCAAACGACAGCAGCCTGGTAACACCAGGGTGGGAAGAGCCATTGGTTTAGGCCCTCCCCAGCCTAAATCTTACCAGCCTGCTGCCGCCCGGTCCAGGAGCGCCAATTTTGACGCTCCGGGACCACTGGCACCCGGCTCTTCCCAGTACCCCTGGTGGCATTGGGTACTGGGGTAATAATAGGGGGTTAGTGTTAGCCATTTTATACCGGCTAACACTAGGCCCCAACTTAGTAATGGATTCCGTCTATTAGACGGCTTCCACTACTAAGTCTATAAAGTAAAGAAATAAAGAGAAGACACAAGTTAAAAAATTTTTTTATTCAAATAAAAACACCCCCACACCCCTCATTGACCATTTTATTAAAAAAAAAAAAAAAAAAAAACACGCTGGTCATCGATGTAGTCCACGGAATCCGACGTAATCCCCAGGATACCGATATCTGAAAAACAAAAAGGGGGAAACACACAAAAAACACACAAACAGGAGCACAACACCCATCATTGTGAGCGGTGTTGTGCTCCTAACAGTATGCAGCATCTTTACAGATCGCTGCTTACAGTCTGGCCCCCAAGGGGTTAAGGGAGGATGCATTGCATCCCCCCTAACCCCTTGGGGGCCAGACTGATGTCAGACTGCACCCATCCCAGCAAGGAAGGGGTTAAGTGACCCCCCTTCCTTGCTGGGAGGGGTGCAGTGCTGGGGAGGGGGTGGGGAGAGCTCTATACTCACCCTGATGTTGTCTCTTCGCTGGTCCGCAGCACAATGAAGTCACTGTGCTGCGGACCCGCTAATTATATGTGCGCTGTGCCGATCAGCCAATCAGCTGAGCGCACATATAATTCTGAATGTTTCTTCTAATAATGCTATTGTGATAACATAATTAGAAGAAACATTTGATGTTTTCATTAAAGTAAAGTGATGATTAGTACAGAATGCTCTTTTGCCGGCAATATGAATTAACGGCTTATGGAGCTTCCTGTACTAATTAATATTTAATTAATAAAACACATTTTCGTTTAAATAAATTCAGTTTCGTTATTCAATAATTTAATTCTAACGAATCCATCATTGTGCAATTAAATATACTGTCAAAAAATAATTATATATATAAATATACATTTATTTATATATATATATTTTAACAGTATATTTAATTGCAAAATGATGGATTAGTTTAAATTTAATTATTGAACAACGAAAGTTTCATCCGCACATTTACAGCCGCATAAAAAATACAGCCGCACAGTTACATAGTGTGAACCTAGCCTAATACTGTGAAGACTTTATTGTGACTGTGCTTCTAAACACCACACTCCCTTTTCCCACTCCCTGTACAAAAAGACATGAATAAATAAAATAAAAAAGACATACATAAAATAAGGGGGAGAAGTTAGTTAGAAATAGCTAGTTAGGTTAAGCATTACCGAAAGTCTTTCAGTGTTAGGGCCCATTCACACTGCAGAAAACAGGCAAAAATTCCAAGCAGAATCTCTGCCACAGACTCTGCTCGGAATTCGGCTCTCCACCCAAAGGATTGACAATTATTTGACAAGAGAGCCACGGACAGTAGAGGCGCTGAGTCCACAGCAGGGATTACACTCGAAATTTCCGCCTGTTTTCCGCAGTGTGAACAGGCCCTTAGGTTATTTTCACACTAAGGAATAGGAGAGGAATTTAAAGCGGAATCTGTGCTTAATTTTATGAATATTCAACTTAGTGTTGGATTTTAGGGCTAGCGTGCTCACTGCTGGCTTAAATAATTACTTTAGGGGTTTCAGTTTTCAAAATGGGGTAACTTATGGGGGTAAGGTATTGTTCTGGCAGCTCCAATTGTTTACAAGAATCGAACGTACAGGTCACTAAGCAAAAAATGATGTGCTGAAAGCCTGTGGGCGCTCCTTTCCTTTTGAGTCCAGCCAAGAAGTCTAGCAACCAGATATGGCCAAAGTGGGGATACTACCCGATAAGGGACAAAGTGGTAAAATTTGGGGTGCTTTTCCTTCACTTTACAAGCATTTAGTAGGAAATATGTCCCACAAATCATGCATTTGTAGGGAAAAAAAACTAATTTTATTTATTTTTTTTCAAAAATGGAATGGGTCATGAAGCCTAATGATGTGCTAAAAGCCAGTGGCTGTTCCTTTGAGTCCTGCTATGAGATCTAGCAACCAGATATTGTCTAAGTGTGGATACCGCCTGATACAGGACAAACAGTGTGATAAGAGTTGGAGTGCTTTTCCTACATTTCACAACCTATAAGTGGAAAATATGTCCCACAAATGATGCATTTGTGGGAAAAAGGGTGATTTAAATCTGACTTTGGAATAGTCTTGAAGTAATGGCTCAAAGTGCTCACTAGTGGCCTTAATGATTATTTAGGGGGTGCAGATTTCAAAATGGGGTCACTTCTGGAAGTTGGATATTGTTCTGGCAGATTTAATCCTTTGCAAACCCAATATGGTGTCTATAAAACATCTTAATAGAAAAGAAGGCCACAAAAACCACAAGGTGGTCCTTTATTTCTGAGGCCTGTATGAATGCCCAGTGGCACTCTAGGCCCATGCGTGGGATATTTCTAAAAACTACAGATTCAGGGTAATAGATGTTTTGTTTATTTAGACATATTAAAATGCTAATATTTTCAATTCTTTACAATATTTTTGAAGTTTTCTCAAAAAAATGCTGACCATATTAACCAAAATTTACCGCTAACGTAAAGTACAATGTGTCACAAAAAAACAACCCCCCCATAGTGTTAATATTGTTATTGCTTGTCTTGGTATTTGAGGATTAGTTTGATATAATTGTATTATAGAACTAGTAAGGGAGATAACATTTGGTCACTGCATAGTGACTGATTTTCATTACATAGTACATTTAGGGATAGTTTACTATTGTGTATATTTTATTTTATTATAGTTGCAATAGAATCTACCTAAGCTTTTTCCCTGACATCTGTTGTTAGGGGAAATTCAGAAGGTCACAATACAGTCCAGCCAATGCTTACATAGTGTGTATGCCCAGGTTTATTCTAGATTATAGTTTAATTGGTTCATACAAACATTTGAATGACCACCCTATAAGTCTTGACTGCTAACCTCAATGCAACTACTCTTGACTGTTTCTCCTGGATCCCTCTGCAGTGTTTGACACTGTTGTTTTGAAATAACGGATGTTATTTGACATTAAACGGCGGACCTGTTTCAGCAGTGTGTGAACATAGCCTTTCTGGGTTTTCAATCCACTCCTGTTTTTGGTTGCAAAATACTGAGCAAAAATACTATGTGGGAACGTAGCCTACGGGTGTATTTCTGTAATGTCTGATTTTGTCTATACAGTATATGTATCTTCAGAATCGAAAAGTGCTGTGAAATATGAATGAATAAATGAATAAATAATAATAATAATAATACAAGTTAAAAGCTATACATTAACTTTATTTAATATGTATCTCTAAATACAGTCCTATTGCAAGGAACAGTAAAAAAACATACAATTCCTTTTATAAAACTACATTCATGAAGTAAACTTATTACTTACTCCTTTAGGTGTGGCATTCTTGCAACAGTGCCATAGCAAATAAAAGCATAATCTAATACATTTTGTATGTAACACCCTGTTGCACAGCAGCTAAGTTTGCTGGAGGGCATTTAATGTTTTTGTGTAATATAAATCTGTTATTCAAACACTGGTGTCCTGGAAAATACATGTTATTTCAATTAATTGACTACATACTTGCTATGGTCAGCATTTTAAATTCATCACATAAAGTAGTAATTATTATAAGGCTATGTTCACACATAGTATAACAAAGTATATGCATAGCAACGGACAGTGTTATACTGCCAGACGCTGGACGTCATTCGGCGTGTTCCTGCAACCAATACCACTGTATCGGATGCAGGAACATTATCTTTTTACAATTGAATTGTGGGCACCATTGGGTGTGTCGGCAATTCAATTTACCATTGACTGTGTGAACAGCTATTGTTTCTGGCGCTGTTTGGTGAACAACGTCCAGAAATAATAGGCATGTTCATTATTTTAACGCTCATTCTAAAGAGTGAACATTAAAATAAAAATGTCGGAACACAGCGGGTGGCATTGCATTGATTTCAATGCAATGCTGCCGCTACAGAAAAGAAAGGACGCTGATTTAATTGCAATCAAGATCCGTTCTTTTCCCCCCAAAAAAACTAAACGTAATGGGAACATAGCAATAGATGCATTATTTACTGATAGTATTGTTGTATGGCTTATTTACATTGTGTAAATGACAGAAATATTCAGTGTCACTCATAGGCAGAAGACTCATAAGAAGGTACATTCCCATTGTATAAAGAGACTTACCACTAGGATTATGATATGTGGGGGTCCAACCTCTGGAATTCACACAATCACAAACAATTCACATAATTTAGTCCTGTGACTGAAGGAGCCGCATCTCAAGTTTAGCTTTATGCTTCATGCTTTCATACACATGTACATAATTATATCTTCTTCTTGACGCATTGTTTCACCAGGAAAACATTTCAATTGGTTTAAAACTTGCAGCAAACACTTTTTTTTTCTAATGGTATATGTGCACCACTTCTACCAATCATGGTTGAGAACAAGATAGTAGAAGAGAAATTCTAAAAAAATTTCAGTTGTTTTCAAGGACTAACCCGAAAAAATACAGTTCTCACTATAATGAAACTACATCACAAATGTGTACTTTGATATTCTCAGAAGCAGCTAAGTACTATCTCAAATAGAGCAGCCTTTCCTCTTGAGTGCCAGTGTCATTGCAGCAGATATAAAGCCAAGAAACAGACACCCAGTTGTCTTTTGAGAGCTTGCCCAGTTTGTTAAATGAAGACTGTTTCCTCGTAGTTCCTGTTTTGCAACCTTCAGGAGAACAAATATACAAGGCAGACATTAGAGAGACAATCTTTTATGCACAGGCAAATGGATTTTGCGCAGTGCCATAGACATTGACGAGACAGATAACATACACGAAAAACACTAGTTTCTATGTCTAATTGAGAGGAAAGCTCAGAGAAGAGTTGTTCTGGTTCCAAATAAACCTCATAATTGTAAGGAACTGTTGACTGCATTGACAAATTCACATCAATGCCCTGATTTTTGGCTCGCTTACTTAGCAAAACTGTTATATTACACTGCCATCCAATGACAGAGTCTTGTAAATGCATGTAATGATTAACTTAACTGCAGCTGCGGTATATCGACTTGACTTAATTTCTACTGAAGCACCAGTCATCCCCTAGATAGATATACTCCCTATTCATTCCTTTCTGCAATGATAACTGTGAAATTTACCCAAGCTCTAAAGGAAAAGAAATAATTTCTCTAATAGCCTTAATGGGTTTTTAGAGTATTTTGGATAGCAGCCAACTAAGACTTAGACATGGATGTACAAGCAGAGTGAATGCCAAGCTTAGTTTATGTATCTGTGTGTGTGTGTGGTTTTACTGTCAGATAAGTTTCAGTAAAGACATTTTAATTGAACCCCTCAGCAGTAATGCTCCCAAAGATATTTTTCTTATGGTATCAAGGGGAAATGAATAGAAACTAATTGTGTTTCAAAGAAAGGGGAAATCATAAGTCTGTTGTTGGATTAGGTTTTTCCCTTTAATTACTATTATAAAAAAAATAAACAGCTAGAGAGCTGCTGTGGCCATATTTTATGTTCTGCCCTACTTTTATATTCCCTATAGAAATAGAGAACAGCCAGAATGAAAAGACTGCAAATAAATAAATACAACACGCTACAATTATATGTAGTGAAATAATTACCAATATTGCAATTTACATACAATGAACTATACTATAACCATACATTAAATATCATATTAAATAGAACTCCAGGTTCTCTTGTATGCTGGCATCCTTTTCCATTTGAGACATAGAGAACAGATCTCTACTGGTATGTAACCTTAAAACATAAATGCAAATGCCCTGTATTTATTACAATTTATGTCAGCATGCCGGGGTAAATTGTTGGCGAAATCCTTTCCAGCTCTAAGCTGGTGTAGATATCACTAATGTGAATAGAGAGAGGGTGTGTGGTTCCAGCACTTCCAGATGTGTAGATAAAACATAACTTTTATTTAATCTATGCAGCTAAACGGTATCTTCACACGTACTGTATCGCTGCGTTTTTAACAGTGCGTTTTTATTGCGTTTTTTATCGCTGCGTTTTTGGTGCGATTTTTACATGCGAGTTTTGATCTTCACATGAAAATCATGTGAAAACCAAAACGCGCATGTAAAAAACGCACCAAAAACGCACCATAAACGCAGCAAAAACGCAGCGATAAAAACGCAGCGATAAGGTACGTGTGAAGGCACCCTAAAGCATAAAACCAACGTTTTGCTCCAGAGCGCATTTCCCATTTGTCACCTCAGCACCTCTCCCTTCCTAACGCTATTACAGGACTATCTGCACAGGTGTGAGATGTGCTGACTTAACTCCTATCTTGACTTCTGTAGATATCACTGACAACGCACAGGGTGCTCCAGTACACCTGGATTTATGTAGAGGAGGGGAATTTTTTAAGCTTGGCATATAAGATGCTCATGAATTCCCCCCTAGGGTATGTTTACAGGTGGCAGGTATGTTGCAGATAAATTTGTGGCTAAAAGTCTGCCTCATATCTGTAAAAATCTGCCTAAAACACCTAGAAGGAAATGCAGCTACCGAGCTAAAAGCGTAATGTTTGTGGTGATCCAGAGGTTAATTGTGCAGTGACCAAAGCTCCAACAGTAGTATAAGGATGATAGGAGTAGTAATAGTGGTAAAGATTGCCTGTTTACTTGTTACTGTAGTAGAAGTGGCTCCACTGGTCCTCTCACATTTTTCCAGGTTGGCACAGTGTGAGTAGTGGGCAGGGCCGGTTTTAGACTAGATGTGGCCCTGGGCAAAGTTGAAGGTGGGGCCCCAAATGCTGAAATATTTTAGCAACAATTTAAGGTCCCCATACATGTTACTCTTTTGTTGGTGGTACCTGTTGCTCCTGATGGGTTTGGCCATCAGCGTAAGGTGTATGGGGCTCTCTGGACAGTCCTCTGACAGATGATATCAGTGGACATAGGGGGTCAAGCTTGATGGAAAATCAACGCCCAACCTCTTTGTTCTCAGAGAGATAAGCCGCCATCAGATCTGTATGGCTATGGCTTTCCCCTCTCATAGAGAACACAGGAACACTCAGATGTGCCAAATTTCTGTGTATGGGGAGGACGGGACCGGATGGGACAGATAATTGTCAGCTGAAGGATTGTTCAGCCAGCAGTTATTGGAAGTGTACGGCCACTTTTAAGGCCGTATTACACGGCCTGATATTCTGCAGAAGTGAGCGCCAATCTGGTAGAATGGAGCTCGCTTAGAGAGCCTACTACATGGCTCTTTTATGATGCAGCAAAAGCTATGGAGGAGATTTATCAAACTGGTGTAAAGAAGAATTGGCTCAGTTGCCCCTAGCAACCAATCAGATTCCACCATCTTAGAATGTGAGTAATGAATGGTGGAATCTGATTGGTTGCTAGGGGCAACGGAGCCAGTTTCACTTTACACCATGTTTGATAAATCTCCCCCTATGTGTATATATACAGTATATCATTAGTGATGTGTGTGCAGCCCTAGCTGTATAAAGTAAACAATAAAGATATATACTACCTGATCATGTTCCCCGGTGTCCTCAGGCCTTGTCTGTGATATATACTACCTGATCATGTTCCCCAGTGTCCTCACAGAGCGATAGCGTCCTGATTCGGACTATTTTCGCTCCATGTATTAGGCCCCTTACTCAGTTCAGAAGGTTACATGCCGGGACTGCCGCTATATGCCAGGACTGCCGCTATATGCCAGGACTGCCACTATATGCCAGGACTGCCCCTACTTGTCAGGACTGCCCCTACATGTCAGGACTGCCCATACATTCTGGGACTGCCGCTACATGCCGGGACTGCCCCTACATGTCAGGACTGCCGCTACATTCTGGGACTGCCGCTACATGCCGGGACTGCCGCTACATGCCGGGACTGCCGCTACATGCCGGGACTGCCACTACATGTCAGGACTGCCCCTACATTCTGGGACTGCCGCTACATTCTGGGACTGCCGCTACATTGTGGGACTGCCGCTACATGTCAGGACTGCCCCTAAATGCCAGGACTGCCACTACATTCTGGGACTGCCGCTACATGCCAGGACTGCCGCTAGTGGTGTAAACACAAGAACTATTTATATGAATTGCTTTAAAAAAATAAAATAAAAAAATCACTATAATCAGGACCAAATATTACCTCCATACCGTTATTGAAGAAAACACACTATATATAGGCCAATATTACCACCATAAAGTGACCGCCCCATAATGACTCTATATATACACTATATACAGACCAAATATTACCACCATAAAGTGACCGCCCCATAAAGACTCTATATACACTATATACAGACCAATATTACTGCCATAGAGTAACCACCGCATGACTCTATATACACTATATACAGACCAATATTACCGCTATAGACTTTCCACTGTATAATGAATGACTCTTTATACACTGTATACAGACCAATATTATGTGGCTGTCACTCTATGGCTGTACTTTTGGTCTGTATATAGTGTATATATAGAGTCATTATGTGGTGGTCACTGTATGGCGGTAATATTGGTCTGTATATAGTGTCATTATGTGGTAGTCAATCTATGGCAGTAATGACTATATATACACTATATACAGAACAATATTAATGCCAAAGAGTGACCACTGCATAATGACACTTTATACAGACCAATATTACCGCCATAGAGTGACCGCCACATAACTCTATATACACACTATATACAGACCAATATTACCGCCATAGATTGACCACTGCATAATGACTCTGTATCCAGACCAATATTATGTGGCGATCACTCTATGGCTGTACTATTGGTCTGTATATAGTGTATATAGTCATTATGTGGTGGTCACTGTATGGCGGTAATATTGGTCTGTATATAGTGTCATTATGTGGCAGTCAATCTATGGCAGTAATGACTATATATACACTATATACAGACCAATATTACCAGCATACAGTGACCACCACCTAAGGACTGAATACCACCTTATTATTTTTCTTAATAAAATACACCGTATTGCCTTATATACATAGGAGCTGCAGCCAATCAGCGGCCTCAGTGGTCATCGGCAGCAATTACATAGGACTGATGAGGCCAGAGAATGGCTGCAGCTCCTATACACAGTCTATTCACCTCAACACTTGGGAGTCAGCAGTGCTAACTCACACACTAATATATATAGATATAGATATAGATATATATATATATATATATATATATATATACACTCACACATCCATGAAAACACATTATACAGATACAAACCATCCAGTCCATACACTATACACATGACATGTAACACACACTACAATCATCCATTATACACTTACATTCATACACATTACACACTACATATACAGTATACTTACTCTGTCTAGCATGCTGGGTGTAGTGGTGAATCCCCCTCATGTACCATGCAGCAGACTGTCATCCTCTCCTCCATCGTCCCGACAGCTCCACACCAGAGGAGGAAGTCACGTGCAGTAAGAGGAGCTGGAGGGAGGGGGAGGGGGAGCTACACACACAGGGAGCAGACACCAAGCAGCGTCCTGCAGCCTCTGCGTGACCCCTGATAGCAGCAGCCAGGGATCACTGCCAGACGCTGCAGGACGCTCTCCTACTGGAACTGCGGGAGGGGGCCCCTGGGGGATGGGGGCCCTGGGCATTTGCCCTGCTTGCCCCCCCCTAACGCCGGCCCTGGTAGTGGGGCACAGATCCTAACAGTCTTCTCCCCTGGGGAACACCTAAAACAGATGCACTTGATATTGCAAGTGTATGAAGACAATCAAAAACAATGATGTAGGAAAAATGTAACAATCCTTTATTGAAAAACTTCAGCAATCCTCCACAGAATTTAAACGCACTCTAAACGCACTTTAAACATCTCTTAAGATTTTACAGGAGTTCAATAGTAAAAATGAGCAGGTGCAATAGAATATGTATGGGAGTTTTGGACAGCCTTTTTTCTTGTCAGCATGAAGTATAGGTGCTAGTTCTGAATATCTTCACTAAAATAATCTTCATTAGTTGGCACCCAGTGCCTATACACATGACACAAAAGGACTTACTGAGCTGCAATGTCCACTGTAGGATGTAAGTCTTGTGTAAATGTGGGACATTATAGCCATGATGTTTGTATGCCCAGCATGTAGCCCTTGCAGTCCTAGACTTTCTCAAGGTAGAAACTGCACCTCAAAGTCTTTCAAAATACTCTTCTCCTGTATTACTGTAGACTAGATAAGAAACCGGGATTTGTGGGCTCTTTGCAGGAGTCTCTGTAGTAACACCAAGTAGCCACAGGTGCAGGTGCAATAAAGGTGCAGAAGTCCAGTTGTTTTAATGTTTTACTGACTGACATCAATTGCAATGGGCACTTTTACACATTAAGGGTATGTTCACACTTACTGGATCCGGAGCGTATTTTCTGCTGCGGATCCGCAGTGGATCCGCAGCAGATCCGCAGCAGATTTCATTTAAATAACTGAACACGGCATCAAATCTGCACCATCAAATCTGCTGCGGATCTGCTGCAGATCTGCTGCGCATCCTGTAGGTGTGAACGCACCCTTACAACAGAATTCTTTGCTTTAAGTATTCTTACCTAACTGCTGACTCTTTAGCTCCTGTCAGACGATAACACCTCAGCATGGATTAGTCCTTACTCCCTGTCTACAGTAGCCTCAGTGCAGCTGTTTCTAGCCTAACATAGCTAGTAATGGAAATCTTTTAGAAGAAATAGTTTGGGAATAGCATAGAACTCCATAGATGGGTCCTGGCCTTCAGGCCAGGCCCTGGAAAGTCTTTCAGTAAGGAACTCTCTCTCTCTTGCCCTTTTCATGACTCTGACTAGACTGAACTAACAGAACTATCCCATCTGCCCTACCATACCATAACCCATAACACAAATAACCTCTGATAGGTTGCAGAAATAGAGGAGGGACTAGTCTGAGGTACCCAGGTCAGGGTTTGATCTGAGTCAACTTACAATTGATGGCATAACGCAGAAAAAAGTACATGCAATCAGTCAAATAGGTAGTGAGCCCTTAGTAATCCTTCCTTTAGCTGTGCCATGCAGTGCATAAAATACAAAGGGACATATAGAATGGTGCCTTGAGCCCAGAGCAGTAGCACACCTGTTCTAGGACACTGTAGTAAGGCATAGCTAATGCAAAGAGAAAAGACCAGACATATCTCTCACCTAGTCAGTCTAAGCTGATCAGCTCTAGATTGGCCGAAACAGAATTTCATGCTCAAAGAAGAAGCTGATGATCTAGGAAGAGTTCCCAAAACAGCACTTGCTGTAATGCAATGTCTTTGTAGTAATGTTAGTGAATGGGGATCTCATTAATTATCAACGTTCATCAGTAGGTGGGAATATAATAATGTTTTATGCAGCACAACACACATAAAAAGCACATGGAAGAAACACATAGAGAGACATGATGCAATAGTGTAATAACAATGATGCATAAAAATAACATCCTACAACCAACTTATTCCATCTAGCGGGATCTTTTATGGGAAGTTTAATCCTGACAAAAGGGCAGAATATACAGTATGCCAATTTCTTTTTTTTTCTTTTCTTTCAAATAAACTAGTGGCAGAAAGTGCCAAAGATTCGTTATTTACTTCTATAAAAAAAAAAAAAAAAAAAAATCAAGCATTCCAGTACTTATCAGCCGCTGTATGTATTGCAGGAAGTGGTCTCTCTAGTCTTACACAGTGCTCTTTGCTGCCATCTCTGTCTGTGACAGGAACTGTCCAGAGCAGCAGCAAACCCTATATGAAAAGCTATTAAAAAATTTAATCTCTCCTGCTCTTCAGGCTAGAATGAATACCATTTTCTGTAGGACATACAGCAGCTCATAAGTACTGGAAGATTGGAAATTTAAATTTTTCATTATATTTTGATGTTTTTCACAAGAAAACACACAAGACAGTGACCAAATTTTGCCACTAACATAAAGTATCATATGTTATGAAAAAAACAGTCTCAGAATCGCTAGCATACGTTAAACCATCACTGAGCTATAAGCGCATAAAGTGAGACAGGTCAGATTTTGAAAAATGAGCCTGGTCATTAAGGCCCAAATAGGCTTGGTCCCTATGGGGTTAAAGGGGTTGTCCAGCAAAAAAAAAAAAAAATTTTCTTTAAAATCAACTGGTGTCAGAAAGTTATATAGATTTGTAATTTACATTTCTTCAAAAACCTCAAGTCTTCCTATATTTATTAGCTGCTGTATGCCCTGCAGCAAATGTTGTTTTATTTATATTCAGACACAGTGCTCTCTGCTGACATCAATGGCCAAGATAGGAACTGTCCTTAGCAGGAGACGTTTCCTAAGGGGATTTGCTACTGTTGTGGACAGTCCCTGTTTCGGCCAGAGATGTCAGCAGAGAGCACTGTTTCTGAATGCAAATAAAACAACACTTCCTGCAGGACATATAGTAGCTTATAAGTATGGGAAGACTTGAGATTTTTAAATACAAGTAAGTTACAAATCTATATAACATTCTGACTCCAGTTGATTTGAATTCTTTTTGACTGGACAACCCCTTTAACCTTGCTTGATCTCCTTGGGGTAATCTGGACTAGCTCCACCGGAATGTCCTAGCCTGAGGCCTGTGTTTCTGGATCTGGCACTCTGTGATCTCTTCCAACAAGAGGTGGTATATTCTAAACTTAAAGTCAAGTCACTAGAGTTCTGTGCTGCCTAGACAGTTCCAGACTTCGCCACTATAGTATCTTTATCTAAAGCCTAAAAGTACCAAAAACTATCACCAATATTGGGAAGTAATTTCAAGTGAAAACTGCTGTATCTGAACTTGTGCTTAAAGATTATAATGCACTGTCACCTTAAGAAACTTTACAAGAAGTTTTTCAAGTATATGGAGTGGATGAATATAAAATAGCACTCACCAAGACTTTTGGGACCAGTTATTGTTCATATCTTTACAAAATTATGCTGTGCAAACAGCAAGAACGCCAGCATCATAATGCATTACAGCTGTTTCACATGGATGTGCTTTATGCACATGTACTTATATGCAAAAAAAAAAAACTAAACACCTCCTTGGTGATCAAAGATTTACTCTGTCTGTACAGCCTGACTCATATTACAGTTTCTTGTAGCTCACAAGTGGATTTGAAACATATTCAAGTGCTCAATGGTGAACTCCCGATAGGGAAAAAAATTCTGTTAAAAGTACATGGAAAGTTATATAGATGTGTCTATATAATGTATTACCATATCTGTGCGGTTCTGCCACACTGGTAGATGATAGACATCCAAGAAGTGAAGAAAACTGGCCTCTGTGCCAATCCACTTTGTCTCCTCCTCCCACTGCTCTCCCCCCTCAGGAGGCAGAGGTTACATGCCTCTGTCTCACATTGATTTCTTTGCCGAGCACAGGCTGATGACAGGGAGCAGGGCGTGATGTCACAGAAGACATGGCTGAATCTGGTCTCCCACCCCCTAAGTGATTCACCCTCTCTGACCAGCCCCTCTAGCCTACACCTGAGCAGGCAGGGAGTGTTAGAAGCAGCTGCTGCAACTTCACTGATCTGGCAAAAGTCTGCAGTGAAATTAGGGCTGTGTTCACACATGTTGGAGTTTCATTACAGTACAGAAGTGTCTTCACAAGAATGATGCAGTAACACAATTCCTTTGTATATACAGAGCTAAAGAACCCATTCAGTAACGTTTAGCTTTCCCTTAATCCCCAGAAATTAACTTCCCGTCACCATTACTTAGGGGTCCTACATGCTCTGACGTTTTTGGGGGTTCTTTTGCATTAATATATATGAAGAAAGGCCACCTGCCTTTCATTGTGAATTTTACCTTTTTACTGGTTTTATTGACCTCTTTATACTTTTTAACACTACAGCTGACCCCTCTGATTTTTAATTTTTGACTTTTTTTTCATTTATAGCCCTTTAACCTAGGTTGTAAGCCATGTGGGATTTTATTTCAATAGTTTATATTTGTTACCCATAGGAATAAATTTAGCAGTACAGTTATTTAACCCCTTCACGTCAGCCATACGACTATACCTTGTGCAGCAGGAACATATATAAACTTTCCTGACTGTGAAAGGGTTTTAACCCCTTAAGGACCACGGGCGTACATTTACGCCCCCCGCAGACTGGGCCTTGGCACAGGAGGACCTAAATGTACGCCCTGCCAGGGTCCCGGGCTATGGAGCGGGCTCAGGAGCTGAGCTGGCTCCATAGCGGGTGAGGATCGGCTGCATTCTGCAGCCAGGCCCTCACTGTTAATGGCGGGCGGCCATGTGATTGCGCCATGACCGTAGCATTTAGGTGTAAGTGACAGGAGCTACGGGGGTCCTGATCGCATGACTGACAGAGGTCTCTTACCTTCCACTGTGCAGTCATTTCTTCAGTCTTCTGATAGAGTCTGCCACAGGGGGTATATACAGGGAGTATATACTATGGGGGAACATTACAGCAGGTGCTATATACTATGGGGGCACATTACAGTAGAGGGCATATACTATGGGGGCACATTACAGCAGGGGGCATATATTATGGGGCACATCAGAGCAGGGGGCATTATTACTATATAGGGGCACTTCAGGAAGAATAATAACTATATAGGGGGCACATACTATGCATGAAAGCAGGGGCATGTACAATGGAAGCATATCAGAGCTGGGGGCATATGCCATGGGGGCACATTAGAGCAGGGGGCATATACTATGGGTGCACAGCAGGGTGGGGGACATTTACAATGGGGACACAGCATGGCGGGGACAATATTACTATATGAGGGAACATCAGGAGGCATTATTACTATATGGAGGGCACAGCAGGGGCATTATTACTATATGAGGGGGGCACAGTAGAGATATTATTACTATATTGGAAGCAGTGCCAAGCTGAATTTCTGTAGGTAAGAAAACCTCATAAAAAACGTATGTGGCAGGCAGTCTGTGCTGTGTGTATATGGTGCCACAGAAACAAGTGTTCAAGTAACTGGCAGTGCGTTAGCATCGCTGGTCACATACATGGCTATATGCAAAGTCGCTGTGCTAATGTGAATGGTTTGGTGCTGGAGAAATCTGTTTATGTAGGGTGGATCCCTAGAGTCAGTTACCCTGGTGGACCCAAGGTACCCCAGTGTAACACTGCCGCCCCGCTCCCAACCCCTGCTCCTACCAACCTTGTATCGCGCCACCTCCATTCTCACCACTACATTCGCTAATCCCACCAATTTCCTCACGTCAGTTGCACCACACAGACGCTCCAGCTGTCAGTCACAGGACCAGGACGCTAGATGAGGAGACAAGACATGTTTAGTTCTCCAGTGTGCTCTGGCTCCAGTCTGGCTCAGGCAGGATAAACCAGGTTTTTTTGTGGTTAAAAAAAAAAAAGGTGGACAGGCCAGCCCCCCTATATTTTGCATGGGACTTCACAGGTAAAAGCTACTTCACAGAAGGGACTTGACGTTAGAGGACATTACAGTGAAAAACATCATATTACCTCAAGGAAATTCACCTCTGCTACATCTGTATTGAAATTCGACTGCTATATGTGTGTTCAATTTCAGCTACATCAGTGTGCTTAAGGGTGCCTTTACATAGAGAGATTTATCTGACAGATTTTTGAAGCCAAAGCAAGGAATGGATTTGAAAAGAGGAGAAAGCTCAGTCTTTCCTTTATGACCTGTTTGGCTTTAAAAAATCTTTCAGATAAATCTCTTTGTGTAAAGGCCCCTTATGCTGCGTTTACACTAAGAGATAATTCGCCCAATCAATCGTTTAACGATTTTGAAGCAACAATTTGGTTTTTATAACAGTTCAGCTGCACAGGGGCCCAGGCCAATAGAGGGACCCACCAGGCTCAGACTCTAAAGTGTCAGCTCAGCATGGCACATGTCTGTAGTGGGCCCCCCAGGCAGTATCAGCACCCAGAGAGTGCGTGCCCCCTGCTCCTGTGGGGCCCACTCAGTGACTGGATCAGGGCCGTTTTAATACATCGGTGGGCCCAGTGCACAGCCCTCAAGAGTGGGCCCCCCCTTCCCTTTCGGCACATTGTATAATGTACTGAATTTGCCCCCACACTGTATCAAGAGCCCCAATACATACAGTAGTTACCTTATAACACTATTTCACCATACAGTGATAACATATTACATAAAAACTGCACTAAACAAAACAGAAAGATATCACCAATGATACCATTACATAATACCGCCACATCATGACCCCTAACACTACAACCCTATAACAGAGTGCAGTTACATCCAGTGACTCACCGGGGGCGTCTTCTCTGATCAGAGTCTGTCACCTTTTCTTTTTCTCTCCATCCAGCCTTGGCCACCTTGAAGTCTTCTCCTGGCTGTGAATCTTCTCTCCAGAATCTGCCAGAGAAATATTTTAGGCTCCAACACATACAGTAGTTAGGTCCCTTGTACCCCTATACAGTAGTTACACCCCTCTGTACCCCTATATAGTTACACCCCTCTGTGCCTCCATAGTTTTAAGGTGTCCCTGTAGTATATAGCCCCTCATGTGCTCCTCCAGTTATATACAGCCCTCCTGTGTGCTCCCCCATTAGTATATAGCCCCCCTGTGCACTCTCCCTAGTAGTATATAGCCCCCCCTGTGCTCTCCCACAATAGTATATAGCCCCCCCTGTGCTCTCCCACAATAGTATATAGCCCCCTGTGCTCTCCCCCAATAGTATATAGCCCCCCCTGTGCTCTCCAATAGTATATAGACCCCTATGCTCTCCCACAATAGTATATAGCCCCCCTGTGCTCTCCCCCAATAGTATATAGCCCCCCTGTGCTCCCCCCAATAGTATATAGCCCCCTGTGCTCTCCCCAATAGTATATAGCCCCCCCTGTGCTCTCCATAATATATAGCCGCCTGTGCTCTCCCCCATAGTATATAGACCCCTGTGCTCTCCCACAATAGTATATAGCCCCCCTGTGCTCTCCCACAATAGTATATAGCCCCGCTGTGTTCTCCAATAGTATATAGACCCCTATGCTCTCCCACAATAGTATATAGCCCCCCTGTGCTCTCCCCCAATAGTATATAGCCCCCCTGTGCTCCCCCCAATAGTATATAGCCCCCTGTGCTCTCCCCAATAGTATATAGCCCCCCTGTGCTCTCCATAATATATAGCCCCCCTGTGCTCTCCCCCATAGTATATAGACCCCTGTGCTCCCCAATAGTATATAGACCCCTGTGCTCCCCAATAGTATATAGCTCCCTGTGCTCCCCAATAGTATATAGCTCCCCTGTGCTCCCCAATAGTATATAGCCCCCTGTGCTCCCCAATAGTATATAGCTCCCCTGTGCTCCCCCATAGTATATAGCCCCCTGTGCTCCCCCATAGTATATAGCCCCCTGTGCTCCCCCATAGTATATAGCCCCCTGTGCTCCCCAGTAGTATATAGCCCCCTGTGCTCCCCAGTAGTATATAGCTCCTCTGTGCTCCCAGTAGTATATAGCTCCCCTGTGCTCCCCCATAGTATATAGCTTCCCTGTGCTCCCCAGTAGTATATAGCCCCCTGTTCTCCCCCATAGTATATAGCCCCCTGTGCTCCCCCATATTATATAGCTTCCCTGTGCTCCCCAGTAGTATATAGCTCCTCTGTGCTCCCAGTAGTATATAGCTCCCCTGTGCTCCCCAGTAGTATATAGCTCCCCTGTGCTCCCCAGTAGTATATAGCCCCCTGTGCTCCCCCATAGTATATAGCCCCCTGTGCTCCCCCATTGTATATAGCTCTCTGTGCTCCCCAGTAGTATATAGCCCCCTGTGCTCCCCCGTAGTATATAGCCCCCTGTGCTCCCCCATAGTATATAGCCCCCCTGTGCTCCCCAGTAGTATATAGCCCCCTGTGCTCCCCCATAGTATATAGCCCCCCTGTGCTCTCCCCCATAGTATATAGACCCCTGTGCTCCCCCATAGTATATAGCCCCCTGTGCTCCCCCATAGTATATAGCCCCCTGTGCTCCCCCATGGTATATAGCTCCCCTGTGCTCCCCAGTAGTATATAGCCCCCTGTGTTCCCCCATAGTATATAGCTCCCCTGTGCTCCCCAATGGTATATAGCTCCCCTGTGCTCCCCCATAGTATATAGCTCCCCTGTGCTCCCCCATAGTATATAGCCCCCTGTGCTCCCCCATAGTATATAGCCCCCTGTGCTCCCCAATAGTATATAGCTCCCCCTCCCATATAACATTGAAAAAAACAAACACTTTTACTCACCTGGGTCCACGCGTTCCCCTTCTCTTCCCTCCTGTGGCCGCACTTCCTGCGGTCACAAGAGGCTGCACTCCCCTTACCCTCGCGCCGACGCTCCAGTGACGTCGGGTGCTAGAGGGAGAGTGCGGCCTCTTGTGACCGCAGGAAGTGCGACCACAAGAGTGTCTGACAGGGAGGGAGCCAATGGCTCTCTCTCTGTCAGTGTCGCTGCTGCGCTGAAGCGCCGCAGCAGTAGCGGGCGGGGGCAGCGGCGAACGCCGGGGGGCCCTGCAGGGGGCGCCATGGAGGGGTAAGTAGATTACCCATCCATGGCGCTCCCCCCTGACAGGCTGGTGGCCGGAGCCCTGTGCGACCGCATTGGTCGCACATAGCAACGGCCGGCCTGCTCGGGGGGGGCCCTTTAACCAGTGGGCCCGGTGCACATGCACCATGTGCCCTCTGGTTAAAGCGGCCCTGGACTGGATGCTGTGTCCGGCTGGGGCTGATTCTCCTCCTCTCCTCCTGCAAGCTGCTGCTGACACTCCCTCCTGTACTCCACTGTCCAGCATGCCTGTCCAGCATGGCCATACTGGGGCCTGCACAGACTACAGAACAGTCCTTTAGTGATTTGAGAACATGTTGAAAGTTCAAAAGAAACGATTTCTCACTTGTCGTTTGCTGTATTTACATGGAACGATTATCGCTCAAATGCGATCGTTATTGCGAAAATTCAAACGATAATAGTTGTGTGTAAGGCTGAGTTCACACTGAGTTTTTGCAATCCGTTTTTTTCATCCGTTTTTTTGAAAAAAACGGATGAAAAACGGATTGCAAAAACGGATGCATTTGTGTGCATCCGATTTGATCCGTTTTTCCATTGACTTCCATTATAAAAAAAAAAAAGGATCAAAATTGATTCTTTTTTTTTTTTATGGACACAAAAACGTTGCTGACACTATTTTTTTTGTCCTTTAAAAAAACGGATCCGTTAAACGTATGCTAAAAACGCAGTGTGAACCCAGCCTAACCGCAGCATAAGTCTGCCAAATTCAGCAGCATAATGTCCCTAACCTTTAAAACAGATTTATAAGATTTGGAGATTAGATTATTACCCTCACCATGCATTAAAATATAATGGATGTGGGGAGGTTGTAATTGATTTGTCATGTGAGCCTGAATGTGTGAAAAGGCTAACTACCCTGCTCTGGTGGTCCAGTATAACTTGTGACTAGTGTAGGTAAACTATAAATAAATATAACTGCACTGTGGAAACATAGCTTTGGGCTTTAAACACAAAGTGATATATATAGCCTGTGTGCAGTGTATGGTGTATACTGTATATCTGTATATATAGTTTGTGTGCAGGATGTGGTATATAGCCTGTGTGCAGAATATGATATATAGTCTGTGTGCAGTGTATGATATATAGTCTGTGACATTAAGGCTGGGTTCACACTGCGTTTTTGCAATCCGTTTTTTTCATCTGTTTTTTGCAAAAAACGGATGAAAAAAAAACGGATGCATTTGTGTGCATATTTGTGTGCATATTGTAAAAAAAAACGGATCAAAACGGATCCGTTTTTTTTTGACGGACACAAAAACGTAGCTGACACTACTTTTGTGTCCGTTAAAAAAACAGATTCGTTTTGATTCACTTTTTTTACAATGGAAGTTAATGAAAAAACGGATCAAAACGGATGCACACAAATGCATCCGTTTTTTTCATCCGTTTTTCATCTGGTTTTTTTTGCAAAAAATGGATCAAAAAACGGATTGCAAAAATGCAGTGTGAACCCAGCCTTAGCCTGACATGTAGCCTGTGTGCAGCCTATGATATACAGCTTGTGTACAGTGTATGACATATAGTCTGTGTAAAGCATAGGATACATAGCCTGACATATATCCTGTGTGCAGCATATGACATATAGCCTGTGTGCAGCATATGAGATATATATATATATAGTCTGTGTGCAGTGTATGACATATAGCCTGTGTGCAGCATATGATATATATATATATAAATATATATATATATATAGTCTGTGTGCAGTGTATGACATATAGCCTGTGTGCAGCATATGATATATATCCTATGTATGTCAAATGCTGCACACAGGCTATATATGCAATATCATGGGCTGCACACAGCTGTGTATTTTAATCTTTAGGGTATGTTCACTTGTACCTTATCCACTATAGATTTTACACAGCCATCAAGTACTTTCTGGGTGTTCTTTACTGCTTCAGGTAGTGTGCGTGGTTGAAAAGTGAAGATGGGACCTAGACTTGCAAGTCCAGCTTCTGCCAGCAATTCACAACTGCATATGCTAGCTGTGGTGGCTAACATGGTGAGCAAGAGAGCACAGAAAGTACTTAAGTGCTGTGCATTTTTCGCATTGCATTATTAACATAAACACAAAGTGGAAACACAACCCAATACTCAGCCCCCCCGGCCTGTCTCTAGGGCCTGGCATCTCCCTCTGGACTGTAGCCTCTAGTGACCCTCACGTGCAGAACAGAGGAGGATGCTCGGCCATACAGCCAGAAGTGAGGATGGGTAGGTGCTAAGTCCCCCACAGTAAGTAGCCACCTGTATAGTTCGCTGTATGGTTTATTTGTTTATTGGGGGGGTTGCCCAGGGCCTCCACCAACCTTAAAGGGGTGCTCCAGCATGGGGGCACTTTCTGGGGGGGGACCGGGGAGGAGGTGGCTGAAATAAAAGACGTCCACTCACCTCCCCGGTTCCAGCGGCGGGTCACTCATCACGGCGCTCCGGTCCCCGGTTCCCGGCCGCTTCCTGGTGTCTGACGCCACCCGAGACGCTATGTCTCAGGGCCGCTCAGCCACTTAGTGAAGGAGGAGGGATCCGAGCAGACTTCAAACGGATCCCGCCTCCTTCACTGAGTGGCTGAGCGGCCCTGAGACGTAGCGTCTCGGGTGGCGTCAGACACCAGGAAGCGGCCGGGAACCGGGGACCGGAGCGCCGTGATGAGTGACCCGCCGCTGGAACCGGGGAGGTGAGTGGACGTCTTTTATTTCAGCCACCTCCTCCCCGGTCCCCCCAAAAAACCTAGTAACCATGCATATCGCTGTGTTCAGACTGACCAATAGAATAAAGAAATTTTTTTTTTCCTGTATGAGGTTTTTATAAATATTTAATATAATTTGAAATCTCTCTTCGAATATCTGTTGGTGTTTATATCACACCAGGTTGTTGCAAGTAAGCACTATCCTAGCAACAAGGTGATCTGGAGTTCACATTACCAATTCTGGATCTTGATTGGTAGAGAAGCTCTCACTCTGTTACATAGTAAATCAGACTGTTTACTGATAGGCCGAAGCCATGTTTTGGCAAATGACAACTTTGGCTTGGCAAATGATTGGTTGAGTGGGCAATTCCTTCTGGCAACCCCAGCATGAAGACATGCTGCACAGGAGGACCAGACTCGATCAGAATGTGGCTGGGAGTGGGAGAAGGTCAGTATAGGTTTTTGTTTTACAGCAGCCTGATTATGATGAAAATTATGAAGATTTATGAATTAGTTCTATTTAAAAATTTCAAGCCTTCTAGTACTTACATATAGTTACATAGTTACATAGTTACATAGTTAATACGGTTGAAAAAAGACACATGTCCATCAAGTTCAACCAAGGAGGGGATGGATACAGGGAAGGGGGAGGGGCGATAGGTTCTATACATATGCATTTATATTATTTTGCTCTAAGAACTTGTCTAGGCCGGTTTTGAAGCCCTCTACTGTTTTTGCTGTGACCAGATCCTGTGGTAGACTGTTCCACAGATTCACAGTTCTCATGGTAAAGAAGGCTTGTTGCCTCCGGAGATTGAACCTTTTTTTCTCCAGGCGGAGGCAGTGCCCCCTTGTCCTTTGAGGGGGTTTTACCTGGAACATCTTTTCCCCATATCTCTTGTAGGGGCCATTTATATATTTAAATAAGTTAATCATATCTCCCCTTAAACGTCTCTTCTCCAGACTAAACAAATTTAATTCTTTTAATCTCTCCTCATAACTAAGATGCTCCATTCCCCTTATTAGTTTAGTTGCCCGTCTTTGTACCCTCTCCAGCTCTAGAACATCCTTTTTATGAATCGGGTTCCAAAACTGGACAGCATACTCCAGATGGGGCCGCACCAAAGCTTTATAAAGCGGTAATATTATATCCCTGTCCCGTGAGTCCATGCCTGTTTTAATGCATGACAATATCCTGCTGGCCTTAGAAGCAGCTGACTGACATTGTGTGCTGTTCTGTAGTCTATTATCTACAAGTACACCCAGATCCTTCTCCATTAGCGACTCTCCCAGTGTACCTCCCCCTAGGACATATGATGCATGTGGGTTATTAGTACCCAGGTGCATAACTTTACATTTATCCACATTGAACCTCATTTGCCAAGTGGACGCCCAAACACTCAGTGTGTCTAAGTCATCCTGTAACACCTGCACATCCTCCATAGACTGTACTGTACTACAAAGCTTGGTGTCATCTGCAAAGATAGAAACATTGCTGTTAATTCCACTCTCAATATCATTAATAAACAAGTTAAACAGAAGAGGGCCCAGTACTGACCCTTGGGGTACACCACTTATTACCGGGGACCATTCGGAGTAGGAATCATTGACCACCACTCTCTGGGTACGATTATTAAGCCAGTTTTCAATCCAGTTACACATTAAATTTTCCAAACCGATAGACTTTAACTTACCCATCAGACGTCCATGAGGAACTGTGTCAAACGCTTTTGCAAAATCCAGGTACACTATATCCACAGCCGCGCCGCCATCCAGGCTTCTACTTACCTCTTCATAGAAACATATTAGGTTGGTTTGACAGCTTCTGTCCTTAGTAAAACCATGCTGGTTATCACTTATAATACTATTAGCCACTACATATTCCTGGATGTAGTCCCTTATAAGCCCCTCAAATAGTTTCCCCACAATGGACGTTAAGCTTACGGGTCTATAGTTACCTGGGGAAGTTCGAGAGCCCTTTTTGAAGATCGGTATTACATTTGCCTTACGCCAGTCCCTCGGCACAATACCAGTAAGCAAAGAATCACAGAATATTTCATACAAGGGTAGGGAAATTACAGAACTGAGTTCCCTAAGAACTCTGGGGTGCAATCCATCAGGCCCTGGAGCTCTGGTTACATTGAGTTTGTTTAATTTATCTTGGACCATATCTATAGTAAACCAGTTCAGTACATTACATGTGTTAGCTGCACTGGCCCCACCCACCTCAGTACTGGCCCCACCCACCACAGCTCCATCCTCTTTTGTATATACAGAACTGAAGAACCCATTAAGTAACTCAGCTTTCTCCTGATCCCCAGTTATTAATTCCCCGTCGCCATTATTTAGGGGTCCTACATGCTCTGACCTTGGTTTTTTTGCATTAATATATTTGAAGAATTTTTTGGGGTTTCTTTTGCTTTCTATAGCTACCTGCCTTTCATTGTGAATTTTTGCTGCTTTTATTACATTTTTACAGGTTTTGTTGACTTCTTTGTAATGTTTAAATGCTACAGCTGACCCCTCTGATTTATATTTTTTGAATGCCCCTTTTTTCTCATTTATAGCCCTTCTAACCTCGGTTGTAAGCCATGTGGGATTGGATTTTAACCGTTTATATTTGTTACCCATAGGAATATATTTGGCAGTACAGTTATTTAATGTGGATTTGAAGATTTCCCATTTATTAGCTGTATCAGTATGCGACAGCAGCCGCTCCCAGTCTATGCCCTGAAGTTCTGCCCTTAACCCAGGAAAATTGGCCCTTTTAAAATTAAGAGTTTTTGCCCTCCCAACATGTTTTTCTTTTCTACACTTTAAGCTAAAAGTCACTATATTGTGGTCACTATTACCCAGGTGTTCATGGACAGTGACATCCCCAACCAGCTCAGCGTTGTTAGAAATAACCAGATCCAACAAGGCATCACTTCTAGTTGGCTCCTCCACAAACTGGCCCAGAAAATTATCCTGCAGGAGGTTAAGAAATTCCCTCCCCTTTGTGGTTTTAGCTGAACCGTGACCCCAATCTATATCTGGGTAGTTGAGGTCCCCCATTACCACTACTGTCCCCTCCCGGGCAGCCCGCTCTATTTGTCTATTCAACTGGCCATCTACCTCCTCAGTAATGTTGGGGGGTCTATAGATTACACCAAGAATAATTTTTTCACTCTCTACCTCCTTCTGTAGATCTACCCACAATGCTTCCACATCATCACAGTCATCGCCCACTATTGCATCTTTTATTGCATACTTATCAGCTGCTGTATGTCCCACAGGAACTGGTGTATTCTTTCCAGTCTGAAACAGCACTCTCTGCAGCCACAGGGACTGTCCATGGCAGGAGAGGTTTTCTATGGGGATTTCCTACTAATCTGGACAGTTCCTATCTCAGCCATAGATATCAGCAGAGAGCACTGTGTCAGACTGGAAAGAATACACCACCTCCTGCAGGACTTTTACACAAAATTAATTTACAAAATACAAAGTGACTTAAAAATATGGTAATGCCATTCATTCTTTAAGACTGTCATACAATTCAGATAGCTGTCAGCAGAATGCTCATTCAGCTGATGGCTGACTCCCCAAATACATGTACATGTGGTCTGAATGGGAAGAGGGGTAAAGGACAGAAACCTACTTGTGACTCATCTCCCAGCAAACAAAAGTGAAGAGCATGTTGAAAATTCTTTCCTTGTCTTCATAATCTTAAATGAGTTTAAAGATTCTAAACAGTTCAATATCTAGGATTTAGTGAAATCTTTGTAGTATAGATTTTTTTTAAATGGTAGGTTTTAATTATTATTTGTAAAAATGTTTTATTTAATAAACAGATTGATATTGGCAGGTTAGGTCATATCTTGATTATGTTTTGCACCTCCAAAGCCATTTGGGGCCTTGTTTTTTGGGATATACATTTTCTAATGGCACCATTTGTAACATGAAATTGTAACATGGAAGGCCTACACTAGACCCCAGGCTGCCATATCCAGTACCTGGAACACTGCAATTTGGTTGCAGTGAAAGAATGGTAATTGGGTGACAAAGGCCCCTACCCCTTGATCTAGCTAGACATCTGGGATCAGGCTTTGGTTTCCATTGTTGAAAATGGGTTCCTGCTTTATAACGCAGACATAGCCAATATATACAAAATCTGGGAGGGGTTAATACAGCTTAATACAAAACTCCTCTTAAAGGGGTACTCCAAAGAAATATTTATTTTTATACCAACTGGTGTCAAAAATGTATACAGATTTGTAAATTATTTCTATTTAAAAATTTCAAGTCCTTCAGTACATATTAGATGCTGTATGTCCTGCAGGAAGTGGTGTATTCTTTCCAGTCTGACACCTCTGTCTGTGACAGGAACTGTCCAGAGCAGTAACAAATTCCCACAGAAAACCTCTCCTGCTCAGGACAGTTCCTGTTACAGATAAAAGGGCAGCAGAGAGCACTGTTTCAGACTGGAAAGAAAACACCACTTCATGTATGGCAAATAACAGCTAATAAGTACCTGAAGGCTTGAAATTTTTAAATAAATGTAAAATCTTTAAATCAATGTCAATGTTAGTGACACACTTCTATTTTTATAAGATTCCAAATGGTAGTGGAAGCTATCCATTTTCATCCATATATCTAATGGAAAAATCTGTAAAGAATAATGTGAAAGATGAATGCTATTGTGAAAAGTGTTTTAAGGAAAAAGGACCCTATATCTGTCAAAACAATTGTATGTACAAACGAAAAGTATTAAAAAAAATAATAATAAAGTACCTATGTATAGGCAGAAAATTTCATATTTCTAGCTTGTCAACAACACGATAATTAGACATTTCTTATGATTTTTAGTTGGCTTAAAGGACGTTTTACATCCAAGCAATGCATTTTAGGGTCAAAAACAAGACTGCAAACAAATATTGCAACAAACAGACAAGACAGACTATTCTAATTATCTAGTGCAAAAGACAATTGTTAGATGCCATGCTACTGAGTTCATAATTACAGATTTTTTACTGGAAGATATCACACTAACACATTAAGGTGTATACAATGTCTAGGATGAAGCAACTTGATTTGCAAAGATTGAATTACAATAGAACCTTGAAAGGAAAAACTAGAAACAGCTATATATCTTCAGCCATTTCAACTGCTTTTTAAATACCCATTTTTCATTTTAGAGTTTCCCATTCCCTTAGGAACAGCCTGAGCATAAGAGAAACCTAAATTCCACACAGGGCTTCAAGACTATATTATAGATCAATAATTTGTTGGTTTGTTTATGAAATATGCCAACTTACAGGGACAAAGTCATTTTTAAGAGGCAGCCAAGATCAATATATTTGTGCATAGATTTATGGCTGTTTTTGTTACAATCGGAATAAGTTTTTATTTCCAGAGAACTTTACACTAAAGGTAGATTTTATTTTAACATATGGTAGCTGAGCGATAGTTGAGCAATAATAGATATGTATTTGCTATACAAAAACTGATCAGAATTTAAAATAAAATGGTCTTAATTTCAGACCTTTTATTTCCTAAAAGTGAAGATTATCTCACTGTCAGGAAAGAGAGGTAAAGACAAGACGAGGCAGTGGGCCCTGATACTGAATCCACCCACTGTCCCTACCTACTTGCCACAATCGGCCCTAAGCAGCTGCAGACAACCACAAAGATTTTCCCTGTACTGGATACTTGCAACACAGAACAAGACAGACAATAAAGGGGAGTCAGGGAGCCAAGTCAGAACCAAACGAGCAACGCGGTACAATGTTGGAGAGCAAGAGGATAGTCAAAGGTCAGGCAGGAGGTCCGGTAACAGGTAAATCGAGCAGAGGAATTAGGTTCAGGGATCGCAGAAATAGACAGGGGGAGCTGGGATCAGGGTATGAACCTTAATAGCCAGCAGGGAAAGACTGGCTCAGCTTTCTTTTATGAGGATGAAAAGCCCGGTCCGAATCCCCATTGGACCGGCGCTCTGATCCACAAGGTTCCGGAAAGGGAGAAGAATATGTCAATCAGAAGACTTGCTCAGCTGCAGCAATCAAGTCAAGCAGAGCTCAGTGCAACTCCTGCATTGCCGGAGGCTGATAAGCAAGCGGGTATGTCACTCAAAAGTAAAAAGACTCCCAGTTCACACCAGGCTACTGCACATTCCTGACACTCACTTCAGATATCCACTTTCTCACTGTAGATTACAGTATGGCTTCCCTCTGTTTAGGAGACTAAATACTGAATCTTTGTAGGAGTTTTTAGTACTCTGTCGACCACCTCAATGTTTTATACCTCTGCTATGCAACTGGGTAAAGTGCTTTTTTTTTGCTTCTGGTTGCCCTAAGAAATCATAAGACAAGTACATTAAAACCTGATTGAGATTACCACAAAAAACTTAACTAAAAGGTGGCCTTTTATGGCTTAGTCTTCTCAAAAAGGTGGTCATCTGGAGAGGTTTAATTGAATGTCATTGTAATGGCATATGTTGTGTTCGTTATTCACTACCTGCTCCACGTTGTTCTGGAGGATTGGGCTCCCTCTAGTGGCAGGTGTGCATCTGTTTATCTGTATTTATAGCTCAGCCCACAGGTTCCAGGAGAATTCCAGGCTGTTCACCAGAGGGTAAATATAGCCACAACCTCCATACCTCTGTGCTTAGTTGTTGATGTGTTCCAGTCAGCAAACCACAGCTGTGCTCCCTGGCTACTTGCCTTTTCCTCACTTCCCAGCATCTTTCTAATTGTTTGGATCTTGCTCCATTTCTTATTCTCAGCTCAGCTCCAGTCTGAACTTTTACTTCTCATATTTCAAAGTGTGACCGCAGAAGAAGAGCATCTAGTTCTGGGTAGATGTACTTCTTCACTATCCATTAGTTGGTGGTCACCGGGGACCTTCTCTGAGGGTGGCAACCTGGGAGTTTCCCACCGTAAAGTCCATCCCTTCTGTGGCTGGCTCTGGTGGCTTCTTAGACTGCGCACCTTGCCTTCATTATTTTATTATATTATTATATTATTACTTTATTTATATATATTTATGTAATGATAAATTGTTGTCTTTAAATAAACTTTTTTTTTTTACAATTTTCTTATGGACTAATTATATGGCTCATTTGTTTGTATTGTTGGGGTTTTGCTCCTTGGAGAAGGTACATCAGCACTCCTCAATGATCCAGGGGATCCACCTCCTTGTGCCTGGTCCATCCTTTACAGTCATATTCGTACTCCAGTTTATACACAAAGAAATATATGGTCCATTTCTTGCACAAACATTGCTAAATCCTAATGTTCCTGTATATTTTTGATGCTGGAAACAAAGCTCAGTATATATGAAACAATGTTGGTTATTGGTTTTGAAGTTCAATAGCAGAGACAATAAAACAATTATACTGTAGTTAGATGTAATGCAAAGTAGCACCTCAAGGAGCTGTATTTTAAAGAGTTGTGCTAATGTAAATGCTGGGAAAAGGAATAACTGTAACTGTAATGAGTTTGGGCAGGTTAACCTGAGATGCATAGTCTAAGGATTTCCTTGATTTTCACCTCCCAAGGGAGACTTTCCTTTAATTGGGTTCCTAGATTCATCTAATTTTGACCATCATGTTGTGGGTGCAAGGCATAGGATAGACTATCCTTAGTATCCAAGGTAGAAAACAGATTCCAGACCATAGGGTTGAACTCGATGAAGGTACATGAAGGTAAAAGGAAAACTCAGATAAGGAATTCTGTAGTGTTTTTGGCAGAAGGCATTCACTTTGTGAGTATAAAGTTACACATTCTTGTGAAACAATCAACTATTAACAAAATAGCATTTACACCAGGGCCAGACTGGCCATTTGGCAGTTCTGGCAAATGACTGATGGGTCTGTGCTTTCTGTGGGCTACTTTTCTCCCTACAACGAGTCAATCAAGAAATATTCTTCTATTTTGTGAAAATTGAGGCAAAAACTACACAGACTTATAAGCAGCTAGAAGCTGTGATGATGTCATTAAAAGTTCTTGAGCACTAGCTTAAGCTCAGCAGAGCCAACCAGCAACAAAAAGGACCTTTGCATGAGAGAGAGCATGAAGGTAATGCAGAGTCTGTAAGAAAGCACTGCTAAAGAGAAAGAGGGTCACAGAGACAAGTTGGGGGCACTGAGCAGGGGTCTATAAAAGAGGGATACAGACAGTAGTCTATAAGGAAAAGCAGGAACTATAAGCAACAAACAAGGACATTGAAGTCTACTCAGCCTAAGGTCTACATTCTAAGCATGCATTCAATAATAACAGTCTTATGTCTATATTCTAAGTCAACATTCTAAGCCTACATTCTGTGCCAATATTTTATGTCAAAATTCTAAACCTACCTGTACATTCTATGCCGAATTCTGTCAACATTCTAAACCTATATTCTATGTTAATATTCTAAGCTTATGGTCTATGTCAACATTCTAAGCCTACATTCTATGTCAACATTCTAAGCCTACATTCTATGTCAACATTCTAAACCTACATTCTAAGACATTGCAAGACATAATGTTGACATAGATTTAGGTTTAGAACGTTGACATAGAATTTTGGTTTAGAATGTTATGTCCACATTCTATGATAGAATGTTGGCATAGAATAATGGCTTAGTATGTTGTTATAGAAGCATGACATAATACTCAAATTCTACTTTCGTGTTAACAGGCTGTGAGAGAATGTTAATTTCCTGTTTCCATGTAATGTTGTTATAGAATGGTGAAATAGAATGTAGGTTTACAACATTCTAAGCAAACATTTAAGCCTATATTCTATAACAATATTCTATGTTAGAATGTAGGCTTAGAATGTTGACATAGAATGATGGCATTGAATGCTGGCCTAGAATGTTGGCTTAGGATGTTAACATTCAAAATTTTTAGAAAACTGTACTGCACTCTTGTCTTGTCTTGTTTAGGTAGCTGAGGGGTGCAGAACAGGTGTGTATAGTGTAGGTGCACTATACTCACCAGATCTGGACGTCCGGAGCAGCGATCGGGTCCCACGCGTCCTCGCCTCCTCACTTCCGGGTTCGATCGGGTCCCGTCGGCAATTTCCGGCTCTTCGGGCTTTTCCGTGGCCCCTATCTTCGGCAGTCTTTGTCAGCTTCTCTGTACTGCCCCCTTTAGGTTAAAAAAAAAGTTGTTTTTTTTTTAATTTTTTTTTTTTTACTTTTTATTCGCCCTAACGCCGCTGAGTGCTGACCAGCATCGCACGTAAGTGCGCCGCTGATCAGCAACTCCTCCTTTTTGTCGTAGGGGCGTTTTTCCTCCCTATATCCTACCGCCACTGTCTGCTGATAAGTACCGCACACAAGTGCGGCATTTATCAGCAGCTTCTTTTTTGGCGTAGAGATATTTTTTTCTTACTGTCAAAAAAACTTAAAAAACACTACACTACACCACACTACATGAAATAAAGTTTTACACTACACCACTACACATTTACATACCCCATATACTAATCCCCGTATAAAGATGGCCCCCAGGGTGTTTTCGGTATCAGAGGCATATGCTATTATTGCCTCCGACACTGAAACAGCCAGTGAGGATGAATGGGGGGATCCTTCTTTCCTCCATTTATCCTCATCCTCATCATCCAGTAACGTGTCTGGGGGTAGCGTAGCGTACGCAGCCCCCCAGACACGTCTTTTCCGCCAGTACCGTCCCAATAAGAGATGACGGTATGGTGTGAAATTCTCCAAACTCTGTGAAAGTACCTCAGGGTACACTTACAGATTTAGGGTACGTGCACACTGCGGAATGGCGATAACCCTTTGTGCATTCTGCAGCTGGCACCCGCCGGCGGACTGATGCGGGCGCGTGTCTCCACTCATGTCATAGATTCCATTCTATACACGGGCGGATTCCGTTGTCCGTCCAAAGAATGAACACGTTCATTCTTTGGACAGAGGGCGGAATCCGCCCGTGCATAGAATGGAGTGTGACATGAGCGGAGACGTGTGCCTCCATCAGTCCGCCGGCGGGTGCCAGCTGCGGAATGCACAAAGGGTTATCCTTCTCCATTCCACAGTGTGCACGTACCCTTAGAGTGTATGATGGAAGGGACACCGGAATCCAGCCCCCAGATGACCCCCCCCATCCTCTGAGTTAGTGGGAAGATCGTTCGGGAATTGATCTTCCCACTGCTGGATAAAGGTTACCACCTGTACAGGGATAACTTTTATACCAGCACCCCCTCTTCCGTTCCCTCGCTGCCCGAGCTACTGTAGCTTGCGGCACGATCCGAAAATATCAGAAGCAGTAATAGAGCCCTAATATTTAGCAGCCATGGAGCCAGCGCTTCTGGATATGAAGGACCCCATATCGCACCAGGGAAACATTTTCCAGGTGACGTCCCCCACACTGGAAAACAGGAGACCCCAGAAGAAGTGCAGAGTGTGGCGTAACAGGGGGATCAGGAAGGACGCCATTTACCAGTGTGACACCTGTCCTGATCACCCTGTCCTCTGCATACTAGATCTCTTCAAGGCGTACCACACGTCATTGGTGTTCTACATTTTATAAATTCTGTCCCTTATTCCTATTTCAGGGGTCACATTGGGGGTCCAGGGATTATTCTGATCGCCATTATGGAGTCGGGAAGGAATGTTTTCCCAGTGATGAGGCTACTGTCGTCTGCCTCACAAGGGTTTTTTGTGGATCCTCTGGATGAACACAGGTTGAATTTGATGAACACCTATCATTTTTAACCTTATAAACTAATAATTGGCCTAATACCCCAAAATAAATTTGAATTGTCCCTTTTCCCCAGCTAAATAGGTATGGCCGCCATTCCCATTAGAGGATGCCATGATGCAATTACAAAGCCTCTGTGCATCCAGGACAGTAGAAACTCCCCACAAGTGACCCCATTCTGGAAACTACACCCCATAATGAATCTAACGAGGGGGGCAGCGGGTATATGGCCCCCTGGTGACGGCCACATTTGGGCCGTGAAATTTAAAAAAATTGTATTTTTTATTTTCACGGCACATGTTCTACACATGTGCCCATCACCAGTGGGGTCCATATGCTCACTGTACCCCTTGTTAGATTCCTTATGGGGTGTAGTTTCTAGAATGGGGTCACTTGTGGGGGGTTTCTACTGTCAGAACACATGGCAGAACAGGAGCTGTGTAAATGCAACATGGCCTCCATCCTCCATTCCAGACTCTAAATGGCGCTCTGTCCCTTTGGTCGCTTGCCCTGTGCCCATATGGCACATTATGTCCACATGTGGGGTATTTTCGTACTCGGGGGAAATTAACCTACACGTTTTGCATTCATTTTCTTTTTTAACCCCTTGTGGAAATGGAAAAAAATGAAGGCAAGACCAACATTAAGTGTAAAAAATGTTTAATTTTTACACTAAATCATTGATCTTGTCTTGATTTTTTCATTTTCACAAGGGGTTAAAAGATAAAAAAAACACAAAATTTGTAGAGCAATTTCCCCTGAGTACGAAAATACCCCACATGTGGACATAAAGTACCATGCGGGTGCAAGGTAAGCCTCCAAAGGGAAGGAGCGCCATTTGGCTTTTGGAGGCTGGATTTGGCTGGAATGGATTTGGAGGGGCCATGTTGCATTTAAAAGGCCCCTGTGTTGCCAAGACAGTTGAAACCCCCCACAAGTGACCCCATTATGGAAACTACACCCCTCAGGAAATGTAACAAGGGATGTAGTGAGCATATGGACCCCACTGGTGACGGGTACAAATGTGGAACAATGTGGCGTGAAAATGAAATATTACATTTTTTACACTATAATGTTGGTCTAGCCTTGAATTTTTCATTTTCACAAGGGGTTAAATTAGAAAAAAAGCCACAAAATGTGTAGAGAAATTTCCCCCAAGTCCGTAAATACCCCACATGTGGACATAAAGCGCAATGTGGGTGCAGGGCAAGCCTCCGAAGGGAAGGAGCACCATTTGGATTTTGGAGGTTGGATTTGGCCAGAATGGATGATGAACGCCATGTCGCATTTACAGAGCCCTCATGCTGCCAAAACACTGGAAACCCCCCACAAGTGACCCCATTCTGAAAACTACACCCCTCAAGGAATCTAACAAGGGGTGCAGTGAGGATATGTACCCCTTGATGACGGGCACATATGTGCCGTGAAAGGGAAAAAATGAAAATTTGCTCAGATGCTCACCGCACCCCTTGTTATATTCCTTGAGGGGTATAGTTTTCAAAATGGTGTCCCTTTAGGGGTGTTTTTTAGGTTTTGGCACCCCAGAGCCTCTGCCAACCTTGCGTCAAATAGCGCAATAGGGCCACATATGGGGTATTTCTATAAACTGCAGAAATGGGGCAATCAATATTGAGGTGCATTTCTCTGATAATAAGTTTATAAATATGAAAAATATTGGATTACAATAAAATTTCTGCACAGAAAATAAAAATTTTCAAATTTCTTACGCATTTAGCTTTTATTTCTGTGACTCTCCTAAAGGGTTAAAAAACTTTCTGGATGCGCTTTTGCAGAGTTTGGGGGTGCAGTTTCTGAAATGGGGTGCTTTGTGGGGCTTTCTAACATACAGGCCCCTCAAATACACTTCAAACCTCAACAGGTCCCTAAAAATATCTGATTTTGAAATTTTACAGAAAATTTGGAAATTTGCTGCTTATGTTTTAAGCTTTCTATTGTCTAAAAAAAATGAAATATAGTTTAATAAATGCCGCCAACATAAAGTAGACATGTTGCTAATGCTATTTAATATATAATTTATGTGATATAACCACTTTCTGTATAAGCAAAAAAGTTTCAAAGTTGGAAAAATGCATTTTTTTCACAATTTTTCACGTTATTTGTTTTTATTTCATAAAGATTTGTTATAAGTATCGACTCCAATTTACCAGAAATGTAAAGTACAATATGTCATGAGAAAACAATCTCAGAATCAGCCGGATAGGTAAAAGCATCCCGAAGTTATTAATGAATAAAGTGACACTGGTCATATTCATAAAATTTGTCTCTGTCATTAAGGCCATTTCAGGCTCTGTCTTTAAGGGGTTAAACCTACATTCTATGTCAAAATTCTAAGCCTACATTGTATGTCAACATTCTAAGCCAACATTCTATGTCAATGTTCTATGTCAACATTCTATTGCTGTTATGTGTAGCTCGTCACTTCCACCAATGTAATCATAGCATGTAGATCTCATCAGAGGACACACATGAAGTATGCTTGACAAAGAGAGCCTATGCAATTGAAATGTCGCACTTGATGTGGATATGCTGGGATGTAAGATCTCACCTAGTGTGAACAGCGTCCAAACTGCATTTGTGGATTTGGGGTAGTTTGTGTTCCAGGGATGATTTTTTTGTCCCAGACCGGTCCAAGCCTGGTTCCATTGAAATAGACCCCTAAGAGAGTTAAGGAATGAGAGGGGAAGTAACCCTCTGTGGAATCTCAGCAGATTCTGTCAGGATTTAGGCATAGAATCCTCACCTAAATCCTCGTTCAGAATCGTGAACATGTGTACATGACCTTACTGTGGCTCAATACCTTATAACTGAAATACATTGCTCTCTACATTAGTATAATTAGTCCCATTAAAAGGACATTTAAAGACCTATTTTAATTAAACATTTTTCACATTTCATTACACTGCATAGTAAACATTATCTCTGCAAAGCGGACACTCACATTACACATAAATCTCAGGAGCAAATATTTCACATGATTTTTTTCATGTGTGCATGTCGACAAGGTTGCAGAAGGAAGGCATGATTGAAATGATCACCAAAACCAATTTCAAAGCGCTGCAGGCTCACTTTGAGTGACGACTATGAAGCAAAGTGTCTAATTCTTTGATTAACACAATAAAAAGGAATTGTGGATTTTGATTGCAGCCTCCTGGACCATAAATGACAGTTTAGTGACACAAAAAACTTGATTAAGAGAGGTTACATTAATAACCTCTTAGCCATTTTCACATAAAAAGAACACTGGCTTTGTAGCTACAGGTTACACATCATATGCACATCATTTAAGCTCTTGTCAGAGTCACATTGCTTTTCAATCATCTATTTCCAAGCAGTAAATTGTGGAACATGAACAAAACTAAAGCTAGTTAGCATAAAGAAAGTTGAAAGCCATAACAAAAAGGGATCAGAAAGTTGGAACTAATATATATATATATATATATATATATATATATATATATATATATATATATAAATTTATTTTTACTAATTATGAATCCTATAATACAATGCCAAATTTGAGATTTTACACTTAGAAGTATATGATGCAAATGAATAGTGTTGCTAATTGCTGTTCCAGTGATATAAAAGGATTAAATACAGTATATTGAGGACCCAAAGTCCAGCCTAACGGAAAAGTGTCAGTATCAGCAGCAGTAAAATAGAGGGGCTCAGAGCATTAAGAACAGATGGATGACTACGTTTTCTTCTCCATCTTCTCTCATCTCACAAAAATGACCAGCAGTGTGGGTTTTATAATTTGGAGACAGTAAACATTTTATTATAATATTATATAATATTAGTTTGTGACTGATTTTTCCTTTTGAAATCAGTAAAGAAAGGTAAAATCCTCATTAAATCTCCACAACATTTATAGCATTTCTGCAGCAAAACTACAGTAAATCCACATATATGTACAGTACACAACTACAAATTCCTCTTTTTATCCCGGAGTGGAGTCTAAGGGCCGTTGGTCTTTACCAGAGCCTGCTGAAAGGAGGAGCGCTAGCTACCCCGCATGGCTTGCTATTGGTGGAGGGCGAGGTGCAGTTGGAAACATGTAGGCAGGACAGCAGGCACAACACAGCAGGAATCTTAAGCAGGGCTTACGGACAGGAATCAGGAATCACGGGCACAAATCACTGGCAGGAGAGCTGGGACAACAATACTAAGGGTAGCAATGCAGAGGCTCCAAAGGCTCCAAAGGCTCCAAAGGCTCCAAAGGTCTGAAGAGGAGGCGGCATCGGGCCCTAGCACATGAGCTCCATTGTACACTGCCACTGGAGGGCAGGGGGAGAGGGTGCGGCAGCAGCCTTGAGCAGGTCTTGTTGCTGCAGCTGTGACAGTACTGCCCTTTGGCCTTCTTACCTGTTATTTCTTGATGAGCTCCCAAACAAGAATGTTGGCTTCAGGCTCCCAGGACCTCTCTTCACCACTGAAACCCTATGAATCAACCAGAAAGAACAGTTTTCCTCTAACCGTCTTCATGGCCAGAATTTCCTTGATGGCATATATGTCCAAGGAGACTGTTTGCGGAGGAGGAGAGACAGACTTACTGTAAAAGCAGTTGAGGAGCACTGGCTTTAGGAGGGAAACATGAAAGGAATTTGGAAACCGTAAGGTGGGAGGCAGATAGAGTTTGTAGGTGACTGGGTTGATGCACTTCTTTAACGTTAAAGGGGTATTCCGGGGAAAATCAATAAATTGGCAGTGGAAAGGGTTAACCAAGGTTAACCCTTTCCTAATATACTTACCTGTCCTGTATTGGCCACCCAAGGAGATCTCCGATCCAGTCACATGAGCTTCAAGCCTGCGACTCACGGATCCTCTGTCCTTCCAGTTCGGTGACGTCACCCGGCCGGCGTCTGCTCTCATTCTCATTAGCAGCAGAGCACTGAACCCTGACTGGCTGGCTAGTGTGTAGCCAATCAGGGTTTAGTGCTCTGCGTCCCCTGAGGCTCACGCTCCAGGTCCCCTGAGGCTGCTGTACCAGGGGTTGTGGGGGCTCAGTGCCGGTCACTAGTTACATGGGCCGGCACTGCACTATGTGAGGGGTCCCTGCGGCATCCAACATAACCCCCACTCTGCAGGACTTCCCTCCCGCGTGTCAGCGATGCTGACCATGAGTCCCGGGAGGCGAAGGGATGCGGCGGGCGGCCTTAGTTCATTCATAGCTCCGCTCCATGTGTTAGTAAGGAATGAAATAATGCCGCCCGCCGCATCCCTTCCCGGGACACGGTCAGCATCGCTTTGGGGGCAAGGGGGGGTGATGTTGGATGCCACAGGGACCCCTCATATAGTGCAGTGCCGGCCCATGTAACTGGTGACCGGCACTGAGCCTCCACAACCCCTGGTACAGCAGCCTCAGGGGACCTAGAGCATGAGCCTCAGGGGACGCAGAGCACTAAACCCTGATTGGCTACACGCTAGCCAGCCAGTCAGGGTTCAGTGCTCTGCTGCTAATGAGAAGGAGAGCGGACGCCGGCTGGGTGACGTCACTGAACCGGAAGGACAGAGGATCCGTGAGTCCCAGGCTGTTCACGTGACTGGACCGGAAATCTCCTTGGGGAGCCAATACAGGACAGGTGCCAATTTATTGATTTTCCCCGGAATACCCCTTTAAGATTTCAATAAATTGTGGGCCCAACTTATAGCTTGAAATCTTTAGCCGCATACAGGGCTATATTGACAGCTGACCTTTCCAATACCACCATACCTGCCCCCCACCAACACCCCTTGAAAAGACACCTGATTTAATGGCAACTCTGAACAGGAGGTGGAAGACTTTAAAAAATGTAAGCAAAAAAAATAGTTGTTTCCTTCCCCCTGCTCCCTGGTGCTGCCTCAGGCACCAGACCACGGGTGCCTAATGGTAAATATGGCCCTGGCTGCATATACTTTGCAGATAACCAGACTTTGTCACCTGGAGCAAAGCTTAAGGCAGGTTTTCTCTTCTTATCTGTCTGAGCCTTCATCCAATTTGAAGAATGTAACAGAGATTGGCATGTCTGCTCCCAAATAGAAGTAAAGTCTAGTATAGCTGGTACCTTGGAAGATGTAGACAGAGACAACAGAGAAAGAGGATGTCATCTGTAGACAATAAAGAAAGCTGAAGTGCCAGTGGAACTTGAGTCTTGATGGTTATAGGAAGACTCTGCCCATGGGAGCCGACTCTACCAGTTGTTTTTTCTGGTGGAGACAAAGTGACAGATTTAATTATCCAGGACCTGATTAACTCTCTCCACTTGACCATTGGTCTTAGGGTGATAGGCCAAGGAAAATTCTAACTTAACCTAGAGACAGAAACAGAGAGCACACAAAACCTGAACACGAATAGAAGTCCCCTATTAGAAACAATGTGTTGTGACAAAGTCCATAGCAATGTACTTCCAAGGGTGATCTGGAATGGGTAAAAGCTGGAGCAAACTGGCTGGTTTTATACTCGAAGCCTTAATTTGAGCACAGATGGTTGAAGAAGCCTAATAGTCCTTGACATCCTTGTAAAGGCTCGGCCACCAGCAATGCCGGGAGATCAACTGCCCTGTCTTTTGAAACCGGGATGCCCAGTGATAAAGGAAGCATGACCCCACCTTAGTATTCCCCTCCTAAGTGCCAGGCACATATAGATGTTATGTCTAAACCAAAACGAGGAGGAGATTGGGTCCGTTTCCTACGTAAGCGAGAGGCTTTTTGGATTCTCCGCTTAGAAACCAGGACACCCAAAGGTTTAAACTTTAAAACGGACCTATCATATCTATACTGATGATGATGTTTCTTTTTTTCAAAGGAGAAAAGAAAAAAAATGCATTCTGCACACTAGTAGTCATGTGTTATGTACAGCATTTAGCAATTGTGTCTAATCACACACGTAACCACACCGACCCACGGGGCGTTCCCTTCTCCACTGCATCTAAATGCTTGGCATATATACCTGTGATTCTGTGAAAGTCTGTACTGCCGTGATCAAGGGGGTGTGCTTCCCTGAAACATGTAGGCCTACGTTTTTATCTTTTAACTTTTAACTGTAACTTTAACTGTAACTTTTTATATGCCTCATAATAAATACAACAAACCTTTTTTTGGACGCTGTGGATCTACTCCTCCTTTTTAACATATAGATGTTGCCAGGAGGGACACTCTGCAGAATTGAGGCAGCCACAGGAACCAGGCATTCAGGAGGGATGATATGAGAGGAGCATCCTATTGCCCAGCACATCAGATGCCTATTAGAGAGCATCAGCTTTTACATTCTTCTCCACCAGACAGAAGTTAATGACAAATTAAAATCTAGAGAAGAAGAGGTTTAATGATAAAGGACGTTTATATGATCTCTGGTGGGGTCTGGACGCTTTTCTTGGTCAGGGCCTCAATCACCATCAAAATGCAGAGGGAAATATGTCCTGTAAGGTTAGTTGTTCAGTTTGGGACTAAACGACATTGCTCAGCGGTTTGAAAAGTCGTACCACTAAGTGTTGCCATCTCTGGGCCAGAGATGCATGATGAAACTTTCTGCAGAGCAAGAATCCAGGAAGGCAGCAGACTGAAATTGCTGTTCACATGGGGCTAAGACCATGACCGGCAAGGACAAGTGTGGAGAGGAAGCATTCACACCTAGGGAGGCCTCTCCTACCCGGCCTAGGTGCTTGCAACTCACAGCCTCAGCAACTTAACCCAACACTTACTACGCCTTTTAGGAGTGACATATGTCATTGATATATGTCTTAGGTAGGAGGCCACTTATCCCTGTCAAACTGTCAAGTCATGGGTTCCACTTATGCTTAGAGTAATACACAAGGTCCATCCTCCTCTTTTATTTATATATATATATATATATATATATATATATATATATATATATTTTTTTTTTTTTTTTTTTATTAAAGCATTACCTTTTTTCAGTTTTCAACTGGACAGGTGACAATTTCAGTAAGAAATGTGCAGTCACCAAAACTTTAGAAGTATTTACATATTAAATTGATGACATCTTATTTAATAATAATGATTGTATAGGTCATTGGTACATGTTTATGCTGTACATAAAGGTTATTCCAAATTCCTGTATTAGAACAAGTGAATCCTTTACATACACCTTTGTGGCAGTCCGATTACACTCTAGAAAAAAAAAGAGCTTTAAATGTATTCAATATCTTATCTTTAACTTGAATGCTTCATTAGGAAGTCACTAATCTCTTAGCTTGCTGAGACTGATAAGAGTTTTAGGCTGCTACATAGAAAGTCAAATTCCAATCAGTATTTAGTATCTAAAGCACTTAATTCCCTGGTGTAGCCATCTAATCATTTGAGGATGTTATCAAGCAGAACCTTGCTTCTTCCCTCAGATAAACATCATGATGAGCAGCTTGACTATAGTGGTTATAAGGAGATAAGGAATTGCATTCCCCTTGCTTCATGTGCTGCATTGAATGACCATCTGAGTGTCTGACTAAGGAAAAACATGATTTTTTTTCTTACTGTGATGCACTCGTCTGCTGCCTTGCAGAAAGTGTGCCCTATTAGCTGTGGGAACCAAGAGCTATTAAATAAAATTACTGTGAGATTACAGAATGTCAAAATGTAAATTTAAATAAATTGATTTGAAGACTCGTTTGATTGCAGGGGAAAATAATACATCAAGGAAATCATTCTCCACATAACAGAGTTAATTCACTTTAATTCCTTTTGTACAGTAATTCATTGTAACTGGAACAGCTAGATAAGAGAGTGATAAAATTCTGCCCTTAGTAAAAACATTCTATACATACAGCAATATGCTGTATTATACATTGATAATACAAATAAAGACCAAGCAAAATTACTGCTGCTTACTACTTTTTACTTTCCATAGTTATACAAGGATATAACAAGTTTATTCCTACTTAGGGATGTGTTAAAAAATATCCACCGGTTAAATTTAGAGAAATAATAAAGTTAAAAATTGGATCCTTGTGTATAGATGAGGGCATTTATTAAAAATTCTAAATAGGGGATATGCGGCTGACAGAAATAAATGTAATGGGTCTCAAAAACAAACCAGCGTTCCGGTGGCCCAGCCACATGATGATTGATCCTTGTGAAGAAAGCAAGATCTAGCACTGAGTCCTAGAGTCCCATTCCAGCACCCTCCAGGGAAGAACTTTGACAAGACAGAATTAATTGATAGGTGATCCATTAGAGTCGCCGCTAATTTAGGGGGTAATCTTAAAGGTGTTATCATTTTAAGTGCTTGAGGATACACTGTTTTGAACAGGTGGTGCTTGTTGACAACATTAAAAGAATAAAACAAATTATGGTTGTGAATCACTGTGTGGGTGGTCAGGAGAATTAGTTAGAAGGAGTAGGAGATGAATGATATAACATTAGGAGGTGGGTCCTGGTCTGCACTCCCTTATTGACATGCCTGGTAATGATACAGGCCAAATGGCACTACACAATACTATACCACCACTATATTTGAGTATGTAATACATGTACTGGGTTAAAACTTCTGAGCAAATATTATTTAAATTCCCACATAAACCTGATAAAGTTTATACAATTATATGCATATATGTTATGTATGTTACTTATTTGGGATGTGTGACATGGGAGTCCCTCTTCCATTTAATTTTTAGCAAATAAGGACTATTTTTATTAAACTATTGTAATGGCATCCTTTCAATGGTGTGAAACGTTTGGTGTTTGATTTGGAGCCTATATAGGAAAAGGACATAATTTCTAGTTTAATTAAATACACATAAGAAAGGCTTGTGCTGATTGTAACACTGGTCACAGGCATCATAGAGAAAACTCATAAAATTAATATAGAGTGCTCAGCATCCCCACTCACTGATTGGTCTGGCTTCCCCTGACAGTGCTGTGACAAACAGCTCTGCATTATGCAGTTCTGTTAACCCTCCAGCTTCTCCAGACGGATGGATGTAGCACTGGAATGTGGAAAGGTAATTTCCTGACCATACCTCCAGTCCAGAGGAGCCTTAGGAACCTTAAAGGGGTACTCCGGCCCTGCAGTATAATCTGTGTATGGCAGTGGAGGGGGTTGAAATAAAAGCCAGCAGTGACTTACCTCCCCAGTTCCAGCGGCGGCTCTCGGATCGCGCCGCCCCGTACCCCGTCCCGCAGCCGCTTCCTGGTTAGAGCTGCGGCTTGAGACGTGACATTTCAAGGCAGCTCTGCCATTCAGCGGTCGTAGCTGAGTCCCGAGTAACGAGGTCTCAAGTATTTTACTACTTCAACTCTACGTTTTACCTGCAGAGGGCAGTATAGTGGTTCAGTGGTTAGCACTGTAGCCTTGCAGCACTGGGGTTCTGGGTTCAAATCCCACCAAGAGCAAAATCTGCAAAGAATTTGTATGTTCTCTCTGTGTTAGTGTGGGTTTCCTCCCACGCTTAAAGCATACAGACCAGAGCCCTAATGGGGACAGGGACCATAACTGAAAAGTCATGTAAAATGCTGCGGATTAAATTATTTTATTATTTTACAATTACCGTTTACCTTGTGTACCATTGGGCTCCATTAATCTGAATAGATTAGGAATGGTAGAGGGTATTAATTTTTTATGGTGATTTTATTTAACACCCAATAATGAATACAGGGCCAGAGTCCTACAACTCTCTCTAACATGATTAGATGAATTCTAATGAATATGCGCCTTCATAGCATCCATTTCGGACCCAATAAGGTTGTAAATAAGACACTTGGGATACTTGTACACTATAAGGCTATGTTCACACAACGTAAGAGACTGGCCATTCCGTGATCCCGGCCGGGTCACGGAACGGCCGATCTCTGCGCAGATCATCCCGGACGGTACTTAAGTACCGGCAGGATGATCTTTCCGGCCGTGGAACTCTGATGCGGGCACGTCAGCGCGTGCCCGCATCAGAGCTTCCCATAGCCCGCAATGAAGCAAGCGGCCGGAGCCGCTTGCTTTACTGTGTGAACTGACAGGTCTTTCACTGCAGCCGGAATTCACTGAATTCCGGCCGCAGAAAACTGACCTGTCAGTTTTTTCCGGCGCCGCATGGAATCCCGTCTGGAGCGCTTACGATGTGTTCCACCCCTCAAAACTACGGCCGTAGTTCTGCTGCGGAAACTACTGCCGTAGTTTTACGTAGTGTGAACATAGCCTAATAAACAATGGTGCGATCCTACTCTCAATGAGGAGGAAGATCCTAGGAACCCTTTTGGACGAAACATCACAAAAATAAAGATATAATCTGAGATAATACTCCTCTACACAACGAGAATAGCCAGTCTCAAAGAAATGCAATGATTACAACACTAAAGCCCCCATTTGATGAGTTCCCCAAAATGTAAATAAAAAAGTGGATTGTGTAACTACAACCAGGGCATACCAGGGATCACATGCAAAGACACATTTTTCATGACTAAAATAAACAGCTTTCAGAATGGATCTCACCAACAACCATCTGGATTTCAGAAGTATGACATTCAATACGACAATACAGCAAGTGGAGTATTATCAATTCCCATAACACATTTACAAGAGGACTACACAACTCCAACACAGGTAACCAAGGAGAACTGGCAAAACAAATAAAATTGGTTATGGCACCATTCAATTAATGCATTACCAGACAGGACTCTATTCTTTTAAATAACACTCACAGGTTATATGACTTTAGAAGAATAGAATTTTTTTTTTAAATACCTGTGTGCCCAAGTAGTCTCTTAGGTGCTGAAGTTTTATGCCTGCAGACATTTAGGGAAGGACTTAAGGAGATAAACAACTTTTGCCCCATAGTTCCCACGATAGAACCATACAGCAACAATCTGTGGCTATGTTCACAAACCGTTTAAATGATGGCCATCAATTAACAGAAAATAATGGCAATATTTTAAACTTAAAGACATTATTTGCCCTTAAATTATGGTCATCCAAGAAAACTATTTTGATGGTGTGTAAACATAGCCTTTGACTGTATTTTCCATTATTCTCTGAGGACCAAACACATTTAAAAGATAGCTTTCCCACATGAATTTTGTAATAAAAGTTATCTATAAAGAGCCCTAATCTTTTCACTTTTCAAAAGCTTGGTTAGGTAGGTTCACCAAACTTTGGCTAAGGGTACAAACCCACTTGACGTATTTGCTGCGTGAATCAGTCTTAAAAATAAGCAGGCAAAACGCAGGTTGGCTTTATACAATTGTTCTGCGTTAAAATACGCAATTGCGTATTTTTGAAGCGTGAAGCTACATGCGTTTTTCGCACAGGTTGTTAACAACTGATGCTTTGCTAACAACAAGCTTCACGCTTCAAAAATATGCAATTGCGCATTTTAACGCAGAACAATCGTATAAAGCCAACCTGCGTTTTGCCTGCTTATTTTTAAGACTGATTCACGCAGCAAATACGTCAAGTGGGTTTGTACCCTTAAAGTTCGGGATTCATTAGGAACCTTAAACAAACAGCATTAAAACAACAAAATGATTGCAGCTACTATAGTGGGATTATTGGGGCTCTTTTGCAGTGAAACTCGCATACAAAACAATATTTTTTAAATATACATTGCTATTTACATACAGTAATGTATTTCATAGGTTATTTATAGCATTTTGCAGGCAACCGTGGGCAAGCTGTTAGACCCCAGTGTGTATATACACTTTGATCATGCCTATTTATCGCTATCCATTTATGACACCATTGTGGATTACCATGCAATACCACCTTATCAATATACAGATTTATTTTTTATTTTTTGTTTTACGTAGCTAATAGGGTAAAAAAAAATTATAAGAGTCCATCAAGTTCAACCCACAACCCTACTGTGTTGATGCAGAGAAAGGCAAAAATCCTCAAGAGGCAGATGCCAATTGCCCCATCAGAGGGAGAAAAAAATCCTTCTCAACTCCAAAATAGCAATCAGAATAAATCCCTGGATCAATATCCTATCACAATTTATCTTGTGCCCATAATATATTATATTTAGTGAGGAAAGCATCCCTTGAACTTATTTAATAAATCAGTCATGATGTCATGTAGCAGAGAGTTCCATACTCTCACTGCTCTTACAGTAAAGAATCCCCATCTGTGCTGATGGTGAAACCTTTCCTCTAGACCTAGAGCAGTCATGTCAAACCCTGGCCCGTGGTGCCATTATTTTTGGCCCGCCAGGAAATTCAGAGTTTAAATTACATCTGGCCCACCATGGCTACTATATAGGAGACTATGTGGGAGGGCTGGCTACTATATGAGACTATGGGGGAGAGCTGGCTACTATATGAGACTATGGGGAAGGGCTGGCTACTATATGAGACTATGGGGGAGGCCTAGCTACTATTTGAGACTACTGGGGAGGGCTGGCTACTATATGAGACTACTAGGTAGGGCTGGCTAATATATAAGAGACTACGGGGTAGAGCTGGCTACTATATAAGAGACTATTGGAAGGGCTGGCTACTATATGAGACTACTAGGGAGGGCTGGCTACTATATTAGACTATAGGGGAGGACTGCCTACTATATAAAAGACTATGGGGGGATGGCTACTATAAAAGAGACTATTGGGGAGGGCTGACTACTATTTAGGCACTACTGGGAGGATTGGCTAATATGTGAAACTACAGGGGAGGGCTGGCTACTATATGGGTTACTTGGGGGGCTGGCTACTATTTGGGCACTATTGGGAAGGCTGGCTACTATATGAGACTACAAGGTGGGCTGGCTACTATATAAGAGACTATTGGTGGGGCTGGCTACTATATAAGAGACTATGGGGGAGGGCTGGCTACTATATGAGACTACTGGGGAGGGCTGGCTACTATATGAGAATACAGGGGAGGGCTGGCTACTATATGGGACACTTGGAGGGCTAGCTACTATTAAGACACTATTGGGGGGCTGGCTAATATGTGGGGCAATTTTGGTTGGGCTGGCTACAACATGGGGTAATATTGGGAGGTTGGCTGTTACATGGGTTTGGGTTTAATCATATCATAGCAATTTATCATGTCATTTATCATAGTGCACAGCACTGGGAGACTCACACCACTGCTAGGAACACCACACGCTGCTCTGAAAGTTCCAGGACCGCTGCATTCGCGCTACAATAATTATTAAGTTTGGCCCTCGACTTTGTCAAATTTTTTAATTTTGGCCCACTGTGTATTTGAGTTTGACACCCCTGACCCAGAGGATTCCCCCTTGTCATGCTTACAGGCCTGGGTGTAAAATGATCACTAGAAAGATCTTTGTACTGTTCATTCATATATTTGTACATTATGAGCAGATCGCCCCTACACTTTTTTTTTTAACTATAAAAGCCAAAGCTTGATAATCTGTCTTGGTACTGTATCACTAAAGCTGAGTTTACGATCCTTCATTACCCCGGAATCCTTTTCGGAAGCAGTTTTACCAAGTCTTTTATTATTCAGCACATAACTAATTACTAGCACATTACTAAGTACATAGCCTTACATATATCCACATTAAACATTTGTCATTTCTCTGCCCAAGCCTCTAGCTTCTCCAAATCCTCATGTAATATTATAGCATCCTCCTCTAAATGTTACACAGTTTAGTATCATCTGCAAATATGGAGATTCTACTCTCTACAAGGTCATTAATAAAAATATTGAAAAGAAGTGGACCCAACATTGACCCCTGTGGTACCCCACTAGTAACTAAAACCCAATCTGAATATGTTCTATAAATGACCACACTCTGTTTTCTATCACTCAAGCAGCTACTTACTAGTTTACATATATTTTTTCCTTAGTCCTAGCATCCTTACTTTATAGACCTACCTTTCAGGTGACAAAGTATCAAATGCCTTTGAAATGTCCACTACATCCACAGCCTTCTACAGGTCCAGCCTACATCTGACCTCTTCATACAAGCTAATCAGATTTGTCTGACAGGACCGATGCCTCATAAACCCATGCTGGTGCTGTGTAAGAAGATGATTTTCATTAAAGGGGTAGTGCGGCGCTAAACAATTATTCACAAAATAACACACATTACAAAGTTATACAACTTTGTAATGTATGTTATGTTAGTGAATGGTCCCCTTCCCCCCCCCCATGCCACCCCCGGAAGTGTGATGCACTATACTCACCTGATTCGTGTAGACCCCCGTCCGCCATCTTGGGACAATGATGTCATTTTCGGGCGGCGGGCCGAACCGCTCCCTTAGTCCCTCATGCCGGCCCCCCTCTGCCACGTCACCAGCTGCTTAGCTGCAATTGGCTGAGCATAACTGTGCTCAGCCAATCGCGGCTGAGCACAGTTATGACGCGGTAGAGGGGGGCCGGCATAAGGGATGAATGGAGCGGTTCCGCCGCTCACCCCAAGATTACATCATTGTCCCAAGATGGCGGACGGGGGTCGACACGAATCAAGTGAGTATAGTGCATCACACTTCCGGGGGTGGGGTGGGGGCAAACACGGGGAAGGGGGCCATTGGCATACATAACATACATTACAAAGTTGTATAACTTTGTAATGGGTGTTATTTTGTGAATAATTGTTTAGCGCCACACTACCCCTTTAAGATACACCAGTATTGCATCTCTTAGAAAATCCTCAAATACTTAAACCCACAATATGTTCGCCAGTCCTTTGAAACAATCCCTGTCATTATAGGCTACTTAAATATTAGAAAAAAGGATGTGTCTCACACAATACTTAATTTCTGTAGAAGTCTGGGATGGATGCCTTCTGGTCCTGTGTAAATACAGTAGAGAAGAAGGTTTTTCGTAAATTGACCTTTTCTCTATTTCCCTCCACCTTTACACCCAGATTATTTTTGAAGGGATCAACGTTTTCAGTTTAACTTTTTCATTATTTATGCTTTTTATTATTTATTTCATTCTGCTTTGTTGCCTCATCTATTTGTCTGCTACTTCCATTATTCTTAAAGACTTATAACAAACCCGTTCAGTATTTTATTACTCTTTTTCCCATCCCATATTTCCACTCAAACAGACAGGCAGGAAGTAACATCTAGGCAGCCCCCTCCCCCTTATTTTCCCATTTCCCAACAGGCTATAGCCTTGGGATAGCCTCATAGCTATCATCCAGCCATGTCTCACTTATCTCCACTATATTATATTCCTCTTCCACCTTAACTAGTTGCAATTCCTCAGTTTTATCAGTGAGACTTATGGCATTTGTAGACATACCCTTAATGGATGTATGAGTACAAGTGTATATTTTACACCCTTTGATAAATATGTTAATCCATATCGCCTTTCCTTTTATTTTAGCCCCACACACCCCATTCTCTAGTTTAAACACTCCTTGAAGCTCTTTGGCATCTTCCCACCCAGCACAGCTGCACCCTCCCCATTTAGATGCAGCCCATCTCTGCCATAGAACCTGTAACTGACAGAGAACTGTCCCAGTTCTCCATGAACTCAAACCCCTCCATCATACACCAGCTCTTGAACCACTCATTTACATACCTCTTTAGTCTCTTGCTGCTTCTATGGTGTGGCTTGTTTCCAAGGACAAGGACTTACCTTTGAAGTCCTTGTCTCAAGCTTACTGCCTTAGCCCCTAAAATCATTTCTAAGAACCTTCCATCTACCTGTACCTCTGTCATTGATGCTAATGTGCCCCATGACTGCTGGGACTTTGCCTGCCCATTCACAGTAATCTGTCAACCTGATCTGCAATGTGACGAACATGAGTAACAGCTAAGCAAAGTAGATCAGGACCAGCCTCTGTGGCACTCTTTCCTCTACCCTTCCTTTTGTCACCGAACTAGCTGTCTCATCCTCCTGCACCTCCATACTATCAGCGTCTCTTCCATCTGCCCCGTGAGTGCTCGCTCAATGAGCGGCAGACTCCTATTCAGTTTGGCAATTTCTCTTTATCTTGCAAGCTGTTCACTTAGATTCAGGACTAGAGATGAGCGAACCTGGAGCATGCTCGAGTCCATCCGAACCCGAACGTTCGGCATTTGATTAGCGGTGGCTGCTGAACTTGGATTAAGCCCTAATGCTATGTAGAAATCATGGATATAGTCACTGGCTGTATTCATGTTTTCCAGACAACCTTAGAGCTTTATCCAAGTTCAGCAGCCGCCACTAATCAAATGCCGATCGCCACTAATCAAACCCGGTCCGCTCATCTCTATTCAGGACCGCTGTTTAAGTATTGCACTCATCGCACAAGATGTACATTGAGCAGCATTGTCAAACATGGACCACATTGTAAAGTGCAATTCCTGTTTTTCTTACTTACCAATTTTCTGTCTTGAATATTCATTTTACATAGTGTTATGCATGCTGTACGCTACTTAGGGCCGGAGCACTAATACTATTGGGATCACTCCTTGTTGATCAATGATCACTCATTGTTTTTTTAACACATGGGGTTTTACCCTCTCCTCATGCTCCTATATTGTTAGCAAAATAAAGTATTTTTACTTATTTTTAGTGGCTATGTCAATGATTTTGTATGAAATGATAATTTGGAGTTTCCAGACCATCGAGGCGTAACTCTGATAAACAGTTGTGTTAATGCACAAGGGTATTTAGAGTGTTGAAAGGTACTATAATATAATTGTGCTGCATAGAATGCAGTATAAGGATATGTTCACACAACATTTTTGGGGGGCGAAAACTATTATTTTGATAATAACGTCCATAAATAATGATTATGAACATTATATTACGACTTTTCAATCCAAAAAATGTTGTATGAACATAGCCTAAGTCTAGGCTTACCCACTGCAAAATAAAATAAAAAAATTACAGAAAAATCAGTATAAAACACTGCTGTATTTGGGATCTAATAATGTGCACTATTAAATTCTATGGAAACATATCGATCTGTGCACGTATTGTAGTAAAGAAATACAATGTGTGCACGGATGGCTGTTTTTCCATAGACTTTAATGTAGCATGTTGTAAGATTCAAAATACAGACGTGTTTTATATATATTTCACTGTCACATTGCTTTTGTTTTGGTCAGTATTTTAGCCAACACTAGATATTCTTCCAAATTCCATTATCATTTTTTTCTCTATTGGTTTGAAATAAAAAATCTCACTAAAATGACTGACTAATATATTTTCTTTTCATAAAGTGGTATAATAAAGAGGTTAACAGAAAAGTGACAATGGACAGAGATATCCATTTGCTTACCAGTGTCTTCAGAATTTTGTCTAATCAAACATCACAGTACTTAACAATCTAAAGCCTAAATGACTGAAGCCCCTAACATGGACCAGGAGAGGATTAAAAATACACTAGCTAGAAGTCAGTACTTCGATCCAAACACTGATGTATAATAAGAAATCCCTAAAGCCTTAGATCACAGTTTACTACTGAGTTAGTGGTAACCCTCTTAATTCCTTAAAAGATTGTATCTTTCCAGATGAAAATAGATATTGGTCTGTGTGTGTAGACTGATTAGACATATGAAAGAAGATTAGAGGAGATGCAGCTCGGAAAGCTCAGTGTCTCATTTACATGGTATTACTCCTGACAGATAGGCAGAAAATGTACAGTGAAAGCTTAAGGCAAATTGTATCTGCATTAGAGCTTCATTTATTTACCCAAGTAATAACAGGATCAATCCCTGTTTATTTTATCGCCTCTATTAAGTAGGCTGATGCTTTCCCAATTGTTCAGTGACAAGGAGTACACAGGAGATGTGTTAACAGTGATTTGAAGCAACTACTGAAGGCTGTGAAAATGCTGCATTAAGTCTGTCAACTAGGATCATTTTATTAACAGATAAGTTGCAAATAGAAAAAAAAATTGTATAGCTGACAACATATTGCCGTTGTACAGTACCACGGTCAAATAGTTGGCCACTACCTACATATATCTCTATATCATAAAAATGAAAGTCTGTCTGTCTGTCCGTCTGTCCTCTATAGACTTCCAAACGCCTGAACCGTTTGACCCCAAATTTGGCCCACAGATACATTGGGTGCCCAGGAAGGTTAGAGCGAAGGTCCCATCCCTGCCAGATGTACAGGAGGGGAGGGGGGAGGGGAAGAGTGCCCCATAGAGATGAATGGGAAAATCTCCACACAGCACACACAGCTGATATAATTAGTGCTGCAGCTGAAATGGCAGTTGGAAGCCTTAGCAACCAATAGGATTACTACTTTCATTTTCACAGGAAGCTGGAATCTGATTGGTTGCTAGGGCCAGCTGCCTCACAACAGATCCACAGAAATAAATACAGTAAGGGTGCCTTCACACCTACCGCATCCGCAACGGATTTCACGATGCAAATTTGCAGCAAAATCTGCTGCAGATGCAGTTTCATTCAACCCTTTGACACTACATACTCGCAGCGAGATTAACATTCCACTGTGAGTATGTAAATTAACCCCCTTGGCGGCTGCAGCATAACTTACACTGACAGAGGCACCCATCATCCCGCCCGCACAGGCCGCTGTTAGATCATGCAGGCTCCCCTCCAGTGTGTTCAGCGCTTTGCTGTTGCTATCGGGCACAGCTCTCTCCTCACGGCTCTGGACGCTGCACACACCGCTCCAGCTTGCTTCGTGGAGAGGACGTCTAGAGTCATGAGGAAAGAGCCGTGCCCGGCAGCAGCAGCACAGCGCTAAACACACTGGAGGGGAGCCTGCACAATCTAACAGTGGTCTGTGCGGGCAGGATGATGGGTGCCTCTGTCAGTGTAAGTTATGCTGCAGCTGCCAAGGGGGTTAATTTACAAACTCGCAGCGGGATGTCAATGAATGACACTGAAGCTGCAGCACTGCTAATGTTGTATATAACCAGGCTGTATATAACACTGCCATTTTGCATATAACCAGGCTCAGCATAACAGTACCAATGTTGTATATAACCAGGCTCTGTATAAAACTACCAATATTGTACATAACCAGGCTGTGTATAACACTGCCAATGTTGTATATAATTAGGCTGTATATAACACTGCCAATGTTGTATATAACTAGGCTCAGTATAACACTGTTAAAGTTGTATACCAGGCTGTATTCTGTATAACACTGCCAATGTTGCATTTAACCAGGCTGTATATTACACTGACAATGTTGTATATAACTAGGCTCTGTATATAAAACTGACAATGTTGTATACAACCAGGCTCTGTATAGAGTCTGATCACATGACATCTCAGTTCGGCTATTAGGTATTTAGGATGTTTAAAGTTTTTAGTTTATTTGTAACCTACAATTTACATAAACAGTGCAGAACTGTTGGGGTATATAGCGTATAAAGGGATATATAGGGCTCCTGGCAATTTCCCCTTAAACAAAAAAACAAGGGTATAGATGGGCCTCCTGGGCTACCTTGGAACAAATCTAATTAACACACTGAAACTTTATAGCCAGGCACGTACATTTTCTAGTATACTATATATAGGCCTTCTCTGACCTTACAGCTGCAGCTTTATGATCCTTTTATAAGTGATTTACTCTTTTAGGAGACAATTCCTCACCCTGTAAATAGACTTTGGCTACAATATTAAGGTAAAAGCAGTACCCCATTTTAATATAAAGAAATTAACCATACGACTTGTGGTTTTCTCCTTATCAGACAAAAAAACTGAACCAGTAAGTGTTAGTGTCACTGTCATTATAACTTTTAATAATTAAATCAACAGTAGATGTGATATAAAGCAAGTTTGCAACATACATTTATTATAATTTTTTTAGTTATCATGGAAAACACCACACTTCCTGTTTTCTTACTCTTTTTTTTTCTAAAAAAAAAAAAAAACAGGGAACAGTCAGAAAACAGGAATCCCTGTGTTTCCCAGGCCATCTGAGCGCTCACAGAGGCAGTCATGTGATTGATGGACACATTGAGCAGTGACTCTCTGTACTGTCTGGAATTTCTGTGTTTAATCAGTTTTTTCAACCAGCACAAGTAAGAAAATCTGCCTTCAAGTTTAGCTTCGTTTTACAGCATAATAACAAAAAAAAAAATAATGCATGTAAATTGCAAACTTGTTTTATATCACATCTACTAAAAGATTTTGAAAGTTATAACGACAGGTACACTTTAATCTGATCATCCCTTTTTCTCTTGTCTGCATAACTACAGTACAGGTAATGAAGAGAGATCCGAAGTGCTCCATGAAAATATCTTACTTTCTCAGCCAGTCAGTCACCAACATTAAGTTCCCTTATGATGCAGGCCCCAGTGCTGAAGCCAGGGAGGTAAGTAGACAGCATTGTCTTGATCCACCCCCTCTCCAGATAGTAGTACCACCTTTTTGACCCTTAATCTATCCATCTCCTCATCCGTCACACTGTTCATATCTCCCAACACATGAACTTTGGACTTGTAAGGTGGCAGATCATAAACAAACGCCAAATTACAAATTATTTGTCCTGCTCTAAGGTGAAAATAAATAAAACCACCCTCACTTTAAAAAAATAAATAAATATATATATATATATATATATATATATATATATATATATATAAGTAGTCGAATGAGGCGGCACTCCAGTATAAGTGATATAAAAGTGGTTTTTATTCACCCATTGGTAAGCAATGTTTCAATCTCTCTTTGAGATCTTTTTCAAGCAACAAAATCAGAGTGGCAATGCTCAGTATTTAACATAGAAGCCCCTCCCATTGCACATCCCATCATTAGTGACATCATCTTCATTATCATATGTAAACAATATATACAACAGTGTAAATAATGTATTCAAACAGTGTAAAACATCAATTCATATATCTACAACGTGTACAAAGTGTCATGTGGGTAACTGATACTCCCGATCTGTATAAACAAGTCCATAAAGTAAATATAATCAGTCCATGGTATGGTCCAATCAGCATTTGGTTATTGGAGAAGGCCATCACTCACCCCATCACTTAACAATCAGCTGTTCACTCCACAGTAGGTTCATGGCGTCTGTGTTTGGTAAACTTTGAACCACGCATGCGTGGAGTGAGCGCAATGTCCTTCGGGAGGTCCGGATCACGTCATCAGATTCTATGAGCAACGGAGGTCCGCGCATGCGCATACTTGATCCAGGCCCCGCGGACGCCATCTTGGGAAAGGGTACATTTTGCCCTCAACGTGGAAGCAGAATAGAAGCTGCACAAGTGACGCTCCGTTACCGCAAGTGTTACAAACATGTTCCACCTGTTACAAAAATTGGCGCTCCTGGACCGGGCGGCAGCAGGCTGGTAAGATTTAGGCTGGGGAGGGCCTAAACCAATGGCTCTTCCCACCCTGGTGTTACCAGGCTGCTGTTGTTTGGTTTTTAACCCGGCTGGTTAAAAAAATAGGGGGGACCCTATGCGTTTTTTAAAATTATTTATTTAAAAAAAAAAACGCATAGGGTCCCCCCTATTTTTATAACCAGCCGGGTTAAAAACCAAACGACAGCAGCCTGGTAACACCAGGGTGGGAAGAGCCATTGGTTTAGGCCCTCCCCAGCCTAAATCTTACCAGCCTGCTGCCGCCCGGTCCAGGAGCGCCAATTTTGACGCTCCGGGACCACTGGCACCCGGCTCTTCCCAGTACCCCTGGTGGCATTGGGTACTGGGGTAATAATAGGGGGTTAGTGTTAGCCATTTTATACCGGCTAACACTAGGCCCCAACTTAGTAATGGATTCCGTCTATTAGACGGCTTCCCCTACTAAGTCTATAAAGTAAAGAAATAAAGACAAGACACAAGTTAAAAAAATGTTTTATTCAAATAAAAACACCCCCACACCCCTCATTGACCATTTTATTAAAAAAATTAAAACAACAACCGCTGGTCATCGACGTAGTCCATGGAATCCGACGTAATCCCCAGGATACCGATATCTGAAAAACAAAAAGGGAGAAACACACAAAAAACACACAAACAGGAGCACAACACCCATCATTGTGAGCGGTGTTGTGCACCTTACAGTATGCAGCATCTTTACAGATCGCTGCTTACAGTCTGGCCCCCAAGGGGTTAAGGGAGGATGTAATGCATCCCCCTTAACCCCTTGGGGGCCAGACTGATGCCAGACTGCACCCATCCCAGCAAGGAAGGGGTTAAGTGACCCCCCTTCCTTGCTGGGAGGGGTGCAGTGCTGGGGAGGGGGTGGGGAGAGCTCTATACTCACCCCGATGTTGTCTCTTCGCTGGTCCGCAGCACAATGAAGTCACTGTGCTGCGGACCGGCTCATTATATGTGCACTCAGCCGAACAGCCAATCAGCTGAGCGCACATATAATTCTAAGTGTTTCTTCTAATAATGCTATTGTCATAACATAATTAGAAGAAACATTTGATGTTTGATTAGTACAGAAAGCTCTTTTGCCGGGAATATGAATTAACGGCTTATGGAGCTTCCTGTACTAATTAATATTTAATTAATAAAACACATTTTCGTGGAAATAAATTCAGTTTCGGTGTTCAATAATTTAATTCTAACGAATCCATCATTGTGCAATTAAATATACTGTCAAAAAATAAATATATAGATAAATATACATTTATTTATATATCTATTTATTTTAACAGTATATTTAATTGCAAAATGATGGATTCGTTAGAAATAAATTATTGAACAACGAAAGTGTCTTTATTACAAAGAAAATGTGTTTTAGTTATTTAATATATTAACTATTAGAGGCATCGGCATTCGGCATCATTGCCGGCTATTTTTGAAGTACTCCGTACGGACCGCCTGTCAATCCGGGGCCGCATATTCAGCCGCAAACAATGTTCTTGTTCATTTTTTACGGGTCCGCCGTAAAAAATACCGCCGCACAATTACAGCCGCAAATACAGCCGCACAGTTACAGCGTCTGAACCTGGCCTAACAGTGTATCCTGCTGTATAGCCCAGCATCTATCCGGTGTCTCTCAGGGCACAGCTGGATTGGTTGACTCTTGGTTTAGTAAAATGTCCAAGGACCTTCACCCGATTTGCGGGGTCTCCCACAACTGTATTTACCTCCACCATAGCGTGCCAGCCTCAAATTTCGCGACCACTAGTACCAATTCCATAGGGTTGACCGGGCATGGGGCTATGCGGTTCCAATGCGATAGTTATTCAGACGTTCACAGGACCATCCAATTAAAACAAGATCACAAAATTATATACTAAGAGGTGAGTATGTTCAGCCCCCTTCCATAACCGAAATCTGGGAGAAGGAAAAAATAAATTAATAAACAGATATAACATAGGATACAGTCCCCATAGTGTAAGTGACCCACAGTGAATAAACTCTATCTACATATATAAATAATATAGGGAATCTAAAACCTAAACTACAGAAAAAAGGGGGCAGAAATCAACAGTGGTATAGGGCATGGTCTCACATAAATGCTCTCAATGAAAAGTCCATGTTTAGTCCATTCGGATGTAATGAATTCAGTTTAGCTATCCATTGAGCTTCTCTTTTTTTCAACATTTTTTGTCTATCCCCTCCTCTACGTGGGGCCGGTATATGATCCACTATACAAAATCTCATCTGATGTACAGTGTGGGTACATTCTTTAAAGTGTCGTGGCACTGGTAGCTCACATTTCTCAGTTCTTATTGATGATTTGTGATTGTTGAGTCTAGTTTTACATTCAGTGGTCGTTTCGCCAACATAAATCATAGGGCATGGACACTGTAGTACATATATCACAAAGTCTGATTTGCATGTCAGGTGATATCTAATCCTAAATCTTTCTTGTGGGGAAAAAGAGGCTGAAAACACAAAGAAAGGCGCTCCCTGGGTGAATCTGTATGGTATAATAAAATTAAACACGGTTTGGTGCGGATTGCACTCACCTGGTGGTGTTGCACTCAGGGCACAACACCTACAGTAGCATCAGGAAACAAAGGACTTTATGCAGCCACTCCAGGACGCCGAGACAGGTAGCCACCAGTCGAAGGACATCAGAATCAGGAATAACGGTGCAGGAGAATACGTGCAACACCGGCTGGTGTTCACTTTGCAATGGAGCTTAGTGGCGCAAAAAAGTCTCAGTACAAATGTATACCGATAAGGTATACTTTTAATGCATATAATGGCAACGTGTTTCAAGGCTACAATGCCTCTTTATCAAGCCGAATTGTTCTAATGCATGTATGTACACACAAAACAAGGGTATATATGGACATATAATCAAAAACAAAGCGCGCCCAGGCTCGGTTGGGGGCGGGGTCACTCGTCAGATCCGGCCCGTGGAATAAAACACAAACAGAAAAAAAGGGAAGAACAATAAACAGAGTAAGATAAAAACATCAATACTTAAAATACTTTAAAATAGCAATAACGAGAAATACAAAGAAAATTGTTGTTAGGTGGAAACTAACGTACTCTATTATACTGCGCATGCGTTGCTGTCCATGCTGAAAAGTTGGCGCAGACGCACTGAAGTGAAGAGTTCGCGCAAGCGCATTGGGACTCACCTGGTGTCCGTGCTGGAGAAAGGAAAAAGAAAAAAGAAATTCGCGCAGACGCACTATAGTGACACGTTCGCGCAGGCGCATTGGGACTCGCCTCATGTCATGTACTGCGCTTATGTTAGTGGCCGCGGCATAGATAACGCTGGAAAGGAGTGCGCGCAAGCGCATTGGAAGGTCTGTATATAATTAGAAGACATTTCAATCTGGTTATAGATGAAAAATATGTAGATGATTATTATTTATCGCATAAAAAATATGTAGATGGTTATTATTATTTGTCGCATAGAGACCGTTTTGACTAAGGTACGTTTAGGGTTCAGAATAAATTATTAGTAAGAGGGCGAGGGTGAAGATGGACCGGAATGAAATTGTGGGTAGAGAGTCGGATGGGAGAGATTAGATGTTCATTTCGAAAGCTTCATTGAGGCCCCCCGGCATTAGTGTATTTACTTTGTATATCCAATACATTTCTCTCCTTTTTAGAGTTTGAAAACGTTGCTTTGTATCTGCAGGGACGTGGTCAATTGGACAGACCAGAAAATTCTCAAAAGAGCAATTATGCATGGTAAGTGCATGTCTAGACACGCTGTGATTTTCATAACCATTTTTTATGTTCCAACGGTGTTTATTAACTCTCATTCGGAGAGGCATCGTGGTCCTACCGATGTATTGAAGGCCGCAGGGACACGTCAGGAGGTAGACTACATAGTTCGAGGCGCAGGTAAGTTATTGCTATTTTAAAGTATTTTAAGTATTGATGTTTTTATCTTACTCTGTTTATTGTTCTTCCCTTTTTTTCTGTTTGTGTTTTATTCCACGGGCCGGATCTGACGAGTGACCCCGCCCCCAACCGAGCCTGGGCGCGCTTTGTTTTTGATTATATGTCCATATATACCCTTGTATTGTGTGTACATACATGCATTAGAACAATTCGGCTTGATAAAGAGGCATTGTAGCCTTGAAACACGTTGCCATTATATGCATTAAAAGTATACCTTATCGGTATACATTTGTACTGAGACTTTTTTGCGCCACTAAGCTCCATTGCAAAGTGAACACCAGCCGGTGTTGCACGTATTCTCCTGCACCGTTATTCCTAAATCTTTCTTGTGTAACAGGATGTATGAAGCTATTCCCCCTTCAGCATGGAACCACAGTTGTCACAGCCCATGCAGGGATAGCTCCCTGGTTTTAATGTAGAGGATAAATCCAATTTTGTAAAGGAAAGGTCAGCATGTACAAGTTTGTCTCGGAGGCTAAGGGCTCTTCTATAGGAAAAAAGAGGAGGAAGATTAAGCATAGGTACATTAGGATAGAACCTTGTCAGTATTCTCCAGTGCTTCCTAACTATGCTTCCTGCTACCATGGGGCTATGGTCATAATAGGTGGTCACAAATGGAATACGGTCACCCTGCCTTTTTCTTTTGCTGCTAGCATCCTCCCCCTCATGTTTGATCCTCTCAATGCTACGTTTTACTAGTTTTCTAGGGTATCCTCTGTTTACAAACTTGTCACCCATCTCATTTAGCCGTTTTTCGTACAGAGTAGGATCATCCACAATGCGCCTGACACGCAAAAGTTGGCTATGTGGGAGAGACTCAACCATCTTTCTCGGGTGTAGACTCTCAAATCTAAGTAAGTTGTTCTTGTCAGTTGGTTTAAGGTAGATGCTCATCAACAATCTGTCACCGTGTATATATACCCAGGTGTCCAAGAATTGCACCCCAACATCTGAGCTAGCCATAGTGAATTTGATATCTCTGTCTGCTCAGTTAAGGAAGTGGAAGAAGTCCTCCAATTCCAGCTGTGTCCCCTGCCAAATGAGGAAAATGTCGTCTATGTATCGCCACCACCCCAGCACCTTGCTGAAGTGGTGGGACACATAGACGACAGACTCCTCCAAGTCCGCCATGACAATGTTCGCATATGTGGGGGCCATATTGGACCCCATTGCCGTACCTTTCTGTTGGATATAGTATCTGTCCTCAAAAAGAAAATAATTGTATGTTAAGAGAATTTCGAGCAGATTGAGGAGAAACTCCTTGCATTCAGGTGAGTATGTAGATCCCGCTAGGGCTTTTTTAACACTATTGAGTCCCCTGTTGTGGTCAATGCATGTGTACAGGCTTGTGACATCGAAAGACGCAAGTATGGTGTTTGGGGGGATGGCAATGTGTTTGATTTTATGTAAGAAATCTGACGTGTCACGGATATAAGATTTAGCCTCTACTGCATAATGTCGTTATACTCTGTCCAAAAAAGTCGCTGCAGGACTAAAGACAGAGTCGGTACCTGCCACTATTGGTCTACCCGGAGGGTTACTCAAAGATTTATGAATCTTTGGTAAACAGTATATCACTGGTGTTATGGGGTGAGAAGGTAGAAGGAAATTATGTAAATCCTCATCTACAAGATCTATAGCAAAAGCATCATCAACCAGTAATTTGAGTCTTTTAAAGATCAAAGGTCTAGGGTCAACCATAGTTCTCCTATACACATCCCCCTCACTGAGCTGTCGCTCAATCTCCTGTACATACAGAGCCTTGTCCATAACGATCACCGCTCCCCCCTTGTCGGCGGGTTTAATAACGATGTCGTCGTTACGGGCAAGGCTTCTAACAGCTTCCAAATCATTTCTGCTGAAGTTACTGTGTTTCCCTCATGTCTCCAAATCTAATTTCAGTTTATCCACATCCTGTTTAACCAAAGTTATAAATGTATCTATAGCAGTTGAAGACACAGCTGGCATAAACTCACTTTTTTTACAGAGGCCCCACTCCTCAAATTTAAGTTCAGAGGGGTCTCTCTGTACATTTAAACCCAAATCAACTTTTTCAGAAAACCAAACCTTAAGTTTAATACTGCGAAGAAACATCTGGAAATCAACATCAAATTGCAACCAATCAGGATTAGACATGGGACAAAATGATAAACCTCTATTCAGGACACTTAACTCAGTATCAGACAATGTGTATGAGGAGATATTTACCACAAGGTTAGGCTCCATTAAGGTTTGTTCACTGTGGGTTTCCCCACTTTGGTATTTCTGGTTGATTTGCTCCCTATGCTTCCTTCTCCCCCCTCTTCTGATGGGTCTCCACCTCCTGTGTTGTCGGGTTTCTCCTGGGCCAAAAAAGGAGTCTTCTTCTTTGATGCAGTCTTTTTAACATTCTTTTTAGGCTGCGTTTTATCTTCCATTTTGTCCGATCGCTGCCAATCATAAACAAAGCTATTCTTATAATCCTCACAGTCTCTATGCCACTTATGCCTCTTAAGCTCTTCCTGTTCATCCTGGAACTTCTCGAATACGGATTTGGATTTTTCTTTGTATCGTGATAATTCATCAGCTGTCATAACACCTGTTAGAGCGTCCTCGCTCCGCTCGATACACTGTTCAATGGTAGTAATCTCCTGTTGCAAATAGTCAATGTTAAGTAAGACAAGGTCCAATGCATATTTATTAGTTAAACCTTCAAACTTCTCACAGAACTCCTTATTACGGGAAACAAATTAGGCTTGAGATGAGGGCGTAGGCCATGGGGTATCATCTTAGTCTGGTAATAATTGCTCAATAAAGACAAATGTAAATTCAATGGGATCAGTCTCTTGGATTCAGTTTCATAGTTACGCTTAATGTCAATTTTAGAAGGGACTTTGAGATATGTGCCATCTCCCAATGTGCCACCAAGGATGTGGCCCACTTCGTCCGTAGAAAAGGCAAAGGTAATAGGTGAAGATGAATCCGAAGACTCCATAACTCACGTGCTCAGCCTTGCAGGGTCTTGTAATAGACTGACAAAGGTTGCTAGACGGCACTGTGTAGGCTCTGAGGCTCAGGTAGGTGCACGAACTCAGGTAGCCAGACCCACGCTTCCGAATTTCCAAGTAGTCGAATGAGGCGGCACTCCAGTATAAGTGATATAAAAGTGGACTAAACATGGACTTTTCATTGAGAGCATTTATGTGAGATCATGCCCTATACCACTGTTGATTTCTGCCCCCTTTTTTCTGTAGTTTAGGTTTTAGATCCCCTATATTATTTATAAATGTAGATAGAGTTTATTCACTGTGGGTCACTTACACTATGGGGACTGTATCCTATGTTATATCTGTTTATTAATTTATTTTTTCCTTCTCCCAGATTTCGATTATGGAAGGGGGCTGAACATACTCACCTCTTAGTATATAATTTTGTGATCTTGTTTTAATTGGATGGTCCTGTGAACGTCTGAATAACTATCGCATTGGAACCGCATAGCCCCATGCCCGGTCAACCCTATGGAATTGGTACTAGTGGTCGCGAAATTTGAGGCTGGCACGCTATGGTGGAGGTAAATACAGTTGTGGGAGTTGTTTTACACTGTTTGAATACATTATTTACACTGTTGTATATATTGTTTACATATGATAATGAAGATGATGTCACTAATGATGGGATGTGCAATGGGAGGGGCTTCTATGTTAAATACTGAGCATTGCCACTCTGATATTGTTGCTTGAAAAAGATCTCAAAGAGAGATTGAAACGTTGCTTACTAATGGGTGAATAAAAACCACTTTTATATCACTTATACTGGAGTGCCGCCTCATTCGACTACTTGGAAATTCGGAAGCCTGGGTCTGGCTACCTGAGTTCGTGCACCCACCTGAGCCTCAGAGCCTACACAGTGCCGTCTAGCAACCTTTGTCAGTCTATATATATATATATATATATATATTCCCATTTCACACTCCTATGAATTAAAACCATGACCCTCATGACCCGCATTGGTGTGCCCATCACCAATTGTAAACAACCTATGAAGAATTCTTTGGCAAGTGTTATTCTAGCAAGCATATAAAACATGGTAAATAATTTATCACTAGTGTTAAGTGAACTTACCAAATGTTCGGGTTTAACTGAACCCAAACACTCAGCATTCGACTCCTGGTGGCGGGAGAAGTTGGATGCAGGAATAGGGAGTCCCGGCAAACATAGATACGGCCTGTGTCAGCTAAACAGACACATGCGCAGTACAGTGTCAAGGCTCAATGTGTGCTCGTGAATTGGTCAATCAAATGGCTGCCTTCTCTGTGAGCATGCAGATGACTGGGACTGCATTTTGTCTCTTTTTATCAAAGAGCACAAGACAAAAAAACTGCCTTTAGGACACTGGACCTACACAAGTATAGCTTTGTTTTACAGCATGATAACAAAAAAATAATTCATGCAAACTTGCTTTATATCACATCTACTGTTGATTTAGATTTTGAAAGTTATAACAACAGTGCCACTTTAACCCCAGGGGTAGTAACTCTAGATGGTGAAGTAAGTTGCTAGTAGTGTTTCCTCCTAGGAGGAGATAGTACAGAGTAGATTGCCTTGCAGTATACAGGATCACTTTACTTTTAGGAGGCACTTATACTTGGTGATTACATATAATATAAGCGGGTACATAAGCAGAGTAGTACTCGAAATGAGATTCAAAGTTTGTGATTGGCAGTTTTATCAATGTACAGTCTCGATCTCCTAGCCCTTGAGCTAAGGGTACGTTATTACACAGTCTCTGCACTTTGGATCCCTGCCCCAGGGGAAGTTATATAGCCTTTGCCCTTCTCACTCCTAATGCAACAATCCTGAACCAGGACTCCTCTAGTGTAGTAGCTGTCTCTCTGGCTCCTCTCAGTCTCACACTTCGGTTTTATCTCCCATGCCAGATGAGACTTATTTCTTTTGTCAGTAGGCACACTTCTCCATTGCTTCCTTCTTTGTCACCTTCCTTATAGCGGCCACCTGTCTTCAAGTAACCATGAAATTTGTACAACAAAGATATGTAAAGAAGCCATGCACATAAAGCCTAACATAGAGTTGTATGCAGTGTAGTGGTATAAATGTGTACTGAGATATCACATATTAGAAACTTTGCTGCAAATTATGCCTTTAAAATAGTATGAGGAAATAGGGGCATTAACCTTATATAAGAGAGTAAAGTTAAAAGTGTAGCATGCAATATTAAGGATTAAGTTAACTATAACATTATATTACTTTGCAATAATTTAGAGGACAGCCATGCCTTGGTACTAGTTTTGAGAGAACTGAATTTTTACTATTAGCTTTTCATTTACAAACGGCACAATAATAGAGGAAATGTAGTTTTACTGTACCGTAATGCATTGCTGACAATTCAGGTTCTTGTCATACAGAAGCCTTCCAGTTTTAACATTTTCATGTCTGTCTGGCAGGTTATTAAAATAAATGAGAGTGGTTTCTACAGATGTTACTCCATCTTTAATGGGAGTTCAGAAATTTGCAGTCCACAACAGTGCATTAAACTGACTGATGGTGAAGGCTAAAAGGGGTTGGCTGAAGTAGACAATTAGGCCCATTTCTGCACAACTGAGTGAAATTTTCCTTGTTATTTCAATAATTCAGACATCAACTAATTTTCATAGGTTGAGTTTGTCAAGATAATGTGCCTTGTGCTTGTCTACTTGTCATTTTTAACTCAATCCTGCATGTTACAGGTGCAGTCTAGCTTACAAAACATGGGAATCACTCAATGGAAGGTCTGCATAAGCAATGCTCTTGCACTGTGAAAGAATTGGTAAAGATTTGAAAAAGCTTTTCTAATGAGGGAAACTTGACATCAATGATTGTGGCTATTTCAGAGCAATTTATGTAAGCTAATTTTAATACAATTCAGAAACAGTTTGTGTCTAAAGAGAATTAGCAAGACTACACCTTTTTAACTGTTATACCTTTGCTGGGGTATTTATAGAATTTCGGGACTGGAATACCTATTCACAATATACCCATATTAGCAAACCATTGTAAGGAGAAAACATGATATTCATATCCAAAAATACACAAATATTTCACCATCATTTTCAAACTGAAGACTTGCTGTCTGCCAGTGGTATTCAGCAGAGAAGCTTTAGCATGATATAATGTTCATAAATCAACCACAAAAGAAACACTGTTGCATTACACTAGGGAGTAGATGTCACTGACAAATGTTAAGCCAGAGAAGGGATGCGGTGGACACAGAGGGTGAACCTTGAACTTGTCCGCGCCTACTGTCCCTGCCTACTTGCCTCAGACACCCCTAGGTGTAAAGGACAAATACAAAGATAGTCAAACAGGCCGAGATCAACTTTAAACAAGCCACATAATACAAAATCAGAATCCAAGTGGCAAAGTCAAAGTACAATATGCCAAAGTCAGGTAACCAGGAATAGGAGACAAAGAGCAGGAAACAAGGAGGACACTTAATATGCTTTACAAAGACAGAAAAAGTCTTAACAGGCCGTTTCGCAATGATGTTGGTCAAATGTCTGGCTATAATAATGTTATAATTCTATCGACAATTAATTAATACAGTGGAAGTCCATGCGATATTCTGGACTGTCAAGGCCCCCATACATCTGATGTGTAATTCATTCAAACCCACCTTTGACGACTATAAGGTGTCAAGGACTCCCTTGTCTTCAGCAACAGATTAAGTCAATGGAGATAGGGGTTGGCCGTGATGGATTTTCAATGCCCGACCCATTTGTACTTGGAGAGATAATCTGGGGCCAAATCAGTCTGGAGGCGGCTTACCCTCCTCTCTCCATGGAGAACACATAATTGTTAGGATTTGCTGAAAGTTTATGTATAAGGGGAGAAAAAAAGATATAACTGTTGGCCAAATGATAATTTAGCTACCAGCTATTGGAAGCGTAAAGACACCTGCAATTCATATTTCAAACTGCTGACACTGTTAGATATCTGGTAGGTCAAGGAGACACATGATACCTTTCATATATCCATCTGTGCTTCAATAATGTACAATTTTACTGTCTTGTGCAAAGAATCAAAGAGTCTTTCCCAACCCCCTGAAGGGCTGTAATGTCTCCTTTCTTCCTTGTCCTTGCTTGAATCAGCCAGAAGCCCTGTTTACGAATCATGCACCTGCCCACAATTTGTTTGGACAGAGCAGGAGCAAGATTTGAAGGCTGAACCCTGACAGTCAATGAAATGGGGATATGGATAGAAGGAGCAGGCAAGTGTTCCAACCCCTCAGCACTAGGGGCCTGGGATACATCTTTAAAGTGACTCTGTACCGACAATCTGACCCCCCCCCCCCTCCCCAAACCGCTTGTACCATCAGATAGCTGCTTTTAATCCAAGATCTGTCCTGGGGTCCATTTGGCAGGTGATGCAGTTATTGTCTTAAAAAACAACTTGCAGCCCTGTGTCAAATTGGCATGGCCTAGAGTGTGTGTGCCCTAGCCTTGTACGGCATCTCCGTCCCTCCTCCCCACCCTCATCATTAGGAATGCCCCTGGGCAGGATTGCTTCTATTGATCACTAATATGAACAGTGCACATGAGCATCTGTGCAGTGCTCATACAGGTGATGAAAAGGTAAAATCCTGCCCAGGGCATTCCTAATGATGAGAAGGGTGGGGAGGAGGGAGGGAGAGGCAGTGCAAGGCTTGGGCACACACACTCTAGGCCACACCAATTTGACACAGGGCTGCATGTTTAAAAGTTGTTTTTTTAGGATAATAACTGCATCACCTGCCGAACGGACCCCAAATCTTGGATTAAAAGCAGCTCTCCGAAGGTACAAGCGGCTTGGGCGGCCAGATTGTGGGTACAGCGTTGCTTTCCTTGGACTGAAAAATAAATTCATTTTTCTACATCCTAGAAGCACAGAGGAATATTTGAAAGTTACCAATGTAGAAGTAAGTTATAAAAATCTGTGTAAATGTCTGACAACAGTTAACTGAAAAAAAATTTCTTTGGAGTACTCCTTTAAGTTATTTCACATCAAACACTTTAAAGCGTCTTGTTCATAGATACAATGACAAGACTTTATTTTGGGGAGTATGTCAAAGGTAAAACTGAAGGGCAAAACAGGATCTTCTGATATTGTGAACAAATACGAGAAAGACAAGACAACAGCAATAACCAGTTCTGCCGTTTATTTCATGTAAGCATGAAGAAAAAGGAGAACAGCTGTGCGCCAAAACAGCCATTGCCAAGGACATATCTCCTCCCCCTTGCATGCTTTATAAAATAAAATAAAAATGGAGCTCTAACAGCTGAACTGGTAAATGCTGTGGTCTTACTTCTCCTGTGGTTATCTATGATGTTTTATAAAGTGTACCTCCAAAGCTAATCCTTTCGGAAGCTGCTACTTTATTACACTCATCAATTGGACACCTGGGAAGCGTACAGTATGTTGAGTGGTGCTGGCTAATATCTCTTTTATGTATTATTCAAAGAACAATTAATTTCCATTGGGTGTCCCTTTTTTTTTCTAAATAAGTTTATATTACAAATATATCCCCTTAGTTGTTTGTTTAATCTATAGCTGTAACACCTGCAACTAAATGCTCCCTACACCTGGAGATCAGTCTTTTATACCATTGAGGTAAAACTTGGGCTCCTTATTCGTAGAACCAACTTTCTAACGAATTTACACTGAAAACCTTTGTAGCACGAAACTGTCAGTGTATTATCCTACTGCAGTATCTTAATCAGGATAGCAGTATAAATACAGTATACCAGAGCTTGCAGTTTCATGCAATTGAGCTAGCTTGGAGAATCATTCAGAGCATTTCTCTGCTACATGGACAGGTAGCTGTCTAAAGTTATAGTATTCTGTACTTTTCTGTGAATCAACAAAATTTAGAAAAGGTTGTGTGTAGTAAAATGTATTTTCAACCCCCCTTTTTCATTTTAATAAGTAATGTTACAAAAACTAAAACACATTTTATGACAGTATCACAGTAGTAGTAGCCATTTCTCTTGTGTTAAGGTCTGTACAGTGACAAGTCGTGCAATCCAGTAGGCGCACTCTTTATTGACAATGTATCAGAAGACAAGACTAATAAGCAGTTTCCTATAGTTCACTCTGTCATCACAGCAAAAGAATATGTTGGCAGGTGTGAACTGTTGATCATAGTCTACCTCATTTAAAGCCTTGGTTCAAATGTCATGCTTTACTTTTTATTTTATAAATAACATTAACTCTATTGTGGTTTCTTTTTTTTGGTCCATGCTGTCAAGACCTATTCTTATAACTATACTAACATAGGCATTCTCTAGAGACCTCTGAAAAGCATACGGAATATGGTAGTATAAAATAATAAATCACCTGTAAATCTAAATATAAAACCAAAATTTGCAAATGAACATTCACTGTATGATAAAAGTCCAACTTTTACACAGTTATGTTACAGACATGTTGCTTAACATGTATTAAATTAAACATCTTAGAGAAAAGGTCTGATAGGTAGTGCTATAGCGGTAACAGTATTTTATTTGTAAAAAAAAACGGAGAATTTTACAGATGCATGGGTGGTTAGCCATTATTTCCCAACAGCATAGCCTACTCATTCACCCAATCTCACTCGGTGTGTGACTTTTGGTTATGGTTTGAGATGAATATATATATATATATATATATATATATATATATATATATATATATTATTTATTTATTAATTTTTTTTAGAGCACATCAGCTCCTGTGCGGTGAAGTGAACACATACATTTACACTACCTAGAAGGCTAAAAGGTTGATTAGGAATCAAGGACAGATGGAATAGTGTGAGGGTCATAGTGTAAGATGTGTAGCTGTGAAATAGCTCCTGTCCTGTCAATTTGTGTGCCAGTACACCCCGATCAGCTTTCCTGTGTGAAGTTAACCCAGTGAGTCACCTGTCAGGTTATGTCAGATGGCTATTCTAAAAACGTGTCTGGCAGCAGAATAACTGTCATTGACAATTACACTTATTCTGCTTCCAGAGATTTTACTACAGGCCACCTGACGTAACCTGGCAGGTGACTAACAAATTTAACTTCACCAAGAAGAACTGTGGACTTTGGTGGATCACCAAGGCACAATGAATCATCGGCAGTAATCCACTACTGTCCACAGCTCTCCTGGGTGAGGTTAACCCAGTGAGTCACCTGTCAGATGATTACAGGGACAGCCTTGGTGTTGATGAGGTGCAATAGCAATCAGATAACAGGGAGACGAGGTATTATCATTCAGCAGTCACTTTATTCAAATGTCAGGTGCAACAGGTAAAAGACTTTTATCTGGTAAGTACTTTCTAAATAGCCATCAACCACAGATGGGTCAATAAGTACAAATTTCTCTCAAATACAATGCATATACCTCATATGCAAAATAATAGCAGCATAGGTGAAAATTTACAAATAAAGTGCAATAGGCATAAATATCACATAAATAGAAACATAAACTATAAACTGGGGATAGTCTTCTTCCCAAACACTCAAAGTCATTGATAGGCTTTAACTTTTTAAGAGTCACTTGAAACAGTGTCCATATTAACATTATCCTTTAAACACCTGTAAACAAGAGTCTGTAAGTGGCCCTACTGGGCAAGACGTTGATTCAGAGCCAGGAGATAACCTCAACCTGTGGCCTATAAGACACCTGGTCATCCTCTCACAATTTAATGTGGATGTAGAGGTGGGTCCAGGGGGAGTTACTGCCACTGTGGGAGGTGATTGAATCTTGGCCAGTTCGGGGATGATTTCTTCTCCTGGGAGTATGCTTTTTGATCCTCAAGCATCTCAGCCAGGGCTTCGCATTTTTGCAGCGGATATTTTTGATCCCAGTCCTTTGGGCGGACAGCAGAAGCCTCCAGTGGCAACACACCCTGTTTTAAGACGGTTTGTTTACAGTTTGGTTTGGACGAACCTGAACCCGCCAAAGTTCAGCGCACCTGACGAACTGAACTTTTGAAAAGTTTGTTCATCTTTAGTTATGGGGTAATCACTACTACAAGAAGTACGAATACCCACTTGACAACTTAGCCAAAAATAAGCAGAGGCTTACATAAATAAATGACAAGTTATGTATAGTTGTTTTCCACAAAATGATATATAATAAGAAATGGTTTGCAACTCCAAAAAATTAACAGGTTCATGCTGACAACATGGCTGCAACACAAATACAAACACACAAAAATAAATATTTATCTTTTTAGCTCTTTCTGCTCTATAAAATGATGCCAGCATGGAGGTTTTCTCCATTGTATCTAGTACTGAAGCTTCACTCTTCCCCACCACCTTTGCTTGCATCCTTGCAGCTTGTATTTCCTCAGCAGTGGATAAAAAAAGACCCCTGAAGTCTGTGGTCAGTGGTTAAGTATAGTGTACCGAAGAAACTAATTGTGCAACTGTGCCTCCACATTTAATGATGCTCCTGCCCTCCTACTGAACTGTGCAACTGTCTTCTAACGTGCCACTGTGTCTTAATGTACTGTACCACTGTCCCCTAATGGACTGTACAACCACGCTCAAATGATCTATGCCACTGTCCCACCACAAGCAGCAGTTTTGGCGGACATACAGGAGGTATAAAGTGTATGGGGACCTTAAAGGGAATAGGACATCTGGAAGTTACCTTCCAAACTGCTGACACTCTTAGCTGTTAAGTCAAGGAGACACGTGGAACCTTTCATATATCCATTTGTACATCTAGAACATATAAATTATTATTTTATTATGTAGTACAAAGAGGCAAATAGGCTTTCCTGAGCTCCTGAAGTACAATAAGCTGTAACACTTCCTTACACCCTCCACCCTTGACCCTGCTTTTGACTCAGCTTCCAGGTATCAATCAAGCAGAAAGGAAGAGTTAAAAACATTTAAGCTTGCAGCAGACCAGGAGCTTAGGAAAGCCTTTTTGACTATTTGTATCACAGAATAAAAGCATTTTTCGACATTCTGTTAGCACAGACAGATATATGAAAGGTACCATGTGTCTCCTTGTCTTACCAGCTATCTAATAGTCTCAGCAGTTTGGAATGTGAATTACAGGTGACAGATTCTCTTTAATTTTCTCTGCAGATACAATTTGGCCAAAAGGGTTTATGTCAGGAGATTCTAATCCTTTTCTTATTAACACTTACTAGATATCATATCTCTTCCTGCTTTAACAAGATTTGCTAGCATTATGGTGGCCATACACCTTAGTTAGAAGGTCAAACAATGTTAAAACTAAATAAATAAAAAAGGTAAGTTTTCTTTTCATCACTCGTCTAAACTGCACCTGTTACTACAGCACATGTGCAGTTTAGACAAGTGATGAATAGGAGAAAACCTGCCTGGGGATGTTACTAATGATGAGGAGGGTGGGGAGGAAGAAAGCAGAGGCATCACAGACTTGGAGCAAAGACACTCTAGGTCACACCAGTTTTACTAGCCTGCTACAGATTAAAAAATATTTTTTTGCTCTAACCAAGGCACTGGGCGCATTTTAAAAGAAACAACTCTTAAGGATTTGCTCACATCAAATGGATGGTACTAGCAGTTAAGGGGGTGGGTTGGGGGATACAGAGTAATTCTTATCAAACTTTTATTGGTGATAGAGAATGCAAATGTAAGAAATTTTGCAAATGCTTTGAATTAGCAAAGTTTCTTACTTTTGCTTTTTGGCCACTCATTCTGTAGGTTCCTGACCACCTGGGCTGTGGTTGGGACTTCAGGAGCAGTACGTATGCAGTTTACCCACCTTCTATGTCTTCCTCTGAGATCACACGCATCTCCAGGGCTTGTGGATTCCTTGGAAGAATGTTTAATCCCAGAGGAATACACAGCAATGAAGAGCAAATTGAGGTCAGCATGGCTGCAGCTCCGGCACTGACAGTTGTGGCAGGTCCCTGGCTGCCATTGACAGCCGGGACCCACTGCGGATGACACAAGCACAGGTCCTGTGTCTGTGTCTCCTGCATCTTAAATTAAGGTCACTGCAGCCTCAGGCATAAACTGCAGCAACGTTAATTTACAGTACAGCAGCTGGAGGGGGTTTGTGCACCCACCAAGCTTACTCAAATAATTCAATATCTTAGGAGAATGGTGGGAAAAAAAATTAAGATATTACAACCTGAACACAAAATATCAGCTTGGCAATGTTCCTTAAAGGAGAAGTTTGGCAAAAGTTTTCTTTAAGTATTGTATTGCCCCAAAAAAGTTATGCAAATCACCAATATACACTTAATAAGGAAAAAGCACATACAATTCTTTTTTCCCTGCACTTACTACTGCATCAAGGCTTCACTTCCTGGACAAAATGGTGATGTCACGACCCGACTCCCAGAGCTGTGCAGGCTGTGGCTGCTGGAGAGGTAGATGGCAGAGGGATGCTCAGTGTCCCTCCAGTGGCCTATGTCCCTCAGTGTCCCCCTGCCATCATCCTTTCCAGCAGCCACAGCCCGCACAGCTCTGGGCGTCGGGTCGTGACATCCCCATTTTATCCAGGAAGTGAAGCCTTGATGCAGTAGTGTCACTTTATAAGCATTTCCTATAGTAAGTGTGTATTGGTGATTTGTATAACTTTTGGGGGGCAATACAATACTTTAATAAATATTTTTGCCGAACTTCTCCTTTAACCTCTTCTACTGCATTAATACATACAGAAATTATTTTTTTCTGGTACTTTAAAATATAGCTGTGGTTAGGTGAAGCACAATTTAGATGATGTCACTAAAGTGAAACAGAAATACAATATGCAAGTTAAAACATTTTTTATTTTTCCCTACTTCCATACTGTAGAGAACATAGAATATCAGTAACTGAGAAGATGAATTGAATATATTACAATATAATCAATATGTTAATAATAAATCTATTTTATTACTGTATTATCTGATGGCAGTTGACTTAGTTTATGGATTATGTACCTTGGTAAATTTATGTTCCTGTTATATTCATTATTATTTATAGTTAATGATGATCAATAAGACAGCATGCAAGAAGCCAAATCTGTATAATAAATAATGTATTTTCAGTAATAGTGCTTTGCTTCTTATCAGATATAATACTTTAAGTAGGATCATCCTGTCTTTTTCTGGTGAATATGACAAAGTGTCCGAAATTAAACTTACTTTTTTCATTTTTTTTTTTAATAGACAGCTATATATCTAAGGTGCTAATTAGCCATCAAGCACTCATTGATATTTCAACAGAACCCACTTTAGTATTAGACAGGTTGACACATCTCTCTGTATAAAATCTTTTTGGCTTATTAGTTCAATTCCAAATGTAATGATTTGAAAATAATAAAATAATAAGTATGGAAAGTAAAAAAAAACATAGTTTAAACAGACTGTGTCAATGTATATAGAGCATAGATATAATACTGTGAGTATAAGGCCCAAAGTGGGGAATGTGGCAGTGTTTCTATTACTGACTCACAATCTTACAATGATGTTCTAATCCGTTGCATAATATTAAATGTTGTTTTCAAGAACTGTTATATGAAATGATCACCCAGTGCTTGAAAAAGGTGCTTATTTTTCAGCACTGACAGATTTGCAATGAGCTTTACAATGAGCTGTGCTTTATTTGGTAACAGTAGTAGCAGCCTCCGTGCCAATTTTCTGCTGTTTAAGCTTATTATCTAATTGCATGCTTGCATTGACTTTAGAAACAGCATGACATTAAGTCTGACTTGTGCCTACATTCTGCACTAGTGGAATATTCAATTATTTGTTCTGACTTGTGTAATTCCCTGTATTCCAAGCTTGTTAATGTCATTACAGGACTGAAATAAAGTGATTATTCTAAATGAGTATTTATCCGCTAGGATATGCAAGTGTGTCATCTCCCTCTACCCACACTCTTCTCCTCATTTCGTCTTTCTGTCATCTACTAGTGGAGGATTATGGTTTTCACTCCCCCCAATCACATTCCCCCTCCCTCTGAAGTAAAGCAACATAACAGTGTATGTGCTTTCTGAGAGACCTTGTCATTTTGCATGTGTGTATGTAAAATAAAATGAAAAAATTGCAACCTCGCGAGCAGCAACAGCACAGTTACAGTTAATGACCACTACTTCCACTCACAGTCAGTGATGACAGCTTGAACTAACTGATAATGGCATGCCTGCTGTTGAGTCGCCCACTTATGTTATTCCTCTTGACATGATTTTGGAGAAGGGCTAATTTTTTTGACATTTGACCATGCAAATTTGAGTCCTGATACATTATTCTGCATTTACATTCTCCTACTGCTGCTGTTTAAAATGTGCTACAAGCTGTGGGAGCCCGGCTAATAAAGGCCACTGAATGAAAGGAAGTTAAATATGAATGTTAGAGGCAGACTTTAACTGAAGAACTTGCTTGTAAAGTTCAAAGATGACCTTCTGGAAATACTGGCATGCAAATCAAAGCAAACTAACTTCCAAACCATATTTTCTCTTTTGAAAAAAAAAAGCCATGCCTTTCAGAAAAATGAATTATTAAACTATTGTTTTATACTATTCTAAGTAGGGCAGTGGATATTTCAATTTATATATTATTTTATTCTATAAAATGGGGGATTCATTTAAATTGAAATGTTTAGGATTCATTTGAATTGAAATGTTTAAGTTGCAGTTTTATATTATGTTTTGTCACTATATCTTACCATATTACATTTTAAGATATTATAACATATTGTTAGATGTTATTTATAAAGAGTCTATACAGTTTTCTAGCCCATCCATTTAATTGTAATTACACCTCAAGATATTTTAGTGTCATATTTTGCTAGCAATGTTGTACTTAGCAAATTAGTGTGAGAAATCAACAAAATGATAAAATAAATATATTAACATATTTTTTTAAAGGGGCAAGGGAAAAGTGTTTAAATACTGTTGCAAGTATATAGTAAACATTCCCCCGCTAAATGATCCCGTTTCGACTTATGAGACAGAATTGTCTCAGCAGTGACAGCCTGCTCAGCCAATCACTGGCCATGGTGCTGTCCCACCTTAGTCAGTGATCAATACTTTCCAGAAAATGCTTTACCACAAGCCTACTGGTACCTACATTCCTACTAAACACCACAAAAAAAGGGCAAGTAAGTATGGCATTTCATAAAATTCCTTTGACTCACAGCTATCATCTGACATTTTTTGCTGATGGCATTTTTAAAATGGATAGAAAAAATTCCATTAAACTCTATTGAAGAGAAACGCCAGTTTGTAGAAAAAAACATCAAACCATTACCATACTGTGTTTTGGGAAAACTGCCATGGTGCCAAAGGGGGAAAAAAAAAAAAAAAAACGCCACAAAAAACAGGAAAATAAGTATGGCATTTCATAAAATTCCATTAACTCATAACTAACATCTGGCCACAGCATTTTTGTTCAAAAATAAGCATGGCGTTTTTTTGTGTGTTTTTGCAAAAAAAAAGTTTGAAACTTGCCTTATTCTAAGTGTCCTGTACTTTATGAAAAAATAATTGTAGGTTATAGTATTCTAGCCTGCTGCTCGTTTATCTTTAAGTGGTTTGTGGAGAAAAAAAAAATTTGCAATTTTTCCCCAAAAACATGAAGATGGTTTATAGGCCTTATAGGCTAGTACTGAGAATGATAAGAAGAAAGAATGCATCCTAAGAAATGCCCACAAAGCTCTAATCTTGCAGCTACAAGTAAGTATATCATAGAAAGCAGATCTTTAACCCCTTCACGTCCACAATACAGCTATATACATTCCTGCTGCAGATGCCCCATGCAGCAGGAGTATATACAGACATTTGTGACTATGAAGAGGATTTAATGTGCACACACTAGTGTCCCGGCCGAAGGTAATGACAGGAAGCCATGGTCACACAGCTGCCTTTCATTACCCCTTAAAGGCCACAATGCATAGCGATCGTGGCGTGTACGGAAGTCAGTGACAGGATAAGCACCTGCAGCTGACTGATCGGGACTCCTACAACGATCACTTACACCGACAAATGGGGGTAAAACACTTACCTGCGTTTTCTGTAAAAAAAAAAAAAAAGTGTAAAAGAAAAAATTTTAATTTTTTTTTTTTTAAATCCTTATAAAATAAACCCCAATAAAAGTTTAAATTACCTTTCCTTTCCCATTATAAAATATATATATAATATATATATATATATATATATATATATATATATATATACATACACACAAAGAAAAAAACAACAAATAAACATATTATATGTTGTAGTGTGCAGAATTATCTGATCCATTAAAATATAATAGTATTTTTCCTGCAAAGTGAGCGGTGTAAACAAAAAGAGGGGAAAAAACCATCAGGATTGACAAATTTTTTAAAATATAAGCTGCCAAAATTTTTCTTGTACACCAATATGGCAATAAAAAATAGAGATCATGATGCAAAAAAATGACCCCTCAATCAGCCCTGTAGCTGGAAAAATAAAAGTATTATGGCTCTTAGAATGCGAGAAGGACAGTGCTGCTTCATTGTTACCTAAACATCTGTGCATCAATGACCTATGGTCATGAAGGTGTTAAAGGTGGTTTCCAGAATTAAAAAAATATATAATATCTTTCTTACAAAAACAGCACCAAACCTGTCCTCAGGTTTTAAGTGCAGGGCTCCAGACTAAAAAATTTACCTGGGAGCCATTGGCTCCTAACCTGAAAAATTTAGGCGCCAAATAGAATATTTGGTCGCCAACATTTTAAACCATGTAAAATTAATGTTATGTTAAATGGGACTTACTGTGTGCAGAGGCCACGGCAGCAGCCTCCTTTAGATCCTTTCTTTTCTTAGTTTGAAAACGTTCAACATGGAAACTTGCAACTTGACAACCATATACAGTCTGACTCAGTACTTCAGCTTCACTTGGCTAGCCTTTTAATGAGGCTTACTCTTCTGAACTTGAACTTAAAGTGAACCTGTCGACCCCCGTGCCGGGGTGACAGGCTCACAACCCCCCGTTAGAGCCCCCTATACTCACCTCATCGCGCTGGGTCCCGCTTCTGAAGATGGCCGGGTCACGGAGATCTCAGCCGCTGCAGCCCGGAGTGCGCTGAGAGATGAGTCCAACGCTCATAGAGAATGACGGGAGAGTCCAGCGCTCCGTCATTCTCTATGAGCGTTGGACTCATCTCTCAGTGTGCGCACCGGGCTGCAGCGGCTGAGATCTCCGTGACCCGACCGGATCCAGAAGCGGGACCCGGCGCGATGAGGTGAGTATAGGGGGTTCTAACGGGGGGTTGGGAGCCTGTCACCCCGTCACCGGGGGTGACAGGTTCCCTTTAAAATCTTGCAACAGTCTATACATACTGAGCTAGACTTATGACTGCAGCCATAGTGACCCCCCACAAGATGTGTATATAGATAGATATATCTCTCACCTAGTGACTAATGCAAGTGACCCCCTACAATACAGACACCTGAGGGGCCCTGATAATAATAATTGTGCATATATCTATCTCCCAGTGTCTGCAGCCAGTTTGCCCTACACTTATAGATGGCCCCCTCCTTTTATAGATGCCCCCTCCTCCCCCCATTATAGATGTCCCCTCCTCCCCCCATTATAGATGCCCCCTCCTCCCCCCCATTATAGATGCGCCGCCGCCGGGGCCAGTCGCAAATGGCGCCCAGATTAATAAATCTGGGCGCCATTTGCAAAATGTCAGTCGCATTGGCGACCATTTTGGTCGCCATCTGGAGCCCTGAAGTGGTATTACAACTCAACTCTATTCTCTTCAAAGGAACTACGCCACAATACTACACACAATAGACATCTTGTTTCTGGAAGAAATCAGCTGTTTTTCTAACTTTGATAACCCCTTTAATCCCTCCAGATAGAGAAACAGACTTAAAAAAAATTCTGACATAACCCAGGTGTACATATTTAATGACTTTGTGCATGCACCAGGGTAACCCTACCTCTATGGCATTTAGGATGCTCTTATCTCAGAAAATCCTATCAATTATATGATACGCTCAAAACAAGTATTTTTCATAAAGAAGTAGAAATAATATAGGCCGCACAGATGTTGGAGCCTAAGAATTTAGACTGTAGTGGTCAGACCATAATATAAATTTAGACCCTGTATCATAGACACAAGATGTCAGACGCAATTAAGGCTGGCTTCACACTGCATTTTTGCAGTCTGTTTAACGTATATGTTTTATGAACAAAAAAAACATATGAAGAAATGGATACAAAGCGGATGCTTTTTTCTTCTTTTTTTTTAGTGTACACAAATACGTTGTTGATCGTGTTTTTGTGTACATTAAAAGCAACAATTTAAAAACAGATAATTTAAATGGACTGAAAAATGGGGTGTGAACCTAGCCTAATTTAGACATTAGACTCTCAAGCACATTTTTATTATTTCCATAGTCCTTTTTAGTGCCGAGATATAAACCTTTTTGTTAATTTGTACATGAGGCTCAAAAGCCCAGGGGGGTGAAGCCCAGCATCATAAAAGCGAAGGTAAAATTAAAATGTGTATAGTGCAGCTCACTAAAGGCCCTATTACACCAAACGATTATCATCCGTATTTGGCCGATTATCGGTCGTTACGGACGATAATCATTTGGTGTAATAGCTAGGGTTAAAATGACCAGTTAACATGCACAATGTTGAAAAAATCTTTAACGATAACGACGGTCTCCTAGCTATAGCTCCGCACAATAGAAGCAGTGGCAGCAGACCACCGCTATCTTCTATTGACCAGAGAGCCCCTCAGCTATTCCGCTCCCCCCCCCCCCCCCCACACACACACACACATTTACCGGCTTGCTGTTGGCACGTGTAATAGCGGCAACAGAGAGCAGGGAACGAGGAGCAAGCAGGCGCTAATTTGATCTTCTCCAATGCATATATAAATGTGTTAAATGTGTAACATGAACAGTAAACAAAGTGCACACAACATTTTCTTTTGACTTATCATGAACCAGCAACTAGATATAACAATTCTGTAAAAAAAATCATATCATGGTAGTCATGGAAATCATGGTAAAATATTTTGTCAATAAATTTCATTGCCAGAAACATACAACAAACATTGTAATATAGGACAATATGAACTTTTGATTTAGTTTAAAGGGGAACTCCAGGTAGAGGTTAAAAAAAATGAAACTTTTGCAGAAGCATAAAGCATTACTTACCTATCTATTCCATTTTTGAAAATACCAAAAATCCATTTGTTTTGGGGGGTTTTGTTCTGTTTTGTGTTTCTGCACTTCCTGGTTTATCAGTTGTACACAGTACTACAGGTTGCAGAATGTAATGCTTTCCCTCAGCTGTTCATCACAGTCCTCCACCCTGCCTATTTCCCGCCCAAAGCTGTTGCAGAACATCTAGGCTATGTTCACACATTGCAGTTTCATTGTGTTATTGAATTATTTGCAGTAATTTATGATTTCATTGTGGTCCCAGCCGCACAGCACGCTGTATTCACTACTTGTAACACCACACAGCACGCTATATTCTCTACCTGTAACACCACACAACACGCTGTATTCTCTACCTGTAACACCACACAGCACACTGTATTCTCTACCTGTAACACCACACAGCACGCTGTATTCTCTACCTGTAACAGCACACTGTATTCTCTACCTGTAACACCACACAGTACGCTGTATTCTCTACCTGTAACATCACACAGCACGCTGTATTCTCTACCTGTAACACCACACAGCACGCTGTATTCTCTACCTGTAACACCACACAACACGCTGTATTCTCTACCTGTAACACCACACAGCACACTGTATTCTCTACCTGTAACACCACACAGCACACTGTATTCTCTACCTGTAACACCACACAGCACGCTGTATTCTCTACCTGTAACACCACACAGCACACTGTATTCTCTACCTGTAACACCACACAGCACGCTGTATTCTCTACCTGTAACGCTGATATTGGAATAAAGTAAAGAAGTTTTTGAATTTTTTTTTTGATCAAGCATCTGTTATCTTTGAAGTTGAGCCCCACAATAAGGCTCTGATCCTCTCTGCTGTTTACCATCATTTACTTGTGTTACTGCATCATTTTTGTGAATACGCTGCAGTACTGCAATGAAACTCCAACAGTTGTGAACACAGCCCTAATTTCACTGCACCCTTATGCACAATTAAAGAAATCAACACCTGCTTCTGGCCAGTCAGAGATGGTGAATCACTCAGGGGATTGGGGATCCAGCCAAGCCTCCTGGGACATCATACCCTGCCCCTTGTCTGCATCATCAGCCTGATCTCAGCAGACACACACAATGTGAGACAGAGGCATGGAAGATTTGTCTCCTGGGGGGGAAAACAGAAGGAGCAGGAGACAATGTGGATTTGCACAGGGGCCATTTTTTTCACTTCCTGGATTTCTATTAGCTACCAGTGTGGCAGAACCGCACAGATATGGTAATATATTATATAAACACATATATTTAACCCCTGCACGTCAGTAACATGTATATATATGTTCCTATTGCACATACCCCGTGCAGTCGGAATATATATATACGTTTCTGACTGACAGGGGTTTTATGATGAGAGCGGGATCGCTGCAGAGATAGCGATCCCGCTCTCATGTGTGTCCAGCACCGGAGGTAATGAGAGTCAGCTGTGATCCCGCAGCCGACCCTCATTAACCCCTTAGTGACCGCCGATACGGTGGTCACTAATGGGCCGGTGCCAAAACTGTATTTTATCTCCCTCAACAGTGAATCCACGATGGGGGGAGATGAAATAAGTGAAATCAGACCCCAGATCAGCTTCCCTAAATGTGTAAAAGGGCAAAAAGTGAAAAACATACAAAAAAATAAAACACACACTTTTTATTATAGTAATAATTGCAGTTTACTCCCAAATTACCCCTAACCCCCCCAGATTACCCGTAACCACGCCAGGTTTTCCGTAATCACTTCAGATTGCACGTAACCCCCCAGATTACATGTAACCACCGCACGTTGCCCGTAATCACCGCATGTTGCCAGTGACCCCCTCCAGATTGTCCGTAATCACCCCAGATTGCCTGTAACTACCCCAAATTACATGTACCCACCCCAGATTACCTATAAGCACTTCAGTCTATCCGTAACAATTCTAGATTGTCTGTAACCCCTCCAGATTGCACGCCACCACCACAGGTTGCCTCTGACCACCGCACGTCGCCTCTGACCACCGCACGTCGCCTCTCACCACCGCACGTCGCCTCTCACCACCGCACCTGGCCTCTCACCACCGCACCTGGCCTCTCACCACCGCACCTGGCCTCTCACCACCGCACCTGGCCTCTCACCACCGCACCTGGCCTCTGACCACCCCAAATTGCCAATGACCCCCTCCAGATTGCCCGTAACCCCGCTAGATTACATGTACCCACCTCAGATTACCTATAAGCACTTTAGTTTATCGGTAACCACCCCAGATTGTCTGTAACCGCCCCAGATTGTCCGTAACCACCCCACGTTGCCCGTAACCACAGCAGGTTGCCTGTAACCACCCTAGATTGTCTGTAACCACAGCAGGTTGTCCGTATCCACCCCAGGTTGCCTGTAACCACCCCAGGTTGCCGTAACCACAGCAGGTTGCCCGTGACCACCCCATGTTGACCGTATCCACCCGTATTATTTTAGTAACTGCGCTATTCTAATAACTATTACTAGCTGCGGTTTTGCTCCAGCAAATTGGCGCTCCTTCCCTTCTGAGCCCTGCTGTGTGCCTATACAGTGGTTTATGCCCACATATGGGGTACCGTTGTACTCAGGAGAACCTGCGTTACAGATTTTGGGGTACATTTTTTCTCCTGTTCCTTGTGAAATTTAGAAATTTCAAACTAAACCAACATATTATTGGAAAAATTAAAGTTTTTCATTTTTACTGGCCAATTTTAAATACTTTCCTATAATACCTGTGGGGCCAAAATACTCATCCTACCCCAAGATGAATTATTTGAGGGGTGTACTTTCCAAAATGGGGTGACTTTTTTTTGGGGGGGGGTTCTATTCTGTAGACATTACAGGGGCACTGCAAACGCACCTGGCGCTCAGAAACTTCTTCAGAAAATTCTGCACGGAAAATGCTAATTGGTGCTCCTTCCCTTCTGAGCCCAGCTGTGTGCCCATACAGGGGTTTATGCCTACATATGGGGTACCATTCTACTCAGGAGAACCTGGGTCACTTATGGGGGTTTCCAGTATACAAACCTCCTAAATCAACTTAAAAAAAGAACTGGTGCCCAAAAAAATCAGTTTTGGAAACTTTCACGAAAATGTGGTAATTTGCTGATAAATTTCTAAGCCCCGTAACACCCTAAAAAAGTAAAATATGTTTATGAAATAAAGCCAGAATAAAGAGGACATATCGGTAATGAGACATAGTAACTAATTTATGTGATACAACTTTTTTTTTTTAGAAGCAGAGAAGTTCATAAAATGCAAATTTGTTTTTTTATTTTTCATGATATTTTGATGTTTTTCACAAAAAGCTCACAAAGTAGTGACCAAATTTTGCCACTAATATAAAGTGCCATATGTGACGGAAAAAAAATCTCAGAATCGCTAGCATACGTTAAAGCATCACTGAGCTATAAGCGCATAAAGTGAGACAGGTCAGATTTTGAAAAATGAGTCTGGTCTTTTAGGTGCAAATAGGCTTGGTCTTGAAGGGGTTAAAGAGTCACTGCCGTGAAATTTATTTTGCAGAAATCAATAGTCCAGGCGATTTTAAGAAACTTTGTAATTGGGTTTATCAGGCAAATATGCCATTATCTACATGTAAAAAGCCTTTTCCCAGGTCCCCCCTCCTCTCCTTTCTGTCTTCCACTGCTCAGAATCAGGAGACCTAAATCAGACGCATCCTGTTTGTTCTATGAAGAGGGGAGGGGAGAAAAGAGACGGAGCAGAAATGTCAACAGCAGAAAACAGAGAACAAAGGATTCCTCAGCGGGGAAGCTATTCAGAGGTCAGAGAGGTCAGTGGTGACTGTCAGATGAGAGAGCCTGTGTTGTAGCTTTTATTTAACTCTTTGTTGTCCTTTTTTGGTTTCTTATATTTCTCTCTCCATAGGAGAACAATGAAGACAGGGGGGAGAGCTTCAAACTGCTTTTTCATGATAAAAATTAATTTTTCAGCTAATAAACCCAATTACAAAGTTTCTTAAAATAGCGTGGACTATTGATTTCTGCAAAAAAAAAATTCACGACAGTGACACTAACTTTTATTGTACTTTTAACAGAAAACAAGTTTTTCCTATCTGGACTTCCCCGTTAATAAGTGCACCCCTCCGGTGACAGGCGTTTACAATTGTTTTTTCTGCAATTTTATAAACTACTGTCTTTTTCTCTCTTTTTTTATCCTTTGGGAAGAAGATGCCTTCAAAAGGGAAAACTAATCTCATTTTCATTCCGTGACTCATTAACAACCTGCACGGGTACTTTTAATGAGTTCAAATGAGAACCCTTGTAAGCTAATTTGTACAAACTACACAGTGTGGCTCACAGCAGGGAACGCTAAACATCAATAACCTCTTAAAAGTTTGGTAGCAAGTTATTTCTGTCATAGTCTTTTATCCTTTAAAGTCTAATATTGTTGGAAACACATCTTAACAAGACCCACTTGTGCCAAAATTCAAAGTGTTAAATCATGCATGTGCATCACCATTCTTTTTTGCTAGAATATGTCTGATTTTCACAAAACAAACATGCCTTTATTCTCTAGGTTGTTTGGAAATCCCTAGATGAAACAGAGTATAATTAATATAATCACAGATCGCCGTTAAAAGAAACAGTTACTGAAAGTCATCTTTGAAAACTTTTTTCTTTTTTTTTTTTTAATCTATACTATTGCTTACTCTGAAGTAAAGTCCAGCAATCTCTAAGGGTCACAGGGCAATGCTTAGAGAATTAAACAACAAAAAAACTGTCTTAGGCCCTGTTCACACAGAGCAAGGGAGGCGGAATTCCGTGGCGGAATTGTCTGCCACGGAATGCCGCCAGCCTCTGTGTCATAATGACACTCTATGGGAGGCGTGCGCCCTGCATCGCTCTGGGCTCTCCGCACTAATTAATGAACATGTTCATTCTTCAGCGCTGAGAGATGCAGCGAACACGCCTCCCATAGAGTGTCATTATGACACAGAGACTGGCAGCATTCCACGCCGCGGAATTCCGCCTCTCTTGCTCTGTGTGAACGGGGCCTTACAAGATGCTACACCATGAGTCATCTAAATAAAGCTTATTTCATGTTTAGGGTTCACATTTTACTTCTATGCTTGGAATTTCACCAGAGGTATACATATTATCTACTCTGATACTTTAATTAGCCTGATATACAGTACAGAAGTAGCCACCACCAAGATGACCTAATGTACGAGATGCATTGCCACTCACTACAGTATTTGCTGGATCACCTGGCCCAAAAGATATGCAGGGCAGCTAACTATAGGTTACCTTCTCATTCCGACCCATCACTGTGATTCCTGTCAAAAAGTTGGTCCTCCTTGGCGATTCATTTTCTACAATCTGTGTTTCTGGTGATTCCTGCTACTAAGTCCATGTTCCTGGTGGCTAATGCTGCACAGTCTATGTACAGTACCTGATGATACAGGCTGCTATACAGTCTGTTCCTGCTTACTCCTGCCCCACAATCAGTGTTTCTGGTGTCCCTGCTTGTCCTGTCACATTGAATTAAACATTTAAAATGGGCCCTTCCCTCCCCTCTCCCCTGAAGTCTCAAATGTATCTTAAATAAATGTTTTTATCTTAAGAGTCTACCACAACACTCCCTCAAATATTCAACACTGCACCATTAAAATTGTGCAGCAGTACAATTACAGTAAATTGATGTAAAGTACAGTAAATTGATGACTAGTAAGTAATGTTAAAATAATAAAATACGTATTTGCTACACTGACTATTTTGCAAGTTTTCCCACCCACAAAGAATAGAGAGGTCTGTTATTTTTATCATAGGTACATTTCAACTCAGAGAGACAGAATGTATTAATAATAGAATCAAGGAATAATTTAGTTGTTAAATAATTAATTTGCGTTTTATTGCATGAAATAAGTATTTGATCACCTACCAACCAGCAGGAATTCTGTCTCTCACAGACCTGTTAATTTTTATTAGATAAGCTCCTTTATTAGTTGCACCTGTTACCGGTTTAACCCCTTAGCGACCCATGACGTATCTGATACGTCATGGTGCCGCGCAGGGTGTTAAGAGCGGGGTCTCGCCGGGACCCCGCTCTGAACGGCACTGATCCCGGCTGTCCCGTTGCCGCGCCGGCTAATTAAGCCTCTAAGTGCAGCTAAGTGCAACTAAGAGGCTTTCCTCCGTGCATCCCTGGTGTCTAGTCGGACGGATCACCCCCCCCCCCGCGATGCGATCGCGGGGGGGAGATCCGTTCTTCTGCCCATGCCGGGCCTCAGCGTTGGAATGACGTTGATCCCGGCTAGGCAATAGATTGCTATGGCCTGCAGCAGGCCATAGCAATCTATGACCAATCCGATCGATCTTTGCTGTGTATTTACACAGCATTGATCTATATGAGAGATCATTGCTGTTTATATACAAGTCCCCCAGGGGGGCTTCTAGTTACAGTAAAAATAAAAGTAAAATTTTTTTTATTAATAAAAAATCCCGTCCCCTATTAAAAGTCCAAATGACCCCCCTTTTCCCATTGTATAAATATAAATAAACAAAAATAAACATATTTAGTATCGCTGCGCGCGTAATCGCCCGAACTATTAATCACATTACTGATCTCGCACGGTAAACGGCGTCAGCGCAAAAAAAATTCCAAAGTGCAAATAAAAAGTGATAAAAAGTGATCAAAAAGGTGTATATGCGCAATAAAGGTACCGATAGAAAGAACACATCATGGCGCAAAAAAATGACACCTCACACAGCCCCATAGACCAAAGGATAAAAGCGCTGTAAGCATGGGAAAATAGCGATTTTAAGTAAAATATATCTGTTAACAATGGTTTGAATTTTTTACAAGCCATCAGATAATATAAAAGTTATACATGTTATATTTTGTTGTAATCATAACGACTTGAGGAACATGCATAACCAGTCAGTTTTACCATAGGGCGAACGGCGTAAATGCAAAACTCCCCGAAATCAAAACAAATTCCTTTTTTTTTTTCAATTTGACAGCGCAAATGATTTTTTTCCGGTTTTGCAGCATATGTTATGGAAAAATAATTCCTGTCATTGCAAAGTACAATTGGTTTTGCAAAAAATGAGCGCTCATATACGTCTCTAGGTGAAAAATTGCAAGCGCTGTGGACTTTTAAACATAAAGTGGAAAAAGCAAAAGTGCAAAAACGAAAATTGGCTTTGACCTTAAGGGGTTAAAAACACCTGTCCAGGGACAAAATTGTAGACCTGCACAAGGCTGGGATGAGCTACAGAGCAATAGGCAAGCAGCTTGATGAGAAGGCAAAACTGTTGGCGCACTTATTAGAAAATGGAACAAACACAAGATGAATGTCAATCTTCCTTCCTTGATCCCTTAAGGACCATGGGTGTACATTTAAGCCCATGCTGCCTGGGCGTTAAGGCAGGAGGACTTAAATGTACCCCCTGCCAGGGTCCAGGACTATGGATCCGCCTCAGGAGCTAAGCTCACTCCATAGCCGGTTAGGACCAGCTGCTATGTGCAGCCAGGCCCTCACCCTCAATGGTGGGCCGACGCGACTGTGCTACCGCCCACCATTAACCCCTTAGACGATCAGAACATCGCCGATAATACTGATCCCTGCTATGCTATGGCATAGCAGTGATCATTGTATGTAATCCAATGTATGTATGTAAAATTCCCCTAAGGGGAGTTAAAAAATGTTAAAAAAAAAATCAATAAAAGTTTTAAAAATTTCACGAAGCCCCTCCCCCAATAAAATGAAAATCACCCACCCCCCATTTTATACATAAAACAAATAAAAATAATAAAGTTACTTAGCATATACTATACCGTAGCATGCATAATCGTCCGATCTATAAAAAAAATAATAATACTATTCCCGCAAGGTGAATGGTGTGAACAAAAAGTGGTAAAAAAAAACGCAGATGCTTTTTTTAAATTACATTTTATGTATAAAAAAAATTAACAAAAAGCAATCAATACGTTTGATCTAGAAAAAAAAAAGTTACTAATAAAAACTAGAGATCATGTCGCCAAAAAATGATGCCCAATACGACCCTGTAGGTGAAAAAATAAAAATGCAATAGGGCCATTTCAAATATACCTCTTTGCAAAAAAAAAAAAAAAGGGTTACTTCATCAGAAAACCTAGTAAACATGCATATCCCTGTGTTCAGACCGACCTATAAAATATAGAAAAAAATTTCAGTTTTACCTTAAGTGTATTACGTAAACATGGAAGCCCCCAAAATTAATGCCATAAATGATATATTGGGGGTTCTGTCATTCATTTTATGGCAGATTGAAAGATGCCATTACAAAGAAGACCTGCTCCTGAGAAAAACAAGCCCTTACATGGCCCTGTAGATGGAAAAATTAAAGAGTTATGGGTCTTAGAAGGTGAGGAGAAAAAAACGAAAACACAGAAGTCACAATTGGCTCGATCCTTAAAGGGGTTCTGCCACGAAGTGGTTAAAAAAAAATAATGCTTGGTGTAATACGTACCACCATTTTAACACTATCCATGTATAAACAGCTACTCCTAGATCTTATTTTTGACCTTTTTAGCCTATTTCTTGTCTCTGTGCTGCCCTGGTATCCTCACTGTATGTGGGAGGGGCCCAGTGTGAACCATGTGACCAGGAGGCTACTGTATTTCCCAGTAGTGCCTTGAAGTTTGGACCTTGTTACCATAGATACCAGATAACAGTTGTTTGGTTTCCTTCCACTGACCTAACCTGCATAAAAAATAGTCCCTTACACACAGCTGCAGTGATCTCACTACAAGTGCAATGGTTTATAATCTCCCTTGGGTACATTTTATAGACAGATAGATCCTATCTATCTATCTATCTCTTGTATGTATCTATCTATCTATCTATCTATCTATCTATCTATCTATCTCTTGTATGTATGTATGTATGTATCTATCTATCTATCTATCTATCGATGTACTGCTATCTATCTCTATCCATCTATATCTCGCTTGTACGATTGTTTGTTTGTATGTATCTTTGTACTGCTATCTATCTATATCTCTCTTGTATGTATGTATGTATCTATGTACCGCTATCTATCTATATCTCTCATGTATGTATGTATGTACTGTATGTATCTAGGTACCGCTATCTATCTATCCATCTCCTATCCATCTATCTATCATCTATGGGATAGATAGAAACAGAGTCACCGCAGCTCTGGAAAAAGTTTAGAACAATAACGTGTGTTTATTCAACCCAGGGTACATCGCAATGTTTCGACTCCCAGAGCCTGTGCCATCGCTCAAAGAATTGACATGTCTCGTATCTCAGCAAGGCGGGAAAAATATATATAGATGTGATATACATACATACTTACATACAAGAGAAATATAGATAGATGAGAGATAGATAGATAGATAGATAGATAGATAGATAGATAGATAGAAAGATAGATAATACAATATGGTTCCTCCCAGAGAAACCTAAGGACACAGCGCTGTACCACAGTATATTGCCAGCTGGTAAATATGGATGGAGACCTTGTGCTTCTATACAGTCTCACTAATAATAAATATCAAAACAAATATATTCCGTGCAGCAAACAATTATGACAAGGTTCTTCTATGCTGCTGGCCCACTGGTCTAGTTTCTCACGAGTACCTCTTTTGTGCAGTAGCGGTCTTGTGCACCAAGCATCCCACGAAATTGCGCAAGACCGCTGCTGCGCTCTTAACTGTAACTATATGCGCTCATAGTTACTTGCGGCAGCAGCGGTAGCCCTGACAGGGCGAGAGCCATTGGCTCAAAAGGCTGCTCTGTGTCCCTGATGTCGGCGCTCGAGAGGCATTACTGGAGCGCTGGTGCCAGGACAAGGGGAGTGCGGCCTCTTGTGACGGCAGGGAAATGACTTCGCTTGGAGCCCCAGAAATGCCAAGACCGTCCCTGCTCTTGTGACAATGCTACTGACTGATTGTGGATTGAGAGATATAGCAATCTGAGCACCTGGTTGTCGATCTCTCCTCCACAATCTTTACAGTCATCAGCTTTGATGTATCCACTTATTTCATAAAATAGGACAAATACAATGGAAAAGTTTGGCTAGCTTTGTGCTGTGGTCGGTACAACTGCTACAACTAGGTTTTGGCATCCTACATACATTTCAGAGAGATTGCTCACATCCAGAGACAGATCCCTGACAAAGGAGAGCGACCTAGCTGAAATACATAGGACCTCGTGGACCCTTACAAGCACCCATAGCTAACAAGAAGTGGCATCACTTGAAACCTGCTAGTTGTAATAGTGCTACCGGCCAGAGCACGCTCCTAGCCAAACTTTTTCATTGTATTCTGTATTGTATTCTGTGTGCTGTTAATAAAGTTTCTCTTCTCGCCCTATGACGGCACCCCTGGAGAGGACCACCTCCTACTCCCATTGGACAGGAAACAGAACACTGGACCTTTAAAGACTCGCCTCCTCTCTCCAACACCAGTTACTGTTTCCTGTCCCATGGGAGCAGGACATGGAGGAGGTCTCCTCCAGGGACCTTCATAGGGCTAGGGGATCACCGGCAGAAGGACTTACCGGCTCCCGAGGCATCCAGCCTATAGACTGAGGCCCGTCCAGCACCTCCAGATGATCGGTCCCCGCGCGTCTCCCGGCCCCTCTGGCGTCCTTCCCGGTGAGTGCGGCGGGAGTGAGTGCGGCGGGAGTGCGCACGTGCGCACGCGCGCACGCAATGACGTAGTGACGTCAGACGCAGCGTCCCCACGTGGTGCGGCGCGCTCCCGGAAGTCGTAGTGACGCGGGAGGGCGTCCGGAGGGGGGAGGTTACTATAGGCCTTGTTTCTATAGGCCCAGGCCATGGCTTGCCGGAGGTAGACGGCGGGAGGGTGTGCTGCATCAGCGCCGTGGCGGGGGCGGGGTCAGCCGGCCCTAGGCGCAATTTGGCGCCATATTTAAAAGAAGCAGCAGAGGCTCAGAGTGCCTTGCACCTGCAAAGGAGCCTGCTGCTAAAGAGACGATTGCTGTGTTTTTTGCTGTACCAGCTGTGGGGACCTAAGACCAATCCTGGATCAGATGGAGTCCCAGGGCGCTGAACAATCCCAGACCTCTGCTGCAGAGAATCCAGCGGTATGGTGTGGTAAGAGGGGGTCTCCCCATATATATTTTAGATACTCTATCTTATCAGAATATTATGGTTTATATTTTAGGAGGGATCCTCTAAAAAGGAGCGTACTAGGATTAAAGAGTGTCCGGTCTGCAGAAAAAGACTTAGTAGTGCATACAATAAGACCTTGTGTGGGGGGTGCATGAACCGAGTTTTAGAAGATCAAGGACCATCCTTCATTAGAAACATGAGAGACATGGTTAGGCGAGAAATCAGGGTAGGTAGAAGTATCTTATCACATCCTTTTCAATTTCACTTTAGCTCCCCCTACCGGAGTACTTATTGTTGTATTTCTGCAGGCCTCCTTACCCTCTCGCTCCACTTCCTCTGAGACACCTGAAGTCAGCATAAACCCACCTCCTGACTCTCAGCCACTTGTCATTGCGGGACCGAGTCAGCAGATGGATCCTTCTCCAATAAATGAGGAAGATCAGGATCTATCAGTTGAGGCGGACGATCAGGGCGAATTAGTCTCTGAACCAGAGGAGGCCTCAGGGGAGGATTCGGCTGGGTCCCTATTGCCAATTGAATCCATAGACTCTCTCATTAAGAATGTCAGATTAACTATGGAGATAGACGATACGCCTCAACCAAGATCCGTACAGGACATAATGTTTGAGGGGTTAGCCCCAAAAAAGAGGCTGGTGTTTCCAGTACACCAGAGTATTAAGACTCTTATCGGTCACGAGTGGGCCAATCCAGATCGGAAGTTCTTTATCCCTCGGGCAGTAAGTCTGGTGTTACATCCATCCTTGGGAATATACTGAGTAGTATGACACTTATATTGATTCTAACCTTTTCTATTTTTTAGTACAAAAGGAAGTATCCTTTCAGTCAGGAGGACTGTGAATCCTGGGAGGGGGCTCCCAAGATAGACCATCCGGTTGCGAAGATCTCAAAAAAGAACGCGCTACCCTTTGAGGATACAGCAGTGCTTAAAGACCCTCTAGATAAGAGAGCTGATATCTATTTAAAAAAGTCTTGGGAAGCCTCTACATCCGCATTCAAGCCTTTGATTGCGACGACTTCAGTAGCCAGATCACTAAAGATGTGGATGACTGAACTCAAGGATAAGGTCAAGGAAAGTAATCCAAGCCAGGAATTTAACCAGGCTTTTACTACAATTGACAATGCAGTGTCATTTATTGCAGAAGCATCAGCAGATGCCCTAAAACTGTCAGCAAGATCAGCGGCCCTTTCCAACTCAGCCCGGAGATCTCTATGGGTAAAAGAGTGGAAAGGTGATACCACATCAAAGGCCAAGTTGTGTGGAGTCCCATGTGAAGGGAAGCTGCTATTTGGGTCAGCCCTGGAGTCTATACTAGAAAAAGCCTCTGACAGAAAAAAGGGTTTTCCTCTTATACCCCAACAGACCAGTAGACCATTCAGGGGAAGAGGTAGGAGACCTAGGGGTGGAAATGTCAGTAGTAGAAAAGATTGGCGACCTCAGAAGAAGAATAAGGGTTTTCTCTTTCCCTCTTCTGACAAAAAGGCCCCTCAATGACATGAGGTCCCTGTGGGAGGGCGTTTAGCCTGTTATTTTTCACAGTGGTGTACAATTTCTGGTAGCACTTTTGTGTTGGATACAATAAAATTTGGCCTTAAAATCTCCTTTTCGTCCTCCCCAGGGGAAAGATTTGTATGTACTGACCTGTCATCAGATCCTGACAAACACAGGGCTCTTCTAGCTGAGATCCATTCCCTTTTGAATAAAAAAGTGCTCGTTCCAGTTCCCAGGGAGCAAAGAGGAGCGGGGTTTTACTCCACTTTGTTTCTTGTGAAAAAGCCCAATGGTTCATATAGAACGATAATTAATCTCAAGCCACTGAACAGGGCCCTTACTTACGAGAGGTTCAGAATGGAGTCAATATCCTCAGCCATTCTGAATCTCTCGGAAAACTGCTTTATGGCCACCATCGATCTCAGAGATGCTTATTACCATATTCCTATGCATCCTGACCATTACAGATTTCTGAGGGTGGCAGTAAATATGGGCTCTGAGATTTCACATTTTCAGTTTACAGCCATGCCGTTTGGTATCTCTCAGGCTCCTAGAGCATTTACCAAGGTGATGGCAGAGGTCATGGCACATATCAGGGAAAGAAATATCATTATTATCCCCTACCTTGATGACTTTCTGATTGTTAACAATTCTCAGATAGCTCTAGATATAGATATTAAATTCATAGAGTCAGTTTTTTTCTCTCTAGGATGGGAGGTCAATGAGGAAAAATCCAACAAAACGCCTAGCCAGCGGTGTAAATTTCTGGGTATCTACTTAGACTCCAGGGTTCAAAGGTCCTTTCTCCCAGAGAATAAGATCTTACAGGTCCAGACAAGAATCAGACAACTCTCCTCTAACCCCCTTACTACTATGAGGTCAGCCATGTCACTATTAGGACTCTTAACCTCCTGTATCCAGGCAGTACCGTGGGCACAATATCACACCAGAAGGCTCCAATGTCAGATTCTGTCTGAGTGGGATGGCGTAACTGATTCTCTAGATTTCCCTCTTCTTCTATCTCCACAGACTTTAAGATCCCTGTCCTGGTGGGAGCAACGGGAACATCTAGACAAGGGTCTTCCTTGGAATATTACAGAAGTAAAGACCATTACAACAGACGCCAGTCCTTCTGGATGGGGGGCCCATACAGGACCACTTCTTCTACAAGGAAAATGGAGCCCGGAAGAAGCCAGAGAGTCCCAGAACGTACGGGAATTAAGAGCAGTTTTTCTCTCTTTAATACAGGCACTACCAGAGCTTCAGGGGAAGAACGTAAGGGTACTGTCAGACAGCGCGGCAGCAGTAGCCTACCTCAATCACCAAGGGGGAACCAGGTCTACCGACCTGATGAGGATCACACACCATATCTTCAGGTTGGCAGAACCTCATTTTCTTTCTCTGACAGCACTACACCTGAAAGGATCAGACAATGCAGCAGCGGACTTCCTCAGCAGGAACGAACTAAAACAGGGAGAATGGGAGCTATCCCAGGAAGTTTTCCATCAAATCTGCAGACTCTGGGGGACCCCGAAAGCAGACTTGTTTGCCACCAGGGCAAACAGAAAAGTAAGAGAATTTTATTCCCTGTCTCAGAAGGACAACCCCGCAGCCATAGATGCACTGGCACAGGATTGGGGAGGCGGTCTCCTTTACGCCTTCCCACCGATCAGGCTTCTCTCTCGGGTGATACGCAAAATCAGGCAGGACAAAGCAGATGTCATTCTGGTTGCACCCTTCTGGCCCAGAAGGGTGTGGTTCGCCTGGTTGAGGAGACTGTCGGTAGCAGACCCCTGGGTACTTCCAGAGACACGGGATCTCCTACACCAGGGACCAGTACTTCACCCGACAGCACAGAACCTTCACTTAACAGCCTGGCATGTGAAAGGCAGCTTTTAATTGACAGAGGGCTATCCCCTCAGGTAATATCCACCCTTTTGGCCAGCCGAAAGAGGGTTACATCAGCCATTTACCTGAGAACTTGGAAGGCCTTTTGTAGGTACGTGAACCAGCCAATCAATGTGATTGCTCCTCCTAATATTCCACTAATTCTGGACTTTCTGCAGGAGGGTCTTAACAAAAACTTGAGACCAAGCACTATAAAAGTTCAAATTTCAGCCCTTAGTGCGCTTTTTGATTTCAGATTGGCTGAACATCCATGGGTCAAAAGGTTCACAAAAGCTGCAACTAGACTGGCTCCCAGTATAAAATCCAGACTCCCTCCATGGGACTTGAATATAGTGTTATCAGGACTGACCATTTCTCCATTCGAGCCAATGTTAGAATTACCTATCAGGCTGCTATCCTGGAAACTTGCCTTCTTGCTCGCTATCACATCAGCCCGAAGGGTTAGCGAGATCAGAGCCTTCTCCATCAACCCTCCATACATGACAATTAGGGACGACAGAATTATCTTATCTCCTGACCCTGCCTTTCTCCCAAAGGTGGTATCCAATTTCCACAGGTCTCAGGAGGTAGTTCTTCCCTCATTTTGCATTAATCCATCCAACGACAGAGAGGCAGCCTTTCATACATTGGACGTTAGGCGTATTCTGTTACACTATCTGGAGGTCACTAGGGATTGGAGACAGACTGATAATCTCTTAATATCCTTCCAGGGAAAGAACAGGGGTAAGGCAGCTACCTCACAAACCATCGCTAGATGGGTAAAACAAGCTATAGGGGAATGCTATAGATCCAGTGGAAGGGATATCCCCGTAGGATTTGGGGCACACTCCACCAGAGCAGTAGCCACTTCCTGGGCAGAGAGGGCATCTGTTACACTAGAGCAGATCTGTAGAACCGCTACTTGGAGCACTCCACACACCTTCTTTAAACATTATAGGCTACAACTGTCCTCAACTGAGGACTTGACGTTTGGTAGAAGAGTGCTTCACGCAGTAGTCCCTCCCTAGGCGGGGGAAGAAATTCCTAATCTAATCTCCAGGGGTGCAGTCATAGGGCGAGAAGAGAAAACAAGAATTACTAACCGGTAATGTCTTTTCTTTGAGCCCATGACGGCACCCCGCCTAATACCCGCCCTTGAAAAAAAAAAAAAAAAAAAAAAAAAGATGTGACATACCTTGACGGAGTTAATGTATGTCTAAATGTATATACTTTATTTAAAAAAAAAAAAAAAAAAAAAAAAGAGATATGTTTGTGTGTGTATATATATATAAAGATGTATATGGAGGTGAATATACACAAATGAATAGATGCAAATATTAGATGACACAGATGGTATGTTATGTTGTGTTTGTTAAAAAGATTCGCTCCTAGGATCCTTGCAAAGAACTGGTGTTGGAGAGAGGAGGCGAGTCTTTAAAGGTCCAGTGTTCTGTTTCCTGTCCAATGGGAGTAGGAGGTGGTCCTCTCCAGGGGTGCCGTCATGGGCTCAAAGAAAAGACATTACCGGTTAGTAATTCTTGTTTTTTCAATTATTACAAAAATTGCCTTTTATCCATTTTTTTAGGACAATGTACCATCAGGTGCAGGAATTCTTTTTTTACATTATCTAGTCACGTGGGGATCTCGGTGGCATGGCCCTTTTTCAAAGCATTGCCTGGGTCCCACGCTCTGCGCCATTCTTTTCTCGTGCACAGGCCCGGCTCTATGCACTGGACTAGGGATGCACCGAAATATCGATACTACTATCAATATTCCAGGCAAAAAAACAATTCGGTACCAGGATTTCCTGGTATCTATACTTTATATTAAGCTGCATATTAGTGCAGCTTAACATAAGGTATAGTGCAGAAAACACGGTCGGCGGTTACCTGAGCACCAGCCATGTTCTCTGTGTGCAGCTCCTGCTCCCTGCTGTCACCTCCGCCGCCCGCGCGCACTCTGCTCCCATCGGCGCTAAATTCAAATAGCCGGCACATAGCATAGCTAGTGACGGCTATTTAACATAGTACGTGCCGCTGTCACAGCTGACAGCGGCATTTACCCGTCCTGAGCCGCTCCGTATGTAGCAGGACTCTGCTGCATATGGAGCGCCCCCCACTGCCAATGACTGCGGCCCGCGAGCGGCACTTAGCCATTTCGCCCTCCGGAACCCAAGGGTGAAGTGGGGTCCCTCGCCCCCGCCAGTCCCCCCCCCCTCCCCCAAACACAGTTGCCTTGGAGGACAGCAGGGCTGTAAATGACGTATGGGGATCGGCGTTATTGTGGCCGAGCTCCCGGAACCGTCAGACACGATGGAGGATCACTGAATGTCCACCTGAGCGGGAGGGGTGGAGTAGATACATGTCCCTGAGGGGACATGTGCACAGTGTGAGTGGATGCTGAGGGATGCACCTTCTTCCTGGACATGACAAACTAGTGAGTGATGAGAGGGGACCAGACTTTGTATAGGTGTATCAGTGTTTGTATGTGTATGTGTGTATATAATATATATATATATACACACACACACAATACACCTATACACATGTCCATACACACACACACACATTTTTTATATATACAGTAAAACCTCGGTTTCCGAACACCTCGGAGTTCGAACAATTCGGTTTTCGAACTAAATTTCCCCCTGAAGTTTTGCTCGGTATCCGAACATTGCTCGGTATCCGAACAAAACCAGGGGGATAACTGTCAGCTGAACTGATGTTCAGCTGACAGTTAGAGGTGTTCGGAACACTGAGAGGCAGGAGCGGGCGGCTATTTAAACTTGCCGCCGTTCTCCTGCTCCAATCAGCTGCGGGGGACACCCTGTAAAGAAGTGGGGAATTCCACCATAATGATGGGATTCCCCACTTCTTTACAGGGTGTCCCCGGCAGCTGAGAGGAGCAGGAGCACGGCGGCAAGTTTAAATAGCCGCCCGCTCCTGCCTCTCACTGCCGGCTCCCAGCGCTGTCCTCCTGTCTCTCCCTACCAGCCCATCCGCCCCCCCGCCGACCCAAAGCGCTTCCGATAAACTTACCCAGCCTGTACACCCCTATAGACTGCGGCGCCCGTGCTGTTGCGCCCGCAGCCCCGCTCACCAGTTTCTTGCTCCCGCTGCTCCCCGCTGCCTCTGCAGACTCTCTCTTACCCTGCAGAGGCGGCGGGGAGCAGTGGGAGCAAGAAGCTGGTGAGCGGGGCTGCGGGCGCAACAGCACGGGCGTGCCGCAGTCTATAGGGGTGTACAGGCTGGGTAAGTTTATCGGAAGCGCTCCGGGCAGGCGGGGGAGGGGAGCGAAGGGGCTGGTAGGGAGAGACAGGAGGACAGTGCTGGGAGACGGCTTCTTTACAGCCTGTCCCCGCAGTGAGAGGCAGGAGCGGGCGGCTATTTAAACTTGCTGCCGTGCTCCTGCTCCTCTCAGCTGCCGGGGACACCCTGTAAAGAAGTGGGGAATCCCATCATTATGATGGGATTCCCCACTTCTTTACAGGGTGTCCCCCGCAGCTGATTGGAGCAGGAGCACGACGGCAAGTTTAAATAGCCGCCCGCTCCCGCCTCTCACTGTTGCGGGGGGTGTGGAGTGTTTTTGCACTCTGTGGGCCGGGTGCTCTGCACCTGACCCACGGAGTGTAAAAACCAATTAATCACATTTACATTGTTCCCTATGGGAACTTACAGCTCGGTTTTCGAACTGCTCGGTTATGGAACAGCCTTCCAGAACCAATTATGTTTGAAAACCGAGGTACCACTGTATACATATATATATACATAAACAAACACACACACATTTATATTGTGTGTATGGATATGTGTATAGATGTATTAGTGTGTATGTATGAATGCAACCTGGGGCCATCCTGGTTGCAGAACTACACCTCTTATCATGTCCTGCTGACATTTCATGGTGGGAGTTGTAGTTCTCCAACAGATTAGAGGATGACACTGTGTAGGAGGCAGTGGCACAATAGAACTACATCTCCTAGCATGGTGTGTGGTAATATGCAGGACTTCATCTCCCAGCATGGTATAAAGGGTAGGCTGGAGAACTACATCTCCCAGCATAATGTGTGGTAATATGAAGGACTACATCACATAATGTGAGTTGTAGTTCTGCAACAGAATAGGGCAGGGGTAGGGAACCTTGGCTTTCCAGCTGTTGCACAACTACAACTCTCTTCATGTCTGGACAGCCAAAGTTTTAGCAATATGGGAGTTGTAGTTTTGCAACAGCTGGGAAGCCAAGGATTCCTACTCCTGAACTAGAGGATGACACATGGCATGAGGGGGAGATGGTGACACAGTACACAAGGGGGACACAGTGTCACGGTATACGATGGGGAGACTGTGGCACAGTACATGAGGCAGAGAAGTGGCAGGGTACACAATGGGCTGACAATGGCACGGTACATGATAGGCTAACAGAAGTAGGGTACATGAGGGGGACACAGTGGCAGGGTATACCAGGGGCTATGTGGGCACTTGTGATGTATGTTGATATACTAAACCATATTGAAATCACTTTTTTTTCTGATCAGGAAATCTTGAAGGTTGTTCCTGATGGTTTCCTGATGGACAGTGCTGGCAGCCGCCCAATCACCCCGCCGCGCATCCCCCCCCCCCCCCCAGAACGGACATCTTCTGTCCGTCGCCTGACCCCAGTACCATTCCCAAACCACCACCCCCCCTCGCCGCCCGACCCCAGCAACTCCAACTCCCCCCCCCCCCCCCTTGCGAAAAGTCCAGACCGCAGCAGGTTCCCCCTGTCTGCCAGGGACTCACCACCAGCTGCCGCCGCTGACAGGTGCGTTGGAACATTGAGCCCTGCTGACAGGTCATGATGGGAGTTGTGCCATTTAGTGAGCTCCGGGGAGAGGGGTAAGGGTGGTGGTTGGGGCGAAGGGGTTGCCCATACAATCTGGAACCCCGGATGCTTTCCTGATGTGCATCAGGAAAGTGTCCGTGGATCCGTGCCGGATATCCGGACGAAAATAGGACAGGATCTAAAAAATCCTGACCTATTTTCCGGAATGCACACCCTTCTGGAAAAATCCGGAAGGGTGTCTGTGACTAATGTAAGCCTATGGGTCCGGAAATCCATCCGGATTTCCTGATAGGAAATCTGGGTGGTTTTTACGGACATGTGAAGGGGGCCTGACTCTCTGCCGGAATAAATTTTGACTTTAGGCATAATACTGGCCCCAGGAGAAGGCCGACCCCCAGACCACACATGGCATCATGGAGTGTACAAAATGGTACCGGCAGTTTGGGGGTGGGCTAAACGGCTGGTACAGGTTCACACGTAATGAGTTTGCAGCAAACTCATTACATGTGAAAGCATTTTTAGGCTATGTTCACACTATGTAAGTGTGGAGCATTTTACCTGTTCTTCTATGGGATCTCGGCCGGAGCGTATACACATTCTATACGCTCTGGCCGGGATCCCGTGCGGCCCCGCAAATAACTGACATGTCAGCTTTCTGCGGACGCAATTCAATGAACGTAGCTAATGTCTCCTGGGCCCTGGTGCGAGAGATCAACGTGTGTGTGTCCCCCCCTTCACGACCAAGTAAAGCTATTGGTGTATGTAAATATATATATATATATATATATATATATATATATATATATATATATATATATATATTATACACACACACACACACCAAGACAGATATTACCAATAACACCAGCATAAAGGAAGAGAAAATATCACCATACATATTACCACCATACTGTAACTGATGAAATCCTGTATACTGAGACCAATATTACCAGTATATAGGAAGGAAATATTACCGCCACACCACAACCACTACCATCACCATCACATTGTTACTGACCAAATCCTGTATACTAAGACCAATAAAACACAGTACCAGATAACAAGTAACAAATAATTCCATCGCATCCAGTCATATAGAGGCAGCGCAGTTGTATCAGATGACTCACAGGAGACGTCTTCTCTGATCGGAGTTCTTCCCTTTTCATCTTCTTCTCCATCTGCCCTGGGCCGTTATGAGAACTTCTCCGAGCCACGAATCCACAGAATCTGCCAGACAGACATATTAGGCTCCACACTCCGGCACCATCCTCATCTCTTTTCACACTGCACATCTGTATTGGCCTCTGTACGCCCTCATTTAGTAGGTAAGCTGACTGTTTGTGACGCCCCCTTATAGTATATGCCCCCCTCTGTGCAGCCTCCTTATAGATGGCCCCCTCTTCTCCCCCCTTTATAGATGGCACCCTCTCTCCCACCCCCTATAGATGACCCTCTCTCCCCCACTTCTTATAGATGGCCCCCTCTCTACCCCCCCTCTTTATAGATGGCCCCCTCTTCTCCCCCCTTTATAGATGGCACCCTCTCTCCCACCCCCTATAGATGGCCCTCTCTCCCCCACTCCTTATAGATGGCCCCCTCTCTACCCCCCTCTTTATAGATGGCCCCCTCTTCTCCCCCCTTTATAGATGGCACCCTCTCTCTCAACCCCTATAGATGGCCCTCTCTCCCCCTCCCTCCCTCCCTCCTATCGATGGCTCCCTCTCTACCCCCCCCCCTTTATAGATGGCCCCCTCTCTTCCCCCCTCTTTATAGATGACCCCCTCTCCCCTTCCTCCTATAGGTGCCCCCCTCTCCCTTTCCTCCTATAGATGGCCCCCCTCAAACCCCCCTCCTCCTATAGATGGCCCCCCTCAAACCCCCCTCCTATATATGGCCCCCTCAACCCCCCCTCCTCCTATAGATGGCCCCCCTCAGCCCCCCTCCTCCTATAGATGGCCCCCCTCAAACCCCCCTCCCCCTAAAGATGGCCCCCCTCAAACCCCCCTCCTGTAGATGGCCCCCCTCAAATCCCCCTCCTCTTATAGATGGCCCCCCTCAACCCCCCCCCTGCTCCTATAGATGGCCCCCCTCAACCACCCCCTCCTATAGATGGCCCCCCTCAACCCCCCCCCCCTCCTATAGATGGCCCCTGCAGGCAAATTAAAAAGAACAAACACACAACTCACCTAACCCGCTCCCTCGTCGATCCTCTCCTTCAGACTCCGTCTGCCTCCGGCTGATGCGTGGCTGCCGGGGGTGTCGCGTCCTATCCCCGGCAGCGCGCGCATCATAGAGTTCCCTGTGGCTGAGATTTCCTGCACAGGGAGCGCACATTAGAAACACTCCCTGTGCAGGGAGTCACAGCCACAGGGATCTCTATGATGCGCGCGCGCGGGATAGGACGCGACACCCCCGGCAGCCGCGCATCAGCTGGGGGCAGGCTGAGTCGGCCTCTGTGACCGCTAGCAAAACAATGCTTGTGGTCACAAGAGTGCCTGATGGGGGGGCCGGGTCGCAGCGGCGACCGCTGAGGCCCTGGTAGTTACGCCACTGGTGTTTGGGTAAATATATATATGTGTGTGTATATATATATATATATATATATATATATATATATATATATATATATATATATATATATATATATATATACACACACATACATACACGTGTGTGTATTTGTGTATATATCTATGTGTGTGTGCATATATATATACACACACACAGATATATACACAAACACACACACATACGTGTGTGTATATATATATATATATATATATATATATATATATATATATATATATATATATATATATATATATAAACACACACCCATATATATATATATATCTATATCATAAAAATCAAAGTCTGTCTGTCTGTCCTCTATAGACTTCCAAACGCCTGAACCGTTTGACCCCAAATTTGGCTCACAGATACATTGGGTGCCCGGGAAGGTTATTGTGAAGGTCCCGTCCCCGCCAGATGTACAGGAGGGGAGGGGGAGGGGAAAGAGAGGCGCCCCATAGAGATGAATGGGAAAATCTCCTCACTGCAAACACAGGTGATATAATTAGCTGCAGCAGACACAGCAGTTGGAGCCTTAGTAACCAATAGGATTACTGCTTTCATTTTCACAGGGAGCAATGGTTGCTAGGGAAGCTGCCTCACAACATCCACAGTAATAACTGGTAGACCCCCTACTCCATCTATACAGTACATGTATATACAGGGCCCCCTACTCCATCTATACAGTACATGTATATACAGGGCCCCCTACTCCATCTATACAGTACATGTATATACAGGGCCCCCTACTCCATCTATACAGTACATGTATATACAGGACCCCCTACTCAATCCATACAGTACATGTATATACAGGACCCCCTACTCCATCTATACAGTACATGTATATACAGGACCCCCTACTCCATCTATACAGTACATGTATATACAGGACCCCCTACTCCATCTATACAGTACATGTATATACAGGACCCCCTACTCCATCTATACAGTACATGTATATACAGGACCCCTACTCCATCTATACAGTACAAGTATATACAGGGACCCCTACTCCATCTATACAGTACATGTATATACAGGACCCCCTACTCCATCTATACAGTATATGTTTATACAGGGCCCCCTACTCCATCCATACAGTACATGTATATACAGGGCCCCCTACTCCATCCATACAGTACATGTATATACAGGACCCCCTACTCCATCTATACAGTACATGTATACACAGGGCACAACAGGTATACCAAACTGTGACTGGATAAAACTGCCACACAAGATCTGACCAATACCGCCATACTGTGACTGGATAACACCTCCAGACCTGACCAATACCGCCATACTGTGACTGGATAACACTGCCACACCAGACCTGACCAATACCGCCATACTGTGACTGGATAACACTGTCATACCAGACCTGACCAATACCGCCATACTGTGACTGGATAACACTGTCATATAAGACCTGACCAATACCGCCATACTGTGAATGGATAACACCGCCACACCAGACTTGACCAATACCGCTATACTGTGCTGGATAACACTGTCATACCAGACCTGACCAATACCGCCATACTGTGACTGGATAACACTGCCATACCAAACCTGACCA